>NC_090646.1:591129175-591434175 GCF_040937935.1 Hyperolius riggenbachi | reverse complement strand
TAAGGGGCTCCATCGAAGTTTTTTGTCTGAGGGCCCCATTGTTTGAAGTTACACCCCTGTATGGCATCCACTTTCTCCCTATGGAGAGGCACTGTGGTGAGGTGAAATTGGTACCATGTGTTGGAAGTCACCATGTCTTTCACAGGGAGTCCCAACAGGAATAGAGCACCTGCCATATATTTTTTTTACTAGGGACTTTGTGCAGGGGGCCACAGACTTCTATGGAACTGGAGATCCCAGCTAGGGATAGCCATTGACCTTTAGGTAAGCCTCAGAGATGCCAGCCAAAAAGGTCCCTTCTGTGTATGAAAGCCCTGACTTCTTTGTCTGTCTCATGAACTTTTTTTGTTTCATGTAATGGCAAATAGATAAAGTGTGTTCTATGCTTCTTTGGAAATATATATTTTCTAGATCGCTGTGTTTTTGTAGTAATCCTTCTAACCTCTCATTTCAGGATCCCAACCAGCTTATTCGTGCAAGTGCCCTGCGAGTTCTGTCCAGCATCCGTGTGCCAATCATCGTCCCCATAATGATGCTGGCTATAAAAGAGGCTTCCGCTGACTTGTCTCCTTATGTCCGGAAGACAGCAGCGCATGCCATCCAGAAGCTGTATAGGTAAGGAGGCTCCCTCCTCATACAGGGCTTGGGATGATGACTTTGTATATGTTTCATGGAAGTACAGCTACACGTGAAACAAAGAGCTGGTCAAAATATATTAGAGGTAGTCCCCGGTTAACGAACTAGATAGGGACTGTAGGTTTGTTCTTAACCTCAATCATTCTTAAAGGACAACTGAAGTGAGAAGAATATGAAGGCTGCCATATTTATTTCCTTTTAAACAATACCAGTTGCTTGGCAGCCTTGCTCATTTGTTAGAGACTCTGAAGCGAGTCTAAACTCATGTTTTTAACTTTTATTAATGTTCATCACTATAACCGCTGCTGAACCACCGCTATCCTGTGGCAAAAGGAGGGGTTTATACCTCCCAAATCCCCTCTGCAAAATCCACAACTTTCTTGTTCGTGGATTTTGCTGCCCATGGAGGCAGAGCTTAGGGCTGTAGCTGTGCCTCCATGCACGTCAATCTGCCTGCGGATCTCCGCCTCTGTCTCTCTCAGTGAAGGAAGATTGAAAGGGGCGGGGATTTATGCGCGAAGATGCAGAGCTACAGCCATAAGCTCTGCCTCAAGCAGGAAGCGCTTCCCAGATTTGGCAAAGGGGATTTGGGGGGTATATAAACCCCTTGTTTTGCCGCGATGATGCAGCGTTTTAGCTTCTAGCTATAGTGCTTAACATTATTAAAACTTAAAAACGTGAATTTAGACTCTCTTCAGAGTCTCTTTAAGCTGCAGTAATGTGGAATAACACCAAAAAACTTGCGAGCAGCTTGGGCAGTACGGTGGCGTAGTGGTTAGCTCTCTCACCTTGCAGCGCTGGGTCCCTGGTTCATATACCAGCCAGGGCCCTATCTGAACGGAGTTTGTATGTTCTCCCCATGTCTACATGGGTTTCCTCCAGGCACTCTGGTTTCCTCCTACATCCCAAAAACATACAGGTAAGGGAATTAGCTTCCCCTTAAATTGGCCCTAGACTACAATGCATACGCTACACAATACATACATAAATAAATGACTATGTTGGGGATATCTATGTGAAATCAACGAGGCTCCAGACTTTACCTTAACCTTCGTTTATAGCCCCCCTAAAACAATATATTCTCACAGTTGTTTACTTGTGACAAAACTGTTACTGCTGCAGTCTCTGCTTGGGTTTATGATAGAACTGTTACTGCTACAGTCTCTGCTTGGGTTTATGATAGAACTGTTACTGCTACAGTCTCTGCTTGGGTTTATGATAGAACTGTTACTGCTACAGTCTCTGCTTGGGTTTATGATAGAACTGTTACTGCTACAGTCTCTGCTTGGGTTTATGATAGAACTGTTACTGCTACAGTCTCTGCTTGGGTTTATGATAGAACTGTTATTGCAACAGTCTCTGCTTGGGTTTATGATAGAACTGTTACTGCACCAGTCTCTGCTTGGGTTTATGATAGAACTGTTACTGCAACAGTCTCTGCTTGGGTTTATGATAAAACGGTTACTGCACCAGTCTCTGCTTGGGTTTATGATAGAACTGTTACTGCAACAGTCTCTGCTTGGGTTTATGATAGAACTGTTACTGCAACAGTCTCTGCTTGGGTTTATGATAGAACTGTTACTGCAACAGTCTCTGCTTGGGTTTATGATAGAACTGTTACTGCTACAGTCTCTGCTTGAGTTTATGATAGAACTGTTACTGCACCAGTCTCTGCTTGGGTTTATGATAGAACTGTTACTGCAACAGTCTCTGCTTGGGTTTATGATAAAACGGTTACTGCACCAGTCTCTGCTTGGGTTTATGATAGAACTGTTACTGCAACAGTCTCTGCTTGGGTTTCTGTATTTGGTTATGATGGACCTGAACTCTGATTAACTGAAAGCAGCCAAGAGTGGCTCTACCTTGAAAACCCTGTAAATGCATCTTGCCTTTCATTCTAATTCTGGATCTTTATATTTCTAGCCTTGATCCAGATCAGAAGGACATGCTTATTGAGGTTATCGAAAAGCTTCTTAAAGATAAAAGCACAGTAAGTTCACAAATGCATTTTGCCGTATGTAATGTTGTTCAGTTCATTATGCTGTCTCTTCAGTTAAGTGCAATAGGTCTTTCACTGCAAGAAAGTAAACATTTTTGTTTTTTCTTAGAAGTAAGAAGAGTTCTATATGGCGTTCACATGTTTTATGTGACACAAGACACATTTGTATTGCGCTGAGCAGTCTTAAGTCGGATGATTTTAGATGGTAATTATTAGACAAAGGAGTCAGAGTTTTGGATTTGGAGTAATTTTGGGTACCTGGAGGCGGATGATTTTTGTACCGACTCCACAGCCCTGGGTGAATCTGTACCTAACACACTCTTACACCTTCGTCATTTGAGTGCTGCCTAACTTCTCTTGTGGAATTCTTATTTAGTTGTATTCATATTCATAGTAGATGTTT
Organism: Hyperolius riggenbachi; assembly: GCF_040937935.1. NCBI lineage: Eukaryota > Metazoa > Chordata > Amphibia > Anura > Hyperoliidae > Hyperolius > Hyperolius riggenbachi. The sequence continues at coordinate 591,431,137 of NC_090646.1, read as the reverse complement.
GTGCTCTGTGTGTCAGAGGCAGGGGATAGTATTGGAGTGGAAAGGAGGCTTTCTCCACAAATGGCATCCTTTATAGTCTGCGTCAAAATAGCCAACAAGTAGATGACCAATGAGCTTCTGTGGATATTCCTGTCACATCCAGTATTCACCCCAGACTTTTTTAATTGGCTGTAGAAAATGTTGTATTTATTTTATCAAAGCTCTTATTTTATCAACCTATCAGCTTCTTCGTTTTAAATTATATTACATAGATGCATGTTAGGAATTTGCTGATTGGTTGCGGAGATGGGAATAAAAATCTGTTCTTGACATTCTGCCCAGGTTATATTGTTGTTGGCTATGAAACTTCAGGACAGCCATCTTATTTATGAGATGCTCACTTCCTAAAATGTGCAGATTCCATGATTGTGTTGTTTATAGTCTGACAGTGTGACCGATTCCTTCATGCATTTTTCTCTGAGTGTCACTTGATTATGAATGTGTCACTGTCACACAGGAAGCATGTGATCTCGGACACTGAGAGTCCCTTTACCACAATTTAAATTCTTCATGGTCTTTGTTTTTGTGTTTGTTTTTCATCCTTACTGTGCAGTTTGTGATTTTGTCTTTCTGATGTCTGGCTGTAGATGAGTAGGGTGGTTCTGTAGCCTGTAGATCTAGGATTGCTCCCCCATAGTCACAGTTATCAGCAATTATATTGATGCTTAAATAGAACATTTTGAAGAACTAGTAAAGCAAAAGTCCAGACAGAAACAAAATCTAACAACTGCTAATGGGGCAAAAAAAAAAAAAAAAAGCGCCAGAATTTTCACACCAGTTATTAAAACGGCGTTTACTGCAGTGGTGGTGATATCTGTGCCTCAGGTGTGATAGTAAAGTCTGTACCTTAGGTGTGATGGTGATGTCTATGCCTTAAAGGGATACTGTAGGGGGGTCAGGGGAAAATGAGTTGAACTTACCCAGGGCTTTTAACGGTCCCCCGCAGACATCCTGTGTTGGCGCAGCCACTCACTGATGCTCTGGCCCCGCCTCCGGTTCACTTCTGGAATTTCAGACTTTAAAGTCTGAAAACCACTGCGCCTGCGTTGCCGTGTCCTCGATCCCGCTGATGTCATCAAGAGCGCACAGCGCAGGCCCAGTATGGTCTGTGTCTGCGCAGTACACTCCTGGTGACATCAGCGGGAGCGAGGACACGGGCGTGCAGGCGCAGTGGTTTTCTGACTTTAAAGTCAGAAATTCCAGAAGTGAACTGGAGGCGGGGCCGGAGCATTGGTGAGTGGCTGCACGGGCGCAGGATGTCTGCGGGGGACCATTAGAAGCCCTGGGTAAGTTCAGCTCATTTTCCCCCGACCCCCCTACAGTATCCCTTTAAGGCGAGTACACATGCCATACCGCCGCAAATGACGGGTCCGTCAGACCCTCCTGCAGGGCGGACTTTCAGCTGACCGTAGCACATGTGCACGCGCTGTCGGCATACTGATAGGGCTGTTTCTGAACGATGCGCTCAGCCTTATCAGTATGACGACAGCGCGTACACACATGCTACTGTCCGCTGAATGTCCGCCCAGTGGGAGTGTCTGTCGGACCTGTCGTTTGCGTTATGGCGTGTGTACGTGCCTTTAGGTGTGATAGCAGATTCTGTGCCTCAGGTGTGATAGTGATGCCTGTGCCTGAGGTGTGATAGTGATGTCTGTATCTCAGATGTGATAGTGATGCCTCTACCTCAGATGTGATGGTAATGTCTGTACCTCATATGTGATAGTGATGTCTGTAACTCAGGTGATCTAGTAGTGTCTGTACATCAGGTGTGATAGTGGTGTCTGTGCCTCAGGTGTGATGGTAATGTCTGTATCTCAGATGTGATAGTGATGCCTGTACCTCAGATGTGATAGTAATGTCTGTACCTCAGATGTGACAGCAGGTTCTGTGCCTCAGGCGTGATAGTGATGTCTGTACCTCAGGCGTGATAGTGATGTCTGTGCTTCAGATGTGATAGCAGCTTCTGTGCCTCAAATGTGATAGTAACATAAACACAGTAAGACAGCGCTAAAATTCATGTTAAAATCTGCCAATTAGAGGTGGTGCGCTAAAAAGTGAGTTGCGGGGGATTGGTTTGTACCGGCATGGGCACTGGGGAAAATCCGGTGGGGGGTATTGGGGCATGTGGTAGAAGCCCCAGGTAAGTTAAACTCACTTTTTTTTTTCAATACAGTATTCCTTTAAATAGAAAAAAAAAAGTTTATAATAAACATTCATTAAAATATCAACTTACTCATGAGTGCAAATTTGTAGAAAAGCCGCATTTTCTGCATTTGGTAATCTACCCCGCATAAACAATACAGCAGTACAAAAGTAGAGGTTCAGGAGTGCCAAGTAATGATGTGTTCTTTCTATAGGCCAGTAATCCAAAATGTAGTATTCCTTTTCTGTCAGTAGCATAACCAGTTTTCTTTGGTAGAGGGCTGCCAAGTGCTTCAGGCAGCAGTAGAGGTAACGTGAAAGTAGCCGTTTTTTTTAAAAGGCTGAATCTGAATTGTAGTATCATGCCAATTCATTTAAATGCAATTGGGCTAGGTAATGTTGAGGAAATAGAGCACACTTGTTCGAATCGCATGCATTTAAAGAAAAACATTTTTTTTTTGCAACATAATGCAAAATTGCACTTTCACTCAGCAATCTGTGAGGTTTTTTGTGCATTTTTTCCATTGTAAAGAAACCCCTCAAAACACAGCCTTTTGCTTTTTTGATGAGGTCACCGATGGTCAGAGAAAGGCATTGTCAGTAGCGATCACAAATTGGAGATATGCATGGGGAGAGATTTTGGTAAGAGGAGAGGAATGATGAGAGGTTGCAGACCATAGGGTCAGAGTTGGTTTCAGTATGGCTCACTTTTTCTTGTTTTCTTTTACTGTTATTTCTATTTCCTTCTTTGTGCTTTCTATTGTATTTAAGTATTGGCTAGTCACTTTTGCATAAGAAATGCATGTGTAGTATGTCCCTGCTGCGCTGGCCAGGAAGATGATTACGTGGATCAGTGCCGGAGAATGGAGGGAGACGCCACGGTACGGGAGGTGCGGTAAGCATCTGCACAACTCACCATACACACATTAGGCGCGTCCTTTTTAAAAAATAATTACATTTAAGGTATCCTTTAAAGTGTACCCGAGGCGACATGATGAGATAAACATGTGTATGTACAGTACTAAACATATTAATAACCAGAGTGTTTTACTTGTTTTATTTTGCTGCCTGAAATGGTTAATTTTTAAGGCTGGAAATGACCGCTTCTGTCTTGTCAGAACCTTGTCAGGAATATAGTAAACATCACTGATAAGCAAATTACTACCACAAAAGTTTTGTGGCAAAATACATTTTCTACATATTTCTGAGAGCAGATGGAGAGAGAAAGGGTCAATATAGTTAATGTATTTTCATTTAGGGACACTTAATAGACTGCAACTGAGCAGAGACAAAAAAAACATTCAATCTACTTTCTAAATGTTTAAATATAAAATAAAATCCTGGGATGTCTTAAAAAGTCATTTTTAGGAGTAGGAGGATAAATATAATTGTTTATCTCATCAGTTTATTTTCACCTCGGGTTCACTTTAATAAACACAATTCAAACATAGCTGGCAGTGGCGTGTAGCATTTGTAAAAAAAAATAAAAAAAATAAAAAGCTGTCTAGTCTAAGGGTTAACATTTGATGGACAAGAATTAAAAAAAAATGTTTTTACTTAACTGACCTCTTAGCAATCCCGCTAGTCTCTGATATGATCCAGGCAAGAATTTCATATTTTTGCAACGTAAGCACAGAAATAAAAAGAAGCAACTCCAGCCCAGGTTAACTGGTTCACTAGTTAGGCTATCCAGTGTTCTCTGTCTCCTAGTTTAATCAGCCGTGGCGCGTTCGCATGGGTAAACTTCACCCATCCAGGAAGTTGTGATGCTGTCCTCCGAACCTCAGGCAGGTAAAGTGCTGTTTTCATAAGTTATTGATTTAAGGACGACGAGAGGCTCCCCCTGTTATGAAAAAAATATCTGTTTGTGCAGCTGTTTTATTGTGATAGATCTATTATACCGCTATTAGAAGATTAATGACCGATCACTCTCATCTTCCATGTCTCCAGAAAATTGAAATAAGAAGGGGAATATCATTTGGGCTTTATGATTAGGGCAGGTAGGAGGGTCATTAATTTGCGGGGAAGGGAATCTTTGTAGTATAGGGCAGCACGCAGAGCGCCATCAATCACGCCATGATGCACTTCTTGTGATGACCCAGCACTTTGCCATTTTTTTCCCCCCACCTTAATTAGAATTCATGACAAAACAGATGCGAGGAAACGTCTTGTACCCCTCATATTTTTACAGAGAATTTATTGTTATTAGAGGATCCATTTGCTTAGTGTGATTTTTTTCATTACCGGCTTGTCAACCACCATAGATAATCCGGAGAAAATATGAACTCCTTAGATTGAGTGTCACTTTTGTTGATGGTTCATGTAGTTTACCTTGCCTAACCGCTAATGGCTCAAGTTCATAGCAACCGCACAGAAGCGCCTGGCAACTGCCGCAAGACAAATGAACCGTGTTTATTGCTTTAATATAAAAAATACATAAATGGAAGACTGCATTTGAATCTGATGAGCTCATTGCTAGTTTTGCCGCTGTGATTTATTCATACCGCCGCCCTCCTCCCGAGCCAAATGCTATTATTGACACGGCGGGATGGAAATTAACGGGCGGACTTTTAGAAAGCAATATTTTTTGCTTTTAAGTTACCTGTGAATCATTTTGTTTTAATTCTGAGCACTTTTATGCAGTACTGAACATTTAATAAACTGGAATGATCATATGCTTCTTCCAGATAGGAGTATTGGTTTTACACCGAGGTGTGGAAGCTTGTAAGATACGTGACAGATCACTTATGTTGTGGGCGGCCTTGTTTATCGGTTTTGAAAACCTTAAAGGAGAACTCCCCGATTTGAATGCGTTTTTTCCCCTTTTGCTTATAATAGGCTGTGAAAATTTTGCTGAAACGCTTCTTTATTGAGCATGCTGTTGAGATGAAGGGTTTGGCACAGTCGCAGGTTAAAATTATTTTAAAACAGTGAAAATTACTTTAACAATAAACTTAAGAGAATGTGTTGTATCTAAATAGAACATTAGTTGCAAAGAAAAGTCTTTTTTAGTTATATAGCTTTATTTATAACGTTGAATCAGACTGTCAGTTGCAGTTTAAAATCCACACTCCTTTTAAGCTGTAGCAGAACTGATGAACCTTTGAACTTTCCTGCAGTGAAATCTCAAGCCGTGTATCACTGTTTCATGGCTCTTTAAACTTTTATTTAAGAAAAGGGGACTGACTTGGACCAACTCAGAGAACCGCTTTAGCATAGATAACAACTCAAGTTATGTAACTCTTACTGTACTGGAAACCAGAAAGGGACTTCACATAATCTCTTAGTATGGATAGTATTACGGGTATATGTATATCTCCTCATGTCACATGTCACTTCAGATTCCCTTTAAAGAGGTGAATCTAGAGATGTGGTTCTGACTTGTTCTACCCAGAGGCTATGGAAGGGTCAGAGAGCAGGGGACATGACAGTTATAAAGCAATTTGTGGACCACACATTTAGATAAAATTCTGAAAGTAATGGTTGGTTTGATCTCAGCCTAGTGACACAGAAAGGCTTACGGTTTAATCTTTGAGATTGGAATGATGTTTTAAAGCAGTGTTGGTGATATTTCCAAACCAGCTGATATCTATTGTAGAGTGCTGTACTCTGCAACATTAGGAGGAAATTAAACTCTTAGTTCGGTTATGATAGGGTACTTCTACTTCAAAATATTCAATGTGACAGGTATATATAATAATCACATTAACTGGGGTTCCTCTTTAAATGATGCTTTGAATCAGGATGATACCATTTATTGGCTTACTAACAGGTAAAAAAGGTAAGCTTTCGGCTAATAAGCCTTCCTCAGACGTTCCAGTATACTGACAAGATGTTAAAACTCACATCTTACCGTATATGCACTGGACTTTCAGAGGAGAAGGGGGGGGGGGGGGGGGGTCTCACATGGATGCTAGCTAATTTATGTCAAGTAGATGAGTAGTTAACCACGCTACAATTCGCCCTACCTCTCAATCCCGCTGTCTGGGTGTCACCCTGGACTCTGCACTCTTCTTCACTCCCCACATCCAAAACCTCACAAATTCCTGTAACTTCCACCTTCATAACATCTGCAAGATCCACCCTTTCCTGACCTCTGCCACCACCAAACTCCTCATCCATGCCCTCATAATTTCCCACCTTAACTACTGCAATGCCCTTCTGTCTGGTCTCCCTATGACCCGAATCGCCCCGCTGCAGTCCATCATGAATGCGGCAGCCACAATTATCCACTCCTCCCATAGCTCCACCACAGCAGCTCCCCTCCATCAATCCCTCCACTGGCTTCCTATCCAGTCCAGAATCAGATTCACGATACTGTGTTTGACCTACAAATCTGTCCACAAAACCTGTCCAACCGACATTTCTGATCTTACTGAGAAGAGGTACACACCTAGCTGCTCACTCCTCTCCTCCAATGAACTTTGCCTGACCGCCCCCCGCATCACCCAGTCCCATGCACGCCTCCTGGACTTCTCAAGAGCTGCTCCAACACTATGGAACTCCCTACCTCCACCCATTAGGGCAGCCCTCTTCTTCAACATCTTCAAGAAGGCCCCTTTAAAACTCACCGTTTCACTCTGACCTACCACCCCTCACAAGTGCTCTAAACCCGCTGCTGAACTCTGGTCCCCTACCTTTCCCTCTAGATTGTAAGCCTATGGGCAGGGTCCTCCTCATTTTGTGTCCTTCTTGATCATGCATCTCCATTACTGTGCACCCATGCTATGCATTTGAGTGAACTAATCTCCATGCTCCCATCCAGCGACTAAGCATTACCTTATGCTCATACTATGCTGTGTGATCTGGTTTTCTTGTATTCCTGTATTGTCATATTGCTGTATGTCACCCCTAAATATTGTCTGTAGCCTAAACTAATGTCCAGCGCTGCGTAATATGTTTGCGCTTTATAAATACAATAAATAACTAAAATAAATAAATAAGACCATTTGTTTTCTTAAACATCACAGACTCTGGATGATGGGGAGACATTGTAAAACCAGAGTTTTAAACATAACTTAGTCCATACACTATTTGTTAAAAGCTAAAAAAAAGAATTGTGCCATTTAAAACCCATCTAAGGCCTTGTTTCCATCTGTCCGCTTTTTATCAGCACATCAATGTTACAGATTGATACATGTTGCTGAAAAGCGGACAGAAGCGCATAGATGGAAACGAGGCCTTACCAACACTAGAAATACAACCAATTGTGGCTTGAAAAAAATCTTATCACACAAAATAAAAAAACAAGAAGAATTGTGGTATTTAAAGAGACTCTAAAGTCTCATTAAAATCAAGTTTTTATGTAAAAAATGTCTAACATTATTGCCCTAACTAAAACGCCACATCCCCGCGGCTGAAATCTAACGAAATCCCCCCCTAACTCCCCGTAGCAAAATCCACGACTTTCTTGGTCATGGATTTTCGTGCCCTATGCGCTTCCGTGAGAGGCAGAGCTTTCAGCTGCAGCTCTGCCTCTACACATGTCTATCAGCCCGGATCACCGCCTCTCCACCGCCCCTCTCAGTGAAGGAAGACTGAGAGGGGCAGGCGGAGATACACACTGATAGACGCGTGTAGAGGCAGAGCTGCCGCTGAGAGCTCTGCCTCTCATGGAAGCGCTCCCCGCAGTGTGCCCCGTGGAGTTTGGGGGGATTTAGCTAGGTTTCCGGCGTGGGGAATGCCGCGTTTTAGTTAGGGCAATAATGTTAGACATTTTTAACATAAAAACTTGATTTTAATGAGACTTCAGAGTCTCTTTAAAACCCATTGTTCCAGCACAAGAAATTAGAATCCTTGTTTAAACCTTCGTCTACAGTTTTGAACCATTGTGTAAATTTTGTCTCTTTTGTTAGTCTTTCTTTATGCAATTTGAAGCCACCCATTCATACAGTGACCAGAAGATTACTTAAACTGTGTCCACGTAATCAGAAATGTGTGGGCAGTGGGAGATCCGTATATTTATTAGGGCTAATTCACACTACAAGAGCTTTTCTAAGAGCTGTGTGATTGATTTTAAAAGCTCTTGATAATGTTATCCTGTGTGTGTGTTCTCACTGGAGCGATGTGATTTTGTAAAAATCCTACATAATAGCATGGCAATAACCAGAGATTACTAATGCTTAAAAAGCTCTTATAGTGTGAATCAGCCCTAATTGCGTTTCTTTTTTTTTTTTTTTTTTGTTCCTCTTAATACTGAACTGGTTCATATGCTCACATAGAGTTTAAATGGTAAAATGGAACAATAGCAGGTTTAATTAAACTTAGTTAAGTACTGTTGGACATTTAACCTCCCTGGCAGTCTATTAAAACCGCCAGGGGGCAGTGCAGCACTTAACATTTTTTTTCTTTTCTAATCATCTAGCTAGCCCAGCGCTAGCTACATTATAGCCACTGTGCAGCGGCATTCCCCTACCCCCTCCAATCGCCTCCGGCGATCAGCGCAAACAGGAAATCCCATTCAGAACGGGATTTCCTGTTTGGCTTCCCCCGTCGCCATGGCGATGATCGTCATCGACGTCGTGATAGGCCAGGCTGCGCAAGGGGTCGGGGGGCGGCGATTAGCTGCGAATCTGTGCGGAGCGGCGGCGTTCGGGAAGTACATGCAGCTAGCAAAGTTCTAGCTGCGTGTACCAAAAAACAATTATGCAAATCGGCCCAGCAGAGCCTGAGAAATCCTCCTGTGCGGGCTTACCATCAGGGAGGTTAATAATGTGCTCCTGCATGTTTGATAAGGGTTAAAGGATACCCGAAGTGGCATGTGACATGAGATAGACATGAGTATGTACAGTGCCTAGCACACAAATAACTATGCTGTGTTCCTTTTTTTTTCTCTGCCTGAAAGAGTTAAATTACAGGTATGTAAGTGGCTGACTCAGTCCTGACTCAGACAGGAAGTGACTATATTGTGACCCTCACTGATGAGAAATTCCAACTATAAAACACTTTCCTAGCCGAAAATGGCTTCTGAGAGCAAGAAAGAGAGTGAGGGTCACACTGTCTGAGTCAGGACTGAGTTAGCCACTTACATACCTGATATTTAACTCTTTCAGGCAGAGAAACAAAAAAGGAACACAGCATAGTTATGTGTGCTAGGCACTGTACATACCCATGTCTATCTCATGTCACATGTCACTTCGGGTAGCCTTTAACATTGAAAGAAACACTTTGTTGAGTGGCTGAAAAAGTCAAATCAGCACAATGAACTTTGACATTAGGAATTAAGTAAATGTGTTTCCTTGTTTAATCAGCACTAATGTTTTTGCAAAAAAATAAATAACTGGATTAAATAATCCCTGTGACTGCGATGTCTCTGTTTAAGCCATAAAAGCCTCCTGTTTATTGCAGCTTTATGATAGCCCTGTTATATATTTTTATGAATATTCTTGTTAGAACCTTATGTACTAAGCCAGTGCTTTGCTGTTGCTGCTTCTGTTAATTTGTAGTGTCTCAGTATAAGCAGAGCAGCATATGCCAGCGAGAATAGCTTCAGCTGATTGAGAAATACCAACGTGAAATAGATTTTTGTTTGTGCAAATTGCATCACTAGGAAATAGCTGAGCACTTTATTATATCCAAAATGAATGGAAAAAAAAATTAGACGTCAGAGTCTAAATTTGTTGGATGAGAGCAGAATTGTTTCTTCCACTTACAGAGACAAGAAGAGAATTTACATTTAATCTAGAAGCAGGCGCTCGCTGATAGAAATGGCTTTTTTGCCCACTTGACTTTTTGTTGTTGCTGCGTATGTTTCCTTAATGTTGTGTTTGGATCTAAGGTTCCTTTTATAGAATAACACCATTTCGCAGCCTATTGCCCAGTATTGATATTTATGTGCATGGTAACGTATAGGTAACCAGTGTACAATGTGGGTTTTAGATTCTATTTGGCTGCACAAATTTGGGATTATTAGACCTTTATATACTACAGTTTCTCAAGGAAGTGAGTACCCCTCTCAAATGTTTGTGAATATTTTATTATGGGGCTGCGCTATTGGGCTCCCGTTTTTTTTGTCTTTTGTTGTTGTCTTTTTCTCTAGGGTGCTGAGGCAACCCTACTACTCTACTAATTAAAACTACCGTATATTCTAGCGTATAAGACGACTTTTTAACCCCTAAAAATCTTCTACTAAGTGGGGGATCGTTTTATATGCTGGGTGTCAGGCGCGGGGTGTCAGTATTTGTGCCAGGTAGAGCTTTAATTTACGTACCGAGTGCAGCAGCCTTGGCGGAAAGGTTCTCTCGTGTCCTGAGTGTTCTCTCGTGTCTTGGTTTTGGGTCACCTGACTGGTGACCAGTGTGTAGGAGGAGGAACACTGAATGAATTGTGGAGCGCACATGTCACCAGTCAGGTGACCTGGAACCAGGAAGCTGCACCTGATACCCACGTGAGTGGCTGCTCGCAAGATGCTATTGAGATTGCAGTGTTGAATTGAAACAGATTTTTCAAGCACAGGGGACACGGACATGGATGCAGGGGGACAGTGGAGGACATAGGGGGACCCAGGACACGAGAGGACCTTACCGCCAAGGCTGCTGCACCTGGTACGTAATTTAAAGCTCTGCCTGGCACAAATACTGACACCCAGTTGTGAAAAAGCACAGCCCGATCTCTTTTCCCTCCCCTGGATGACTGCAGCACCCAGTAATGCCAGTACTATGTTCTGGCCCACCAGAGGGTGGGCCAGGAGGATGGAGGAGCATGTTTTGAAGAGGGGTAGTCTTATAAGCGTATATCCCAAACTCTATATTTTAAGTGGAAAAGTTGGGGGGGTCGTCTTATACGCCGGAATATCTGGTAAGCTGAGTTCCTTTTTTTACTCACTCTACTGGTTAAGAATCCAAGGCTGTAAACCACTGTTTCTCTGCAGCTGAGCTGGAGTATAAAGCAGGACATGCATTAATTTTTGGTTTCACTGATAACTGTTTAGGGTTGTAAAACTGTATTGCTGGGGAAAGCACATCTGAAGGTAGGGGACAGTAATTGAATGATTCTGTATGGGAGCTGGATAATATTAAGGCACAGTGGTACATTGCAGCATAACTGCTGCTTACAGCTTGCCGCTCTGCAATGCACCAGATACGTGTGCGGGAGGTGCGTTGTGGTATAATGGTGTTTGGCATCGTAATGTGCACGTTAACATTGGCTGTGAAACATACTTTTCATTGACTGTATGCTTCACTGTATGCTATGCGAGGATAATGGTGGATGCCGCTTTCCTGATTTGTTGTGTTCCGTTCCTGCTGTTACAGGGAATGCAACGCCCAATGTGACTGTAGCCTAAAACACTGCCATCGTGTACCCTAGATTTTATGGTTTATATTAATGTAGTGAAAAAAAATTACTCAGTCCTAAGAAGTATCCACAAAACCCTTTATATGCTGTTTGGGTTGCTGCTTCTGTGGTGGAGTAGTGGTTATCCCTCTGGCCTTGCAGCGCTGGGTCCCTGGCTCCAATCCCAGCCAGTGCACTATCTGCACAGAGTTTGTATGTTCTCCCCGTGTCTGTATGGGTTTCCTCTGGGCACTCAGATTTCCTCCCTCATCCCACAGATAACACAGATTCCCCCTAAGTTGTCCCTAGATTGCGAAACAAACACTACATGAAACATACATAGACACATGACTATGGTAGAGATTAGGTTGTGAGCTCCTCTGAGGGACAGTTAATTGACATGACAATGGCCTCAATTCACTAAGCATTACCGCATTCAGTTATCGTGTAAACAGCTGATTTTACCTACTCCAATTCTAATTCACTAAACCTAATACCGCACAGAAAATTGGAATTACTGACAAGTGAGGTAAATTACTAGGTCGTGCGGTAAATACCCCAGGTAATGTCAAGAAATTGCATTTCACAAAGATTTACGCATTCGGAAAATCGGGCAAAAGTGTTTGGTATTTTTTTCCAGCTCTGACCAGCCGATAACTCTCTTTATTGACAGACAGCCAATAGGGAAAGCCAGGCAGCCAATAGGGAAAACCACCAGGCCTATTTCTTATCCTGATTTGGTGCGACACCCTAGAAGGTGGGGCTTCACTAAAACAGAGCAGTAGAAAGAGACTGCTTTTCTGCATTACTTTAGATGTGAAAATCTGTATACTGTTATACAGAAGAACTCCCCCTGGTGGCTGCAGCGCATTTAAAGGAATGTCGGGAATGCACTGGACAGAAATCCCCGACTCATACACACAGCTTCCTGCCTCAGCGCTGACCTGCTCCACAGCTGCTAAGTGAGATTACCAAGCATGGCTTAGGGAATTGAAGCATGTTTGGTCAGTAAATTACCGAACTTCTAACTCCTACGAAAAATCTTCAGTGAATTTGGGGATAAAAAGTGTAAAATACCGAATGCCATATTTTACCGAACTGCCTTTAGTGAATTGAGGCCAATATGTACAGCGCTGCAGAAGAGGTCGGCGCTATGTAAATACTAAATAATACATATATATTTATGCACTCTGAATACTTGACGAGCACCATACAACCCAGCATAGCATCCCTCCTACATCTCAGACTGGTTTGAATTTATTTTTCTTTTATTTCTGTTTCTAAAGATGATATAAATGAGCACCTGTCCACAGAACCATCTCCTGAGCTGCTGCAAATAGTTCCACAGAGAAAGGTCACCACGCCTTAGCCCTGTACAGCAGATTCTATAGGTAGCATGGTTGCTGTATTATTTCCATGCGGTGCGTTTTATTGCTTTGTGAGAGGAAGGCTCATATGGTGCAGCATAGATATCAGCTGATCCGTCTCGCCATCAGGTTCTCTCATTTGCTGCTCTTTTCATAGCACAGTGAAGGAGGCTGCTGTCTGTGACAGTATATTGAAGGTATTCATATTTCAGACAAGAAAATATAAAATATTTTTAGGCTAGGTTAAATGAAATGCTGACGTTTCCCCATCAGCAGGAGAATGATGGGTAAAAGCGAGACAAAAAACATTCTGACAGCATTAAGTTTGAAGCTCGTTCTCGATCAGTATCGTGTCTGGCGGATGCAGCATGCAATGTCACATGGCCTAGTTTTTGGCCATTCTGTCAAGCAAAATGGTGATCGCTCATTCTGGGGAAAATGGATGTCATAGTCCAATGTGTGGTAACATCAGTACTACCTCATCACAAATATGTTCTAAATGAATGAGTTATTCCAATCAGCAAAAAATACCATTGAAGGACACCTGATCTGAGACGGATATTGAGGCATTCATATTTATTTCCTTTTATACAATACCAGTTGCTTGGCTGTCCTGCTGGTCTCTTCTGCTACAGTAGTGTCTGAAACAAGCATGTGGCTGATCCAGTCAGAAACAATTGATCTGCTGCATGCTTAAAGTATTATGCTTGGAACACAGTGCGTTCCCGCACTCGATGCGCCGCTCGATTCGCGTCGACTCGATTATTTCCGAGCGCTTTTCGATGATAGGTCGATTCTCCTGCAAAGTATGCCAAATCGTCCTAACGATCCATCGAAACGGGAATCGGACATGCCGGAAATAATCGAGCGGCCGGGAATCGAGCAGGGAATAGAGTACGAGAACGCACCGTGTATCCAGCATTACAGGCAGAGCATCAGCAGGATAACCAGGCAACTGCTATTGTTTAAAAGGAAATAAATATGATATCCTCCATATCACTCTCAGTTCAGGCGTACTTAACAATTAAGCTAGCTGATGGTGGTTCTCCAAACATGGGCTGTCATTTTTTTTTATCTTCTCATGAAAGAAACCCGGCTAAAGCTACATACATAAAATGTAGTCACCTGACATGATATAAGCTTTGATATGAGCCACATTCACACATGCTATTTGTCTGTAGAGAGACAGGAGGAAGTGTTAGCGACGGCCCACTGCAGTTGGTGCAGAAATAACAGAGGTCCAGCAAAGGTGATCCTTACAGCTGGATATCCTCAGGGACTAAGGAGAAAAGTGTATGTAGAACACATAGATACCACAGTGCATCAAAAATAAGCAGGGCTGGGGAGTCAGAGTTGCAGTCTAAGTCGAGGAGTCAGAGCAATTTTGGGTACCTGGAGTTGGTGGTTTCATAAACTGAGGAGTTCGGAGTCGGATGATTTTTGTACCAAATCCACAGCCCAGGTAAGTATTAGACTAAGGAGTCGGAGTCGAGGAGTCGGAGCCATTTTGGGTACCTGGAGTCTGTGGTTTCATAAACATAGGAGTTGGATGATTTTTGAACCGGCCCCACAGCCCTGGTCTTGGTGACACTAAAGTGTATGGGCAGGTTCTAACATTACAGTAAGGAACATAATTATTTGAGCCCCCTGTGACTTTGCAAGTTCTCCCACTTAAAAATCATGGAGGGGTCGAAAATTCACATTGTAGGTGCATTCCCACAGTGAGAGACAGCATTTAAAATGTATGTAGAGCACATTGATACCACAGCGCATCAAAAATAAGCAGGGCTGTGGAGTCGGAGTTGCAGTCTAAGTGGAGGAGTTGGAGCAGTTTTAGGTACCTGGAGTCAGAGTTTGAGTCGGTGGTTTCATAAACTGAGGAATCTGAGTTGGGAGTCAGTCGGATGGTTTTTGTACCAAATCCACTGCACTGGTAAGTATACTGGTGGCCATACATGGTACAATAAAAACGTTTGATTAGCTCATTTATTCGATCTAAATGGTCGAATCGAATGAAAGTCGAAAATTATTTTTTTTTCGATAAAGAAATTTGAACGATTATCCCGTTTTTTCGATAAAAATCAGATCAGACATGCTGGAAAAATCTTTATATTCGATCTAATGGAATAATCGAATTAAGTTATCTAATCAAAAAAATGACATTGCACCATGTATGGCCACCTTTAGACTAAGAGTCGGAGCTGTTTTGGGTACCTGGAGTTGGAGTCTGAGTCGGTGGTTTCATAAACAGAGTCTGAGTCGGATGATTTTTGTACCGACTTCACAGCCCTGAAAATAAGGTGGATGGTAATAATCAAGTCTGGGGATTAAATATCCCACCTCTACTGCCAGGAGAAACTCCTTCTGTGATAGCTGCTCTATATTCTGTGCACATATCTTGGATCGCTGATAATTTTACTAAATTTGCTTAAAGGGAACCAGAGACGAAGGCTAGTTAAAAAATGAAAAAAAGATGTCATACATACCTGGGGCTTCCTCCAGCCCCGTAAGCCTGGACTGCTCCCACACCACCGTCCTCCGCTGCCTCTATCTGCCGGTACCGGGTCCCATCACTTCCGCCTGACGGGACCAGTTGTACGCATGCACAGGTGCTCCCTCCGGCTTTGTACGCATGCGCCTGCGCAGTACGAAGGGAGCGCACTGTGCTTGCGTCGACTGTCCAAAATTACAGGACCCGGTACCGGCGGACAGAGGCAGCGGAGGACAGCGGCGTGGGAGCGATCCAGGCTTATGGGGCTGGAGGAAGCCCCAGGTATGTATAAATTTAGTATCATCTCGTCTCTCGGTCTCTTTAAGCTGATTTCACTGGACCAGCTGTATCAAATATGAAAAATTATGTGAGCATCACTTTAAAGTATTATATAACTTTTGTTGTACAGTAAGATACATGGTACAATTTTTCATTTTTTTCGATTAGATAATTTAGTTCGATTATTCCGTTAGATCGAATATAAAGATTTTTCCAGCATGTCCGATCTAATTTTTGTCGAAAAAAACGGGATAATCGTTTGAATTTCTTGATCGAAAAAAGAAATATTTTCAACTTTCATTCGATCATTTAGATCGAATAAACGGGATAATCAAACGTTTTTATTGTACCATGTATGGCCACCATAAAGGTTTAACAGTACAATATTTTCCTCAAATGCGATCATTGGATCAGATTTGAGGAATCGTGAGTAATCGGAAGTTAATTATCAGTTGTTCCCGTTATATGATCGTATAATACAATATTCCAAAATTCTGTATTCCAATCGACCTTAGAATCGTTTCATGTTGATTTTCTCCACACACTGCGTGGTCTTCTGTACAATCTGATCGAATGATCACATCTGAGGAAAATATTGTAATGTTAATGGGCACCTTAAAGGATAATTGTTATGTGAGGGATATGGAGTTTGCCATATTTATTTCTTTGCTCATCCTCTGCCTCTAATACTTTTATCCATAGACCCTGAACAAGCATGCCGCAGATCAGGTGTTTCTGATATTGTCAGATCTGACAAGACTATCTGCATGTTAGTTTCTGGTCTGATTCAGACACTACTGCAGCCGAATAGACCAGCAGGGCTGCCAAGCAGCTGGTATTGTTTATAAGGAAATTAAATGTGGCAGCCTCCATATTCTTCTCTCCTTTCAGTTGTCCTTTAAAGGAAGGTTGTAGGAACAGGTTGTAATATCTTTGAGGTTGTTGCTGCTGGCTGTGCCCTTTCAAAACCTTTTCCAGACTTCCTGTCCTGGATAAGGGGAGGACACTGAAGGGAAATGGCAAGCTTTTAAACTTATTCTCAATCAATATTGTAGTATGTACATGGAAACAAAATGTCTAGGAATAAAAAAAGGCCTCTATGGATAAATAGACAAGTTAGAGATAAAATGAAATAGGAAAAAGAATGCCTATAAAGCCCTATCTACACGGAGGGACATTGTAGCGATCCGGCGGCTCGCCTCTTCCGCGTGCCCGCCGCGTCCCCGCTCGCCGCGTGTGCGCCGCATTCGATTCCCTGCTCGTGCCCGCCGGCGCCGCTTATCTCCCGCACGATTCCCTGCCATTGTCCCCTCGCGGGGATCGAGCAGGGAATCGGCGGTACGGAGATCCGTCCTGTCGGATCTTATCAATCGAGCCGCATCAGCGGCTCGATTGATAAGCAGCATCGCGGCCGCATCTACTCGTGTAGATGCGGCTTAAGGTCCTAAAACAGGAGGGGACCGAGGCTGCACTAAGCAATTACAAGGAGTGCAATAAAAATTGTAAAAAAGAAATTAGGCTGGCAAATATCGAAGCTGAAAATCAAATCGCTAGGGATATCAAATCTAACCCCAAAATGTTTTACAAGTACATTAACTCTAAAAAAAGAAAGGTTGAATGTATAGGACTCCTAAAGGATGAGGGTGGGAAATCAATGGTGGATGACCAAGGTAAGGCAGAGTTATTAAATGCTTTCTTTGCTTCTGTCTTCACAAAGGAAACCGCACTGTTGCAAATTACAGATGCAGAAGAGTCTCAATCTTCCAACTGTAAATACTTAATGCAGGAAGAAGTGAAGGCAAGACTAAATAAATCAAAAATAGACAAGGCACCTGGCCCGGATGGCATGCATCCTCGGGTCCTAAGGGAATTAAGTTCAGTTATAGATAAACCCCTTTATTTTATCTTTTTTGTGACTCTTTCAACTGGCAGAGTCCCAGTGGATTGGCGTACAGCCCACGTTTTCCCATTATTTAAGAAGGGCAAAAAATCAGATCCAGGAAATTTATAGCCCTGTAAGCTTATCAGTTGTATGCAAACTATTTGAGGGGTTACTAAGAGATACTATACATGACTTCATAGTAGAAAATAATCTTATTTCACAGCATCAACATGGTTTTACTAAAGACAGGTCCTGTTTGGCTAACATGCTCAGCTTTTATGAGGTAGTGAACGCTAATGTGGATATTGGCAATGCTGTAGATGTGATATACTTGGACTTTGCAAAGGCCTTCGAGACTGTTCCCCACACAAGTCTGGTGCAAAAGTTGAGGATGCAAGGACTGGGAAAGAGTCTGTGTGCATGGATAGGGAACTGGCTAATGGACAGAAAACAGAGTTGTGGTCAATGGAACATACTCAAAATGGGAGACTGTTAGCAGTGGGGTCCCACAGGGGTCTGTACTGGGTCCAGTGCTCTTCAATTTATTTATTAATGACCTAGTAGATGCAGTAGTGAGCAATGTTGCTATTTTTACAGATGATACAAAATTGTGCAGAATCGTCAACTCTCAGGAAGATGGTGTCATATTGCAACAGGATCTGGATAGGATGGCTATATGGGCACATACATGGCAGATGAAATTCAATGTTGAACAATGTAAAGTCATGCATTTTGTTCGTACCAATGGTCTAGCACCATACAAAATAAATAGGATACAGTTGGGGATATCAAACTTGAAGGACTTAGTACTCATCGACAACAAGTTACATAATCGTACTCAATGCCAAGCCGCTGCAGCTAAAGCTAACAAAATATTAGGATGCATTAAAAGGGAAATAAAAACTTGAGATGCTAGTATAATATTGCCCCTGTTTAACTCTCTAGTAAGGCCAAGTCTGGAATATGGAATTCAGTTCTGGGCACCACATTACAAAAAAGATATTGCAGTTTTAGAGCAGGTGCAAAGACGAGCAACAAAATTGATACGTGGGAAGGAAGATCTCACCAAGAAAGGTTAGATAAACTGGGTTTATTTAGTCTAGAGAATAGACGCCTTAGAGGGGATCTAATTAACATGTATAAATACATCAGAGGGCAATATAATAGCTTGGCGGATGAGCTTTTTGTCCCTAGGCCTTCTCAAAGGACTAGAGGACACGATCTGCGCATGGAGGAAAAATGTTTTAGCCATTTATTTAGGAGAGAGTTCTTTACAATAAGAGTGAGTAAGATGTGGAATGCATTGCCACAGGAAGTCGTTATGGCAAACTCTATACTTGCATTTAAAGAGAACCAGAGATGAAGCACCCTCATGTATTTTATTACATTTATCAGTGGGAACATGACAGTAAACACCTACCCTGCTTTTAGTTTTATTCTTCTCAGTCTAATCTATCTGTTATCAACTGTGATAATAATCCACCGACTGATTCAGTCTAGGTTTGACCTGGAAGAGTCACTCTTCTGTGGAGTCTTTTCAAGCCCAAGCCTGCCCCCTCCTGGCTCAAATTTCCTACTCAGAGCTGTTGACATGGGTGGGGCTGCTGCTGCCGAGAAAGAAGCTCTGAAACAGACAAGTGTATCTGTGTGCACTGTGCAGCCAGTCATTATCTACTGTATGCAGTTTCATTTCTATGAGAGACACTTCCTACAGGCAGCCACACAGCATACCAGAATAATCAAGTTGAAAGCAGACAGATAAAAGGCTGCAGCAGCCCTGCTTGTCTAAAGTTTCATAGAGGCTAGACAGCACATCCAGAACTCATACCCCGGAAGCAGAAGGGATATGAGCCGGCGGCCATATTGGATATTTCCTGGAGCAATAATGGATAAAAAAAACACTCAAAAAGGCACACCAGAGTGGCAAAGTTATCAGGTAGAGCATTTATTCTTTACAAGCTATCAACTAATATGTTTATTTTGTGTGAATCGTTCATCTCTGGTTCCCTTTAAAGGGGGCTTAGATGCTTTTCTTGCGTTGAAAGACATCCATGGCTACAATTACTAGGTAATGCCCAATGTTGATCCAGGGATTTTATCTGATTGCCATCTGGAGTCGGGAAGGAATTTTTTTCCCTTTTGGGGCTAATTGGACCATGCCTTGTAAGGGTTTTTCGCCTTCCTCTGGATCAACAGGGATATGTGAGGGAGCAGGCTGGTGTTGTACTTTGTTCTCTGGTTGAACTCAGTGGACGTATGTCTTTTTTTCAACCAAAATAACTAACTATGTAACTATGATAGTGGACCACAGAGAAGAGAAAGCAAGGGCCACTCTTCCAAATGGTAACCTACTGTACCAAAGTAAAGATCTGTATGAATCAAAACTTTTCACCTCTAACTGGCTGGTGTCCTCAAACAGCCTTATTCTCCTAAGTGGGCCGAAAGTTTTGCATTCCTTCTCCTTCCTTCTTATCCTTCAGCTAATGTGGACTATGCATTTTTAGCATGACATTCCTATTGTACCTGATTTTACTTGTCAAATAGTTCTCAAGCCTAGTCTAGTCTGTGATTTTTTTTTTTGTATTTTTTCACTTTGTATTTTCATGTTCCCCACTACTTCTGCTTCCCTCTACATGACGTCATAATACTTAGTAGTGTTTTTTTATCCTGTCACCATCAGGGCTGTGGAGTCGGAGTCGTGGAGTCGGGCAATTTTGGGTGCCTGGAGTCGGAGTCGGGAAAAAATGCACCGACTCCGACTCCGACTCCTAATGAATTTGTAACTGTAATTAAAATAGAAAATGATAAAATGTTCTATTTCTCAGATAATAGTCCTTAAAAATAATGTATATATACAGTATATATACAGTAATAGCTGTGCTTAGTCCACAAAAATGAAATAAACCAATCAAAATTAGTTACTTGTGCTGCTTCAATAAAGCAGTCCCCGTATTTTTAAAGTCAGATATACATATCTGATTGTGACTGTATATATGATGTGTACACAGGAATCTCTTATATATACTAAATAACCTCTATGCTGTAAGTATAAAGCCTGATGTGTAGCCATGTCACTAATAGAGATGGTCAACGAGATGGAAATAATTCTGCATTGATGCTGATTTATGCAAATGTATGCACTCCCTTTGCTGATTAAATCAAATAATTTGATATGTTATTAAAATTTGGTTTGGTGACTACAAATTAAAGGGTAACTGAGACGGATGAAAAGTAAAGTTTTATACATACCTGGGGCTTCCTCCAGCCCCCTTCAGGCTAATCAGTCCCTCACTGTCCTCCACCACCCGGATCTTCTGCTATGAGTCCTGGTAATTCAGCCAGTCAGCGATGTCCGGCCGCATGCCGCTCCCACAGCCAGGAACATTCTGCACCTGCGCAATAGTGCTGCACAGGTGTAGTATGCTCCTGGCGGCGGAGTGTGTGCATGCGCACTACACCTGAGTGGCTCAAGTACCTGGACTCATAGCAGAAGATCCAGGTGGTGGAGGAGGACAACGAGGGACTGATTATCCTGAAGGCGGCTGGAGGAAGCCCCAGGTATGTATAAAACTTTAATTTCATCTGTCTCAGGTTTACTTTGTTACACAGTAGTACTATACTCTACATATGCACTCCCCACAGAGCTGCAGGGAATCCACTGAGAATGCTGTGCACATTGAACACAGAGGTGTTGTCTGTTTACAATCTCCTCATTCCCCTGCAGAGTACCTGCACATCATTCTTACATGTACCCACACTTACATTGCCTAGGGCCTGATAGATGTTCTTTGTTCCGGTTTGTACCTTTCACAAGTACTCTTACCAAGGACTAGTTTTAGTCTAAAGGGAATAAATATAGTAGTCTACATATCCTTCTCACTTCAGTTGTCTTGTAAAATTCCTAAGCGTTGGCAGTTAAGAGACAAATTTCATGTTACATACTTTTAATCAACAAAATTGTAATATGCAAATTAGAGGAGTCGGAGTCGGAGTCGGTGGAATCCTAAACTGAGGAGTCGGAGTCGGTGGATTTTTGGACCGACTCCACAGCCCTGGTCACCATCGTTACCTGGTCAAATCGTGCTAGTTTTATTCCTGCTGATTTAAGAGGTACTTTAAAGTGGATCCGAGATTAAAAACTAACTATAACAAGTAACTTGTCTATATATCTTATCTAATGTTTAGATAGCATATCTAGCTGCCAACAGCTTCAACAGTTTATGATTATTTATTCCTGTGATACAATGAGGGCAGCCATGTTCTGTTTGTCCATATTGTCACAGGCTGAGGGCTGGAGATGCTATCAGCTTGCCTGTTTGTAAATTAAGTCCTCTCTCCTCCTCCCCTCTGCTTCTGAAATCAATGGCTAGTAACCTCCTCCTGCCCAGACTGAGCTCCCATAAGCCCTTGCTACAGTGCCAAGGCACAAAAGAAGCTGTGGGCGAGGCTTGTTTAGTTTATAGGAAATTGGTGTATTTAAACAAAACAAAAGTATTTGGCCTGAGGAATGCCTTATAAACTACATGAAAGGAACACAATTATGCAATGAGTAAAGATTTATCTGGGATCCACTTTAACCCAGGATTGATCTCCATTCCATCAGTAGCTGATGCCCCCTTTTCCCACAACAAATCTTGACCTTTTTTTGAATAGATCATCAGGGACGTTTGTATGGCTGATTTTGTGGTTCAACCCCAGTGTGATATCAGGACCATGGCCCTGACAGTTTCCTGTCTGTGAACCTCGTTGTAATGCCCCGCTTCCAACTGCCAAGCAAGCTGTATTGTCCTGTGTGTAGCTCTCTCTCTCTCTCTCTCTCTCTCTCTCTCTCTCTCTCTCTCTCATTGTTAGTGGGCGTGTTTATAGATACGGTAATTGCAGTTGGTACTGTTGCAGTTGCTGCCAGCAGTAAAGATGATTACCTGCAGGCTCATGGTGGATTATTCTTAAACTATCTTCTATTTTAACGTCTCACTTTGCAATGTACTGATTTCTTTTTTTTTTTTTTTTTTTCCTCCCTACTACTATTTTTTAAGTTCTTCTTTAATCGTTTATTAGCATTTTCAGATCTTCCTGAGGTGAAGGTCGCTTGGCACCTGCTAGGTGACCTGAATGATGGGTAACCTCTCTGCTTTAGAGCATGATAAACTTCCTCAATCTGATTGAGATATATGTTAAAAAAAAAAGTTTTCTTCTGGTTGTTTTCTGCTGACTGAAGGCTGGCTGTGGCCCTCTAATAGCCTCCCACACTCCATCAGCATGGCTGTTGCATAACGCTGCCGGTAATTAAAGTCTTGGCATGGTTGCACACCTTGTTGCTGTTGCAGAATAGGTATTCCGTTCCTGCTTATGCATAGCCAACTCTGTCTTTTGGCCATTTTTTTTTCCTACGCTACGATTGAATGGAAAAGCAAATTACCCTAAGATGTCTGATGTATTTTATTTAGTACTTCCAAATAATGAAATCCTTGCTTTGTGGAATGAGTTGTCTGCATGCTGCTAGCAGCAGGCTGCTGTATATGGACAGGGCTTGGAGTCAATAAATGCGACTTCACGCTTATACTGATTGGTAATTCATAAAATCCTCAAAGGACTCCCAGCTTGCTTAGCATAATAGCCGCTATATATTCTGCGCTGTTTTCTTTTGATTGTAATGTTGGGTGCATATTAATATGCCAAATGTTGGCCAAGTACTACAGAAAAAGGAAAAAAAAATATATGCTCAAAAATATTAATGTTGGCGCAAATAACATTTGTTTTCTTGAAAGTGCTTTCATCAAATTGTGTTTTCATTCAATAATTATTTAAAGTCATTTGGGAAATTGCTGGTACTTACATGTAATCCTGTGTGCTTTCAGTAAATCTAACCTTTGTTTTCCAGGGAGGTTTTTGTTTTGCATGGCTTATTTGCAGTGTATGTTGTGCTTGTTTATGTGTATGTCCCAGTGATGGCCGGGAATGTGCTAAGGGGATGGGGTACATTAGGATTCGGAGGACTCGCCGTAGTAGATGGCAGCAAGATGTGGACTTCTTAAATGAGATGGTGTATATATACTGTATATGTTTTTGTTAAGTCTTTATTTTTCACTGTTTCCTCCATTTAATAAAGCAGTAGTGAATACTAACCTCACATTTTGTCATAAAGAGTATTTCTTAGTGATATAGTTTTAGATTTCACCTGTGGCCATTTATTACAGAATTGTTTTTTTTTAACTCTTAAGCCCCTTATTTATTTAAAAGCTTTCAGGTGCTCCATGGCAATTTATTTTAGCCCCCTTTTTTATTTGTTCAATGTTCTTGCTTCTTATTAGTACTGATGTAAAGTGTATTTATGGCCACTTGTCACTAGGGGGCAGGGTGAGACAATAACAGGAGTTCTCCTTTCAGTTTCTATATTTTCTGCTAGGAGAGAGAGATCAAAGCATTTCAAGAATTTACAGCACGAGTTTTGCATAATGAGATTAACTTTTTGCGGACCGCCGGTATTAGATTCTACGCCGCACTTGTGGCTGTTCTAGCCTGATGCGACGTAGAATCTACGCCACCCGCCGTTTCCGCTCCCGAAGCAATCGTGCGCACCCGAGAGGGAAATTAAGCTGTCATATGACAGCTGACATCTCCCCTCAGTGATCAGCAGCCATTGCGTAGTGATCACTTTGAAAGCTGCGCGGTAGGGGGGGAAAGAAGAGGATCCACTCGCCTCCCTGCCGTTCCCACTCAGCACTCCCCAATGCTCTTGCCGGCATCTCCACTCGTAATGTAAGTCCCGCCCCCCCCCCCCCCCCACACACACACAGCAAAATGCCTGGTCCTTAAGGGCGATTAGGCGGCTGGTCCCTAAAGGGTTAAAGAGAACCCGAGGTGTGTTTAAAGAATGTTATCTGCATACAGAGGCTGGATCTGCCTATACAGCCCAGCCTCTGTTGCTATCCCAAACCCCACTAAGGTCCCCCTGCACTCTGCAATCCCTCATAAATCACAGCCCTGCTGTGAGGCTGTGTTTACATCTGTAGTGTCAGTCTCAGCTGCTCATCCGCCTCCTGCATAGCTCCGGTCCCTGCCCCGTCCCTTCCCTCCAATCAGCAGGGAGGGAAGGGATGGAGGCGGGGACTGGAGTTCTGCAGGAGGCGGGGAGAGCAGCAGACTGACACTATAGAGATAAACACAGCCAGCTCTGACAAGCTGTTTGTCAGCAGCGTGGCTGTGATTTATGAGGGATTGCAGAGTGCAGGGGGACCTTAGGGGGGTTTGGGATAGCAACAGAGGCTGGGCTGTATAGGCAGATCCAGCCTCTGTATGCAGATAATATTCTTCAAACCCACCTCGGGTTATCTTTGAAGGAGTGCACTTATCTCAAACGAGATAACTTTATTGAAGCTGGTATTGGGTTAAAACGGAACTGAAGACTACATGGAAAAAAAAAGTTATTTTTTACCTGGGGCTTCTGCTAGCCCCCCACCCCCAGATTAAATGATTCCCCCCCCCCCCCTGCTCTGAAGGACAATGACATGGCACTCTTTTGCCTCCTGTAGTGGCTTTTGGGAAGGAGGCGTGTGCAGGACTGCTAGGTTCTGTCCTTTCAGCAGACCTGTACAGGAGTTAAGCCATGACTGGCAGTGCTAGTCTTTGAGGGTGTAGGTATTTGCTTGAGCTAGGGTGTCAAGTCATGTGACTGGGCGCCTGGTAGTAAAAATAAAGCTAATACTTTTAACCTTTAAATATTTATCATTATGATGGAGTGGAGTGTATGTGAAGTTATAAAATCCAGGATTTTATTTTTGGGAATAAAACGAAACTATAGCTCTGATTTGAAAAATAAATAACGGGCCACTTGTGCATTACTGTCTTTATGCTTTCTGCCTGTAAAAAAATATACATATATATATATATATATATATTGGACACTTCTCTACTTCAACCGCAACATTCCTAATTCTGTTGTAGTTTAGCATTATTAAAATAATTGCACAAACGTGTGCAAAATGCGCAAACAGAAATGCGATCACATGCCAAAGTATTTGGCTGCGATATAGCTGTCAAAGTGTTACATAGCTATACATAGTGCTGGGAAAGTACATTAAGTTAATACAGTATTCAGGGCAGTGTAATAATATGTATTGACCACTAGATGAGTGTAGGAAGGCAGGAGAGATAGCGGAGTTCTGCTCTTATAAGTCTAAAACCACGTTTCTACTAGAACGTTGAAAATTCCAAGCAGAAACCGCACAAACTAATGCATATCTGCAAATTTTTACGCAAACTCTTTCAAATATGTGTTTTTAACCATGTCAGTGTCGGTTTGCGCTTTTTTATTGAAATTTACGCTAAAACTCGCACGGATTCGTATGGAAAAACGCAGGCCAATTACCTATTTAGTACATTACATGCTAATCGCGCACACTACATGGTGTTGTATGCGAATTCAGATGGCTCTGCTGTGTGGAATTTTTCTGCACAGCCCTGTGCGCAGATTCTGTTTTATAGTGGGAACAGACCCATTGACTTGTATTGTCATGCGGTTCTGCATGCAGAAAATGCATGCAAATTCCTGTTATTGGAAAGGGGCCCTTAAAGAGAATCTTTATTGTTAAAATCGCACAAAAGTAAACATACCAATGCGTTAGGGGACATCTCCTATTACCCTCTGTCACAATTTCGCCGCTCCTCGCCGCATTAAAAGTGGTTAAAAACAGTTTTAAAAAGTTTGTTTATAAACAAACAAAATGGCCACCAAAACCGGAAGTAGGTTGATGCACAGTATGTCCACACATAGAAAATAAATCCATACACAAGCAGGCTGTATACAGCCTTCCTTTTGAATCTCAAGATATCATTTGTGTGTTTCTTTCCCCCTGCATCTCTCATGCACTGAAGTTTCAGGCTGCTCTTTTCTTCCTGCAAACAGCTTTGCCCTTGTCTGTAATTCCTCAGTATGTGAAAGCCCAGCCAGCTCAGAGGACGATTTATCCAGCTTGTAAAAGATAAGAGAGAAGCTGCTCTAATCTAAATAATACACAGGCAGTGTGCATAGAGGGCCCTGGAAGGGGGAGTTCATAGCAGAACCACAACACTGAAGAACTTGGCAGCCTTCCAGACACAGGCCGACAAGTCTGACAGGGGAAAGATACATTGATTTATTACAGAGACTGTTATAGTAGAAAGTGTTGCAGTAAGACAGAACACATTAGAATAGCTTTTGGAACTTGTAGGATGATAAAAAACAGGATGCAATTTTTGTTATGGAGTCTCTTTAACCAAGTGCTTGTTAATCACTTGACTGCACTGCATTATGGTGTACCCAAGCAACTGCTCAAGTTAACCAGCTGCAGCATGGAGTTATCTATGAGATAACTTGTGCACGGTATGTATAGGGTTGACTGCTGCCATTGTAATGCGGTGTGTGAACAGCACCCATGACAGTTAGATGTAGAATCTGCTTCATTCAGCTCTTGCAGAATAGTAGGAATTACCTTTTGAACTTTTAAGCACTATCTTGCTATTGACAGTGCAGCCAGATACCAGTGTTTTTTTGGCTTTTGTGTACTTATCAAGACATGTCCTTCTGCATTGAACTGCTGATCCTGGCTGCCTCATCTACATAGAAAAAGCATTGCTTTATTAACCCCTGAAATTAAAAATCATAAATGGTAAACTCTAGCTAGGCACCATGATTACTGCATTTTTCAGACTAAAAGACACACTTTTTCTCCCCCAAGAGTGGGAATAAAAAAGTCACTGCCTCTTATATTCCAAATACAGGGAGTCCCCAACTTAAAGGAAGTCCCCAACTTACGAACGCCTGGTGATGCACACGGCTCTGTGATGTCGGGCCTCCCTGTATTGTCTGTGTCCTCCCTTGTCCCATGTTCTCCTCCGCTCCCCTGTACCAAGTTAAAAGCAGTGCAAGCAACACTCACCTGATCCGAGGTTGCCTGCGGCAATCTGCTTCTCCTCTTGCTTTTCCTGGTCACGTCATTACACATGGCCGGCACTAGGGGGAAGAGTCAGGGTGAGGGGACGGCTCTAGTTGCCATGGGCACCATTGGATCAGATATGAGACGCAATCGACTCTCACTGTTTTTAACTTGGTATGGGGGAGCGGAGGATGACACAGGACAAACTGGGACACAAAGCAGAATGGAGGACAAAAGAGGACTCAAAGGGTAGTAGGGGCAAAGTGTTTTGGTGACTCTTTGAAAAGAAACAATCCTGTTCGGTGGAGTATAGGGTTGTTTTACATCAAATCCAGTGTAGTGTTATGTATAGTGATTTATGCCATTTACTAATGTATGATAGTGGCATTGTGTCAAAATACATGAAGCAGTGCATTCAACACAATGCAACACATATGTATTGCATATACAGAAGTAAAACAATGTATTGCAATGCATATGTTGTGTGTTGCCATTGACATACCGTATATACTTGAATACAAGTCGACCTCTTGTATAAGTAGACTCCAATATTTGACCATATTAAGCTGGAATTTTTTATTCACTCAAGTATAAGTCTACCCAGCAAAGGTAATGGCTGCACTTGGGGCTCAGTAGGGGTTAACCACTTCACAACTGAGGGGTTTTACCCCTTCAGCATCCGAGCAATTTTCTCCTTTCAGCGCTCCTTACATTCATTCGCCTATAACTTTATCATTACTTATCACAATAAAATGAACTATATCTTGTTTTTTTCACCACCAATTAGGCTTTCTTTAGGTGGGACACTATGCCAAGAATTATTTTATTCTATATGTGTTTTAATGGGAAAATAGGAAAACATTTGGAAAAAAAACATTATTTTTAGTTTTCCGCCATTATATTTTT
The DNA here is from genome assembly GCF_040937935.1 of Hyperolius riggenbachi. NCBI lineage: Eukaryota > Metazoa > Chordata > Amphibia > Anura > Hyperoliidae > Hyperolius > Hyperolius riggenbachi. Next base: position 591,402,844 of record NC_090646.1, on the reverse strand, counting down.
TAAATAATGCATGCTACTATAATTAAAATCCATGTAACTTATATGCCCATTTGTCCCAGTTATTACACCGTTTAATTTATGTCCCTATCACAATGTTTGGCGCCAATATTTTATTTGCAAATAAAGGTGCATTTTTTTCAGTTTTGTGTCTATCCCTAATTACAAGCCCATAATTTATAAAGTAACAGTGTTATACCCTCTTGATATAAATATTTAAAGATTTCAGTCCCTAAGGTAACTTTTTTTTTTTATTGTAATTTTTTTTAATTTTAATGTTTCAAAAAAAAATTATTTGTAACAATTGGGGAGTGTGGGAGTTAATTAGTTAAAATGAATAGTGAAAATAATGTATTTGTATATGAAAAAAATGTTTGGGTGTAGTATTAATTTTTGGCCACAAGATGGCAACATTTTTTTTTTTTTAGGCATCCTGCAAGCGTCGGAAGGACGCTTGCAGGAAGGGAGGCTGGGAAACTGAGTTTTCTCACAATGATCGCGCTGCTTCTCGTAGAGGCATGCCGATCATTGCGGGGGCAGAGATCAACGAACGGGAATGGATTTTCCCATTCATTGATCTCCGGGTGAGCGGGCAGCGGCGTGCACGATCGCGGGGGAGAGCGCACGTGCGAGCGGGAGTGCGGACAGCGGCGGTGGCGGCGGGGGGTGCGTATATCTACGCTCCGGGCGGGGAACTGAAGTCCAAAGGAGCGTAGATATACTGTACCTGGGCGGCGAAGTGGTTAATGACTGCACTGCATGCAGTATTGCAGCCATTAACCCTTCCTGTCCCTTAAGTGCAGCCAATAACTCCTTCAGGCCCCCAAGTGCAGCAATTATTCACTCCAGCTCTTGCAGCCCATTATTTCCCCTCTGCCCCTTTCCTTGTTAACTGTTGTGGCCAGGACTTTCAGACCTGTGTTTTCTTGGCATTTCCTTTATCAAAGTGTCACTTTCCACTGCCTAAACTGCTGCAAATGGGAATATCATTAATAGTACACACACTACTCAGTGTGCTCATGGTTTCCTGTTACTCGTGTAGAAGTCGACCTCTATACTTTTTATTTAGTGAGTCAGACCTAAATCTCTAGACTTATACTCGAGCATATAGGGTATTAGTGTGTGCTGTACATCCGCTATGCGTTACTCTGCATCAGATTCAGCGTATCCTGGGTCTCAAATAGGGATTTCTCAAAACCACAGGGCTGAACGGTTCCACATGTAACCCAACTGCCTGCTCACAGAACACCTTCCCCACTTCAGAATGCTTAAAGAGAAACTGTAGTGAAAACAACATAATGAATAAAATTGCTTATTTTTTACAATATTCATTTATAGTGTTTGCCCATTGTAAAATCTTTCACCTATCTGATTTACATTCTGAAATGTATCACTGGTGGTGACTTCTTTAGTTCTGCCAGGTGATTTGTACGTTATGTTTGTTACCGAGAGCGGGGATGAGCTCATGAGTAGGTAGCTATTCGAATTTGTGATTAAAATGAGGCTTAGTTGCCTCAGATGTGTGCATAGGAGACGGGGGTAATTACCCAAAAGTCCGGCGGTTTCTATGTATCACACATCTCGAACGCGTGAAGGAGGTGGTGCGCGGTAGTGAGTCATGGAACGCGTCCCATTGGATGCGTTCAAGACGTCTGATACATAGAAGCTGGCAGACTTTTTTTTAACCCCCTGTCTTCTATGCACACACCTGAGGCAATTAAGCCTCATTTTAATCATGAATTTGAGTAGCTACCTACTCGTGATCCCATCCCTGGCTGAGAGTTATATGCAGAGAGGGAAATACTGCTTGACAGTTACACAAAGCTGTTATTACCCACATGATTCGGACATCACACTGTGGGAGGGGTTTCAGCAGTATATCGGCCGCACAGACCTTCCTAATAATCGATTAAAGAAAAGATAAAGACTTCTCGTGGGAAAGTGGGCATCCGCATCTGATTGGAATTAAGTTCAAACCTTGGTCAAAGTTAGGCCCCTTTTACACTTAAAGAGAACCTGTACTGAGTAAAATTATTTAAAATAAACACATAAGGTAACTTCAAATAAACATTACATAGTTACCTTGCCATCAGTTCCTCTCAGAAACTCACCATTTTCTTCTTACAGTGATCCCTTCCAGTTCTGACAACATTTTGTCAATTGAAATATATCAGTTGCTGTCAGTTATATATCAGTTGCTGTCAGTTACAGCTGAGAGGAGAACTGATGTGTCCATGTTTCCCTATGGCTCAAGTGGGCGATGTTACAGTTTAACAGTGTGCTGACCAGAAAGCTGTTATAGGGTAATAGCCATTTTCAAAATGGAGGACGGAGAATTCCATTGATCACAGTGGACAAACAGGATGCAGGAGATGAAAAATAGATTAAAGAGTAGACTACACAGGAGGTAAGTATGACTTGTGTATGTTAATTTTGACATTTAATGTTCAGTTCAGGTTTTCTTTAATCAGTTACTCTCAGTAGTAACTGAAAGAAAACTGACTTTCAAAGTAATAAGTAATGCCCATGTCTTCCTATGGCACCTTTTACACTTAAAGAGAACCCAAGGTGGGTTTGAAGAATATTATCTGCATACAGAGGCTGGATCTGCCTATACAGCCCAGCCTCTGTTGCTATCCCAAACCCCCCTAAGGTCCCCCTGCACTCTGCAATCCCTCATAAATAACAGCCACGCTGCTGACAAACAGCTTGTCAGAGCTGGCTGTGTTTATCTCTATAGTGTCAGTCTGCTGCTCTCCCCGCCTCCTGCAGAACTCCAGTCCCCGCCTGCATCCCTTCCCTCCCTGCTAATTGGAGGAAAGGGATGGGGGCAGGGACCGGAGCTATGCAGGAGGCGGGGGAGCAGCTGAGACTGACACTACAGATGTAAACACAGCCTCACAGCATGGCTGTGATTTATGAGGGATTGCAGAGTGCAGGGGGACCTTAGTGGGGTTTGGGATAGCAACAGAGGCTGGGCTGTATAGGCAGATCCAGTCTCTGTATGCAGATAACATTCTTTAAACACACCTCGGGTTCTCTTTTAATGCGTTTTAACTGAAATCTTATTCCCAATGCACTGCTTTGGAAAAAACGCCAACTGATTAAGTGTAAACAGGGCCTTAGGGCCTGTTTCCACTACACACATATTCTGGATGCAGAAAACTGACTCCAATGAATGCCTATGGGAAATCTGCATCAGAAAAATCGCGTTTAGTGGAAACAGGCCTATAGGCATTTATTGGAGTCAGTTTTTCTGCATTCAGAATCCTCGTGTAGTGGAAACGGGGCCCTTACTCTTTAGTGCTCTACGTTGCAAGGAACCCTCACATGCAGAAATAAAACTGCAGGAGAGAAAACACCCCATGTTGCATGACAGTGCTCAGGCCTATTTTGTTGCTGCGTGCTTCTGGGTTTTGTGCTCAATGTATCTCTCGCCATGCTGTTTAGTCTCTGCAAAAAGCAAATCCTATTTTCAAATGTCACTTTTTAATAATGAAAGCATTTTTAATAAAACTATATGTAGGCAGCTGTTGGCAACAGGCTCCAGATATTGTTCCCATCGTGGTAATCTACCTTTAATTGTTTACCCTGGCTATGTAAGCACAAAAGCAACATGCAGTTAGTATTGCACCTGCTGTCTTGTTTCCTCTTAAGTTACAGTCTAATTGAAGAATCATGGTAAGTCCTGTTGCCTTTCTGCTTCATCCCAGCAGTAGAGGCAGGTTTTCGTGACAAGTGTTCCTGAGGGGGAGGGAATACTAAAGGATACTAGAGAAGTTGTAATGTGACAATCAACAAGTTACGTCTCCTTTAGCATAGTCTTCATGCAGGGAAAAGCATGGAAACTCTTAAACTTCATTTTATTTTTCACTTTTGAATGAACCTTTTTGAAATGAACCTCTGATCAAATCTGCCTGGAAAATAAACAAGTGTCTGGGCCCCTAAAAGAGAACATGAACTGAAAATAAAGTCAAAATAACCATACACAGGTCATACTTCCCTCTGGTGTAATCTACTACTCAATCTCTTTCTCCTCTCCCATTTGTCCACTGTAATTAATCTATTTCTCCGTCCTCCATTTTAAAAATGGCCATTCCAGGTCAGCACACTGTTAAACTGTCATATCACCCACTTGAGCCATAAGGAAACATGGACATTACCTTGCACATTCAGTTATAACTGACAGCTGCTGATATAGAACTGTCAGCAACTGGTATATTTCAGTTCTGACAAAATATTGTCAGAACTGGAAGGGATCACTGTAAGAAGAAAATAGAGATCTTCTGAGAGGAACTGACAGTGAGGTTAGTATGTTATATTCATGTGCAGCTATGTCATGTGTTTATTTTAAATGTCCTCTCTTCAGGTTCCCTTGAAGACTTTCCTGGAACCCCAAAGCCATATTTTGCTTTTAATGGTTAAATATCTAGCTTTAAAGAGACACTGAAGCGAAAAAAAATGATTATATTATGATTTGTATGTGTAGCACAGCTAAGAAATAAAACATTAAGATCAGATGCATCAGTGTAATTGTTTCCAGTACAGGAAGAGTTGAGAAACTCCAGTTGTTCTCTCCATGCAAACAAGCCATTAAGCTCTCCGACTAAGTTGAGGCTAGTACACACTAGCAATTTTGATTGGCCCATGATTGGTCAATTTTACCACCTCCATGTAGTATGAGGGCCAAACAGATTTTCAATTCTATGCAGACTATATAGGTAACTGGTCACACTACATGGAGGTGGTAAAATTGACCAATGATTGGCCTATCTAAATTGCTAGTGTGTACAAGGCTTTAGTCGTGGAGTGGGCTGTTATCTGACTTTTATTATCTCAACTGTTCCTGGACTGTTTACTTTTTCTCTGCTAGAGGAGAGGTCATTACTTCACAGACTGCTCTGAAAGACTCATTTTGAATGCTGAGTGTTGTGTAATCTGCACATATTAGAGAATAATGCAATGTTAGAAAAAACACTATATACCTGAAAATAAAAGTATGAGAATATTTTCTTTGCTGCTAATCTTCTAGTAATTATTCATAGTACACAACCAATTCACTATATCATATTTTTTTCCGCTTCAGTGTCTCTTTAACCACATAATGACAAGCTGACTTATAAAAACGTACTGCTAGAGCCTCTTAATGACTCCAGGACGTTTATATAAGTCAGACAGTGCTGCTGCCACTGTGCACGCTCCCGCACGTGCATTCCCGTGCACGTGAAAGTAGTGGGGAAAAAAAAATACACCTTTATTTCCATATACTATATTGTCACCATCCTTTGTACTAGGGACATAATTAAAATCTTGTGATAACCAGAACAAATAGGCAGATAAAAGTGTGGGTTTTATGCACCGTAGCAGTGTTTATATTAAAACTATAGGGGATGAAATTGGAGAAATTGTGTATTTTTTTTCATATTTTCCTTGTTTTTCCCTTTAAAATGCATAGAAAATAAAGTAATTCCTGAAAACAAATATCAACCCCAAAAACGCCCAATTGGTGGTGAAAAAAACAAGATTTACGGTATATCATTTCATTGTGATTAGTAGTGCTTAAGCTATTGGCAAATGAAATGGATGAGCAATTAAAGGTGAAAATCGCTCTTGCCCGTTAGGGTAAAAACTGCTTTGGGGTGAAGTGGTTAAAGAGACACTGAAGCAAAAAAAATTATGATATAATGAATTGGTTGTGTGGTACAGATAATTACTAGAATATTAGAAGCAAAGAAAATATTCTCCTATTTTTATTTTCAGTTATATAGTGTTTTTTTATAACAATGCATCATTCTTTAATATTTGCAGTTTACACACTACTCAGCATTCTAAATGCTTTTTACAGAGCAGGCTGTGAACTTTTGACTTGACCTGTCCTGTGCAGAAGAAAAAAGTATATAGTGACTGACAGTTGAAATCATAAGCTTCAGAAGATGGAGCTCTCTGCGACTGTGAAAGTCGTGGAACTCAATGGCTTATTTTATACACAGTCGTTTAAGCGCACATCCTAAATCACATAGAAGTCCACATCTATGCAATGTCTTGATTCCGTGTGTCACCACCACCACCATGGACACCCAACAGCATACAGACTCACCAAATGTGTTGGCCACTGCTAGACTGGCCAACCATGCACAAATCCAGGAGCCTCAGTGCTTCAGGATCCTGGTGCCACTTTGTTGTTGTCCCTTTAAACCACCATCCTTTTCCACATTATCCATGCATGTTACCTCAAAAAAACAGCCTGCATAGTGTGACTCCGTTTAAAACTTTAATTTTAAAACACACTCACATGTTCCGAAAGTATTATGCACACATAGTTTTGCGGGCTTTCCCCCGTTGCCAAGTAGGGCGCTGCCTGTATTGAGTCCTCCAGCTCCTTTTCCACTCAGCCTGCAGACACGGCCATCACCACCTGCCGTTCACTTCCTGGTTGGGGCGGGAGGTTGGACATAGCAGGAAGTGAACGGCAGGTGGTGGTGGCGGTGTCTGCAGGCTAAGTGGAAAAGGAGCTGGAGGACTCAATACAAGCAGCGCCCTACTTGGCAACGGGGGAGAGCCCGCAAAACTATGTGTGCATAATACTTTCGGAACATGTGAGTGTGTTTTAAAATTAAAGTATTAAACGGAGTCACACTATGTAGGCTGTTTTTTTTTGAGGTAACATGCATGGATAATGTGGAGAAGGATGGTGGTTTAAAGGGACAACAACAAAGTGGCACCAGAATCCTGAAGCACTGAGGCTCCTGGATTTGTGCATGGTTGGCTAGTCTAGCAGTGGCCAACACATCTGGTGAGTCTGTTTACTGTTGGGTGTCCATGGTGGTGGTGACACACGGAATCAAGACATTGCATATGTGGACTTCTATGCGATTTATGATGTGCACTTAAACGACTGTGTATAAGCTTCTATAGGTCTTGCCTGACCCTGTGGTAGCGCACTCCACTTGGGCTTGAATTTGATTTTTAGCTATAGCGCTTTGATATATTTTATATCAATGGCTTATTTGCATAGATAGCAACTGGAGTTTCTTGACTCTTCCTGCACTGGAAACAATATTAGACTTGTCTCTGCTCCTAATGTTTTATTTCTTAGCTGTACTACACATACACATAATTATATCATCATTTTTTTACGCTTGTGTCTCTTTAAAGTTTTGATACTGTCTCCGGTGAATGATATTTCTTTCAGCTTCCATACAAACAAGTTTTGAAGTATGGATTTTTTAAATCTCTTCCTTGACAAAAAAATTGTTTCTCAGCCACACAGCGTGGTGGTTCATGTCACCACAATCTGAAATGCATTACAACTTGACAATCTGTTAACCAATACCTTGTTTGCATCTAATGTGCTATCACAGTTAAAGAGGAGCTGTCAGCCATACTATTTTTAGAACCCCCCACATATATAAGTAGATAAATACTTACTCTACTTAACATTGCACTGTCCACATTTTGATTTTAGTGATTTTTCTATAGTAAAAAGAAGAGAAAATCCTTCTTAGGATTCTCCATTTTAACTGTCTATCTTGAAGCCAATCCTGATGTCAATTCCTCCCTTACTCTCCTCTGCCTGATTGTGGATGCATTGCCCGCCCTCCTCAGTCTTCAGGCATTACCACCCAGCTCTGCAATAGAAAGTGTATTGGCTCAGTATGAGAAATATTGGCCAATCGGAGTGGAACAGAGGTTTGGCAGGGGGAAAGAGGCTTCAGCCAATCAGGCTGCATTAGTTAATTCTGAGAGGAAAGTAAAGAAGAAAAAAAGAAAACCCAGCATGCTCTGCAACTTAATTTGTGCGGCAATCTACCAAATAAGAGTCAGGTAAACGGGGGAATGATCATTTATCAACAAGAAAAGTAATAGTCTTATGTATTGCCTGATTAGCATCCTTATTACTTGTTTACCAGATAAAAAAAAAATCGATTTTTGATTTTATGCCCGAAACACTTAAAAAAAAAATTTTTTTTTTTTGCTGCTATTGCAAATAAACTCATAAAGTTCACAAACTCTTCCCCCCCCCCCCCCCAATCAACAGTCTCCACCAACCTTACTATGCCTTCCTCCCTTGTCAGTATGCCAGGGAGCATGGCTTAGACAGCAGCTGCTTCCCCCTCCTCCGTCACTTCATATGTGACTAAAAGGGGAGTGCTTTTTGGTGGAGCAGAAGGTTTCTTTATTTTTTGTCTTCAAAAACGTTTTTTTGTTTTTTTTTTACAATACTTTTTTCATACATAATTTACGCACGTTATCCACCACCACACTATATCTATATCCTCTGTGACTTAATCTAAGCCACAAGGACATAGATGCACAGCTGTGCATGATTGTGATTGCTCCTGTGAAAACCTCCAACACTATCTGCTGCAGCACTAATTAGTGAAAGGGAATATATGTTCCCTGAGCCAATAAGATTGATATCTACCATTAAAGTGCTTTTATTTTCTAAGTTCATAGTGAAAATATCCTCACCATAAATCGTGACAGGAACATAATCTAAGTTTTGTGATAAATAGCCAATCAAAATTTGTGTTTTTTTAATCTACAGTTAGCGATTTTATTTTTAAACTGGAATTGGTGAAACTGAGAAATATTGTTTTTTCTATCATTTTTCTTCTTTTCCAACAAAATTGGGGGGAAAAAATGCCATACAATGAAAGCCTAGTTTGTCAGTTTGTCTTGAAAAATAACCCCATATATATTTAATTCAGGTGCCATAAGTAGGAATAAAGTTATTGCTGATTAAATAGGGGCATAGCTTAAATGTCAAAACTGCTCTGGTCCAGAAGGGGAAAACGAGGTCTGGTTGCGAAGTGGTCTAATAAAATGCATGTTAAAAAGTAATTCTGTAAACTGCTGATTTAAGCTCCAAATTTCAGTAAGGCAATATCCTTACCACAAAATGTAGCAAACCAGTGCATATAACTGCTTTTGATAAAATGAAGATGAGTTTAAGTTAAGCAGAGCAGGAAATAACACATGTAACTTTGTCTCTTGCTATGCAGCTTGTTGCAGGCAGCGTTGTGATGGCATTTGAAGAAGTCTGCCCGGACAGAATTGATTTGATTCACAAAAACTATCGTAAGCTGTGTAACCTGCTGGTGGATGTGGAGGAGTGGGGACAAGTGGTGATAATCCACATGCTGACTCGATACGCACGCACGCAGTTTGTCAGCCCATGGAGTGAGGTGAGTGAGAAGATATTTCTCTGAACTAACGTGTTTGAGGTGTTTTCACTGGACTCATTCACTACATGATTTGTTACCATTTGCATATTTTTACAATACAGTATTAGTCCTGGAATGTATTTAGAGCTACAGATAAAGAAACGACTGCTACTACTTAAAGGACCACTGTGGCTAAAAAAAAAAAAAATCATATACCATAAAACCCTTGTGTCTCTGTGTAGGTGCGTTTTGCCCAGCACGCATTTGCGGCACGCGGGAAGACTTTGTACAGCAGGGCGACGGGTGCAGGGAGGCTGGCGCATGCGCGCGTCGCATCAACGGGCGGCTTTTTATTCTCGTATAATTGAGAAAATACATGTCCGTTTTTGGCTTCACCCTGCAGCAAAATTTCCATGCGCCTTAATTACACGTATGCAACACAACAATCTGTAGAAGAATGTAATATGTTATTTAGGATTCCCAATTTTACATTATCTGGTTTTTAGTATCAGCACTTCAGATATCTATTTATACTCTAATTAATATTAGAGTATATAGATATCTGAAGTGTTTCCACCTCATGTTTCAGTCGACCCAATATTTGACCCTCTTAATATGGATATTTTTTAATACTCAAGTATAAGTGCGCTCAGGAAGTTTATGGAAGCAAGTTAGGACCAGGAATGCTACTGGCTCTACTTAATGGAAACCTGAGACCAAGCTATTAAAAGAATTGATAATTACCTGGGTCTTCCTCCAGCACCTTCAAGCCATGGCTCCTTCCACATAACCCCGGGCCGCTCAGTTTGTCCACTAGCCAGCCCAGTAACTTTTCTCAGTCGTGTTTCCTTGCATATGCAGGCAGGCGCAGGACATTCCCGGCCACAGGAGCACGACTGGCAGACACGCCGCTGGCCTGCACATGCGAGATGAAGCACAACTGAGCAAGCTTACCGGACCAACTAGTGGATGAACCAAGCTTCCCAGGGAGACTGCAAGGGAGCTCACAGCCCGAAGGGGGCTGGAGAAAGCCCAGGCAAGTATCAATTCTTTTAGTAGCTTTGTCTTAGGTACACTTTAAGTACCACGAGGGGTTAATGCCTGCTCTTTGGGACCAGTTAATTGCTGCACTGCCTAAAGTATTGTGGCCGTTAACCCCTCCCGTTACCGAGTGCTGCTTCCCCCTTGATAATCAGTGCGGCCAGTGTCTGTCTGTCTATTGACCTTTTTTTTTTTTTTTTAAACCCTGTAATACCTATACCTGTTGATACACTTTTAAAGATTACCACCTGTAGCAATCAGGGGTGGTCACTAGGGTGGCAGTTCTGGGACCCCATGCTCTACAGATGCAATACTCTGCCATTGCCTAGCGATGCATCTGTACCGGACTGGTGCCTCCAAACTGTCACCCTAGCAGTCACATCTAATCCCTACAGACCTGCAGGCTTGAAATATCGATCCACCGCATGTCCAACTAGTAGAGAAGTAAGGCGTATGTGGTATCATTTTAATCGGGAAGCAACAAAGAATATGTTTTTAGGGGTTTTATAACTGTGGGACTTGTCATGTGAAAATTTTTTTCATCATTGAAAATTTTTATTGAAGAAATTTTTAACAAAGAGTGAGCTTACATAAGCATATGATACAACAGATGGTTCCGATTATGAGCTTAGAGTTAACACAAGATTCTGTATTACATGGGTTATAAGAAAGTTTAGTCATAAATTCTGTCCATGCTTCTTGAATATTGGTATATCCTGCATGAGGAGTGATCTCTCTTATCTGAGATACCTTCAGACCTGGCATTTTCAAAACCGGGTAAGCAGCCAGGGGAAGGTAGTCCAAGGAAGGCAGGATTTTATTTATTCCAGTGGTATTAGTGGGCCAGAACGGGCCACCACTGGATTCTTAGCTTTATATAGTGGCATACCACATGCGAAAGGAAGAAGTTCTTAGCAGAGAGGGGAACCTACTCATAACTTAGTAATAATTATACTTACAACAATAATACTTGATCTCTAAGTTTTGACCTAGCTGTGAACTAAAAATTAGCTTTTTATATAACCATATTTATCTATTTAACTATCCATGTCTATATTGGTTTCCGTATCCTATCTCTCATAGGTGGGGGGGGGGGGATTTGCATTCTGATTTAGGCGATGGGGAGTTATGTCCTTTGGTTTCGGAGTCCGTTTAGGTTGAGAGGGGGGGAGCTCATGTATTATGTTAATACGTCTCTCAGAGGTGCCACTCTGTTGGCATTTGGAAGTTAGAAGCTTCTAGGCCGAGTCTGTTTCTTGAGGCCTGTTCCATTTGGATGCTATTCTGGGTATAGCGAAAAAGTTGGTATGGAGGGATTTCTTCCTGTGATTTCCAGTTAGCAGTTATTAGATATAGGGCGGTAAGTATTAGGTGATAGATAGGAGGTCTTATGGGGGGCGGAATATATTCCTCGCTTATTAGGAGGGCAAATTTTGGGGAAAGTGTAAAGTTCCTTTTAAGGATTTTACGGATTAGTTTTTCCACTAGGGTCCACATATTTGAGATTATGGGACATTGCCAAAACATATGGAGGTAGGTGCCTAAGTGAGAGTTGCATTTCCAGCAAAGTGGAGAAGTCGATGAGGAGAAGGAAGATATTTGCCTGGGAGTTCTATACCATTTATATATAATTTTCCTGGACATTTCCCAGTGGGAGTTGTAGTGGGAAAATTTAGATAGCATTCTGTTAGCTGATATTAAGTTTTCCACTGATATGTTACTACTAAGGTCGACCGACCATACTTTGGCATATCTATTTAAAGGGGGTGAAGTTTCACAGCCCAGGTGTTTGTACCAAGTGGAAATGCCTCCTTTAAAGTGCCCTGTGAAGTTGAGCATGGTTAGAATGCTCGGAGGTAGGGAGGGGGTGGGCAGTTTAGTATTTATTATTAGATGGAATAATCTGTGGAAGGTGAATAATTCTTGTTGAGAAAGATTGTATTGCTTTTGTAGTTCCGAGAACGTTTTGAGGCGATTACCATTGAATAGGTCTTGGAAGATATGTTATTCCAGAGCTCGACCATGATCTCAGGTCTAAGTTTTTGGTGAAGTGTTTGAGAACTGATAAAGGGGTAGGAAAGTGAGTTTTATCTGTAGAAGGCGGTGGGTTTTTGACAAAATATTCCCAGGCTCTTAGGGATGCTTGGATGGTGGGATAAGGAGATTGGGGGGGTTTGGCACCCATCAGAATGCTAATTAGTACATTTTTTAGGTTGTGTCTCATAAGGGTGTTGTCTAAGTGTACCCATGGTTTTGGGGATGTGGGATTCCACCACTGTTTTACCATATCTAGGTTGGATGCATGATAATATTTTTCTATGTCCGGTAGGCCCATGCCACCTTGCAGTTTGGGTAGGGTCATAATTAAGTAAGATGTTCTAATCTTTTTTCCTTTCCATATAAATTCATTGATACATTTCTTAATTTCTGTAAACCATGATCTCGGTAATGGAATTTGTAGCGTCCGCAGGAGATACAAAATTTTAGGAAGTGTAAACATTTTAAAGGCCGCTATTCGGCCTGCCCACGAAAGCCAGTGTTTGGACATATTGTTACATTCTTTTTTGACTTCTGCTAGAGGGGGCACGTGGTTCTGTTTAAATAAATCTGATGTAACTTTTGTTAGGCGGATGCCCAAGTAGGTTACTGCGCCCTCTGCCCAAGCAAATGCGAAGATCTTTTTAAGTTGGGATTTCATATCCGGTGGGATGTTTAATGGTAAAACAAAGGATTTGGTATGGTTAAGTTTATATAAAGAGACTGCGGAGAATTGCTCCAGTTCTTTCATAATTTGGGGAATTGATACTAATGGATTAGATATTAGCAGAGCTACGTCATCTGCAAACATGCTAATTAGATGGTTGGTGTCGTTAATATTTATGCCTGTTATGAAGGGATTGGACCTGATTTTCTGAGCTATGGTCTCCATAATTAGGACGGAAATAATAGGAGAGAGGGGGCAGCCTTGGCGGGTGCCATTGGTAATAGGGAAAGATTTTGATATAAACCCTGCTGCGTTCACCTGTGCAGACGGCGCAGAATAAAGGGCCATAATGGCCGAGAGAATTGGGCCTGAGAAACCAAATTTAGTCAGGGTGGCTTTGAGGAATTGCCAGTGCACTCTATCGAACGCCTTCTCTGCATCCAAAGTTAGGAGCAGAGAAGGCGTTCGACAGAGCCGCACATGTTCCAAAGCTGTGACCATTCTTCTTGTGGCGTCAGAGGCCTGACGACCGTGGGTAAAGCCCACTTGGTCTTGGGCCAAAAGAAGGGGGGTGTACTTCATTAGTCTGTTTGCTAATAATTTAGCATACAGCTTTACGTCGGTGTTTAGTAAAGAGATTGGTCTGTAGCTGGTAGTTAAAGATAAATCTTTTCCCGGTTTGGGGATGACTGTGATTATAGCCCTCAGGTACTCCTCTGGTATTGATCCAGAGGTGGCAAAATCATTGAATAGGTCTGTCAATAGAGGAGATAAGGTGTTATTGAATGTTATCAGGAATTCATTTCCATAACCGTCTGGGCCAGGTGCTTTGTTACGTGGGAGGGACTTAATTGTAGTAGATATTTCACCGGCTTGGAAGGGGGAGTTAAGGCTATCTAGTTGCGTGGGGGATAAGATTGGGAGATTAATGGATTTTAAGAAGTTTGCGATGGAGATTTCGTTAGGATGCGTAAGAGAATTGTCTGCTTGAAGATTATATAGGGAGGCGTAATAGTCGTGGAATGCGTCTGCAATTGACCTAGGGTTAGCAACTGATTCTTTGGTGGAGGGGTGTTTAATTGTATGAATTTTTGTTTTGGCTTGTCTTACTTTTATGAGTCTAGCAAGATGGGAGCTAGCTTTATTGCTATATATGTAGTTGTCTAGTTTTAGTTTTTGCGTCAGATAATCAAATTTAGTTTGTAGAATGTTGTTTAACTCTTGTCTTAAATGAAAAAGTTCTTTTTCAGTGTTCGCTGAGGGGGACTGTTTGTGTAGTCTCTCTTGCGTTTGGATCTGTTCTAGTAATAAATTAAATTTTTCATTTCTTTTCTTTTTTAGAAAGGCACCTTGCCTTATTAGAATACCTCTTATGAATGCCTTTAGTGCGGACCAAATCACAGCCACCCCCATACCCGGGGTACGATTCTCTTGTATAAAACCTTGGATCTCTTCTTTCAGTTTTTCTTGGAATGTTATGTCAGTGATTAATGAAGTATTGAGTCTCCAGAAGGGGGGTCTTGAGTTGTTCAAATTAGGCTCTAGTGTAATGTGGATTGGTGCATGCTCAGACCAGGACTTAATGTCTATGCATGGGTCTGAAACCTTTTGTAAGAGTAGTTTATCCGTCAAGAATAGGTAAATTCTGGAATAGGTTTTGTGCACCTGGGAAAAGTGGGTATAATCTTTGGCTGAGGGGTTGAAGATGCGCCAGGGATCATATAGATCGTGCCACCGTAATTGTTTGTCTAGAGTAAATATATGTTTTCGGGCCTTGGAGGAGGAGTCTATGATAGAGGGGCAGGCGTTAAAGTCACCACCTATCAGTAATTGACCTTTCTGAACCACTTTGACCTTTGCAAAACGTTTCTGGTAGAAGGACCGATGTGCACTGTTGGGGCCATACACCGCCACCAATGTGAGAGTTTGGTCGTTTATTTGTCCAATGAAAATTATATACCTCCCACTGGTGTCGATCACGGTCTCAAAATTGCTCACTTTAAGATCCTTGTGGAAGGCCATCATAACTCCACGTTTTTTTTTTTAAAAGGTACTGTGGAAGATTATTGGGAATTGTTTGTTCTTGCACAGATAAGTATCTTTTTCCAACAAGTGTGTCTCTTGGGCGAGTATAATTTGGGAGTTGTGTTGTTTGGCTTCGTTCCATAATAGGTATCTTTTGTAGGGGGAATTTAATCCACGGACATTAATGGACGTGCATTTTATTGTCATAATGGAGATAAACTCACATTAGGTTTGACTAGTAGGTTTACTATATATAAAGCGTTATATATCAGATATTGAGGGAATGGGAATAGCCGCCTATGGAGATAGGTCTTGGGAGGTTTAATGTTATCAGTCGTCTCAGAGGGCTTTGGTAATGGAGAGTTAAGGTCAGATTGCAGGATATAGACTCTAATTCTTATACCAGAAACTATATAACATATAAAACATATAAAACATGTCATCCCAACATAACATTTCTTAGGATCCAAATAACCTATAACCATAAAGGGGATACATATCACAGAAACATTACAGACATAATACTTGTTAGTTTTTAGCAAGGTTAGTGTGTTCGCGGTACACGTAGGGCAAATTGTTCCTTGCTCTACACTATGGGGGGGAGCAGGAAGGAACCTGCATTGGTGCATAAAGATAACTAGGCACCAGTAGAAAAGTAACATTGTTTGGCCTGATGATGGTGAGCTCCGGCTCAGGTTGATGTAGAGCGCCAATCTTGATTTATTTTGGAAGAAGAGAGGCTCTTAGATTGAGGGTCGTCTTGGATGTGGATTTTCAGGCTTTTTAGTAGAATGCGACCTGCAGGGGTTGAAGAGATGATGTCTTGTTGCCCTTGAACAGAAAGTAAAATCTTAGTGGGAAAGCCCCATTTGTAGGGAATGCTTGCTGCTCTCAGCGCCGTGGTGATAGGTTGGAGTTCTTTCCTTCGTTGTAGGGTTTGTTGTGATAGGTCAGCGAACACTTTGATTTTATCGTATGGGCTGGGGAGCGAGCCATTTTTCCTTATGGCAAAAAGCAGGTTGTCTTTCACGTGATAGCATAGGTATCTGACAATGACGTCTCGAGGGATCTGCGCCGGTAGATGGGCTGGTTTTGGTAAGCGGTGCGCCCTGTCAATTATCAGCTCTGTCTCATTGGCATCAGGCAGGGCCGCTTTTGTGATTTGTTGTATGTGTACTCTTAAGTCATTAGTAGACACGTTCTCTCAGATCCCCCTAAACTTTAAGTTGTTTCTCCTTGATCTATCTTCTAGATCTGCTGATTTAGCTTTAAGCCATTTTATGTCCTTAGATTGCGTGTCTGACACATCCACCATGATGTTATGTTCGCTTACAATTTCAGTAATTTTGTGCTCAATATCATCTACTCTGTCTCCCAGGTCGTTTACCTCGTTATGCAGTGTGGAATTGATTACAGCAATGTCAGCCAGGAGTTGTCATGTGAAAATTAGGAAGGGTAAAAACCTTAAAAAAAAAAAAAACTGCCTTTTATCCACATTTTTTTTCCTACAAAATGCCTATAAAATTTGAAAAAAATATTACCCAGAGAAAGCCTAGATTGTCCTGAAATAAACCTCTCTCTCCCCCCCTCGAGTCTGACCTGAATTCAGGTCATAGCCAAGGGTTGGAGTGCACACCTCTGTCTCAACCTTTGCACCTGTCTCTCCCCCCTTCCCACCACCACCATCATCCCCTTTTGCTTGGAAAAACACTACTTTGCATAGCTTACTTTTGATATGAGAAGGTTTTGGAGACATCCATTGCCTGTGAGATACTGACATGTTTACCAACCAATGGCTGCAACACTGAGCACACTGAGTAATATGTACTATTGGTGACATTCCCATTTGCACTAATTTACCCAGTGGTAAGTGTCACTTTCTTGATAAAAGAAATGCCAAGAAAACACAGGTCTGAAAGTCCTGGCCACAAAAATTAACAAAAAAAGGCAGGGGAAAGATACTGGGCTGCTGTACTTACTACGGAAGTGAAGTGGATAATTGCTGCACTTGGGGACCTGCAAAAGTTATTGGCTGCACATAAGAGCCAGGTTAATGGCGGTAATACTTTATGCAGTGCAGTCATTAAACCCACCTCAAGTTGACTTATACTTGAGTCAATAACAAATTCCAGCTTAAAGGACTTACGAGGCGAAAATGCTAAAAAAAAAAGTAAATTACCTGCCTCATCTTTTATGGCACGGAGGACGCCGTCCACGCCCTCCGTGCCGATCCGCCGGGTCCCCCCGCTCATTAGCCCCCCGGGCCGGCTGCCGACCCCACGGCCCAGGTCGGGCTCTCCTGCCTCTCGCAACATGGCCGCTTCCTTTGGCCGCGGCTGCGCAGTCTGCCTGGCCGCGAGTGCGTGGATCGGGGGGGCTGGCCCTAGAGCTGCTTAGGGGGGCCAATGAGCGGGGGGTCCCGGCAGATCGGCACAGAGGGTGCGGACGGCGTCCTCCGTGCCATAAAAGATGAGGCAGGTAATTTACTTTTTTTTTTAGCATTTTCGCCTCGTAAGTCCTTTAAGAGGGTCAAATAATGGAGTTGACTTTATACACAAGGTTGACTCATATTTATTTATTTTTTCAATCACTATAGGTGCCCTCAAAAAGCCACCCTGCAGTGTTAGTAAGTCATGCTTAATTTAATGACTCCTTACTTGAATAGTTAGAAAACAAAAAAAGATGAAGCCACTCATGTCTGCTCAGACTGAGACTAAGCTGCTCCTTTACTCCCTGATGAAGCGGGTTGTAGCCTGCGAAACGCGTTGCAAACCTTTTTGGAGTACTTTTTGATTAAATAAATCATTTTCTGTAAAATACAGACTGTTGATTCTACTTTTGGGGAGGGATGTTAACCACTACCTCCTTTTTTAAAATCGTTTTTAACAGTTTCATTCTCATCTGGCAACTGTTTACACATTGTTTTCCTTACTGAATAGGTACTGGCTTACTGAATAGGAACAGCCCTGGTCCCATATGTCAGACGGTGTAATTCATTAGTACACTATGCAGCCACTCAGATTTGGTCTAACAGGGATCTATCTGATGGTCTAATCTGGTAGCCATCTATAAGTATATGGCCATCTTTTGTATTGCTGCTTGTAGCCACCATAACACCAGTGGGCGGTGCAGTGCAGCCTGATTTGCTGAGATTTCTGCCCTTCCTCTGCAGGTATGGATGCTGTGAAGGCGATTACAAGATGACGTAATTACAGAATCCGTTTCTTTTATTAGCTCTGTTTAAGAGCACGTTATTACCCCTCAAGTGCGTTACTTGATTATATTTGCCTGGAGTTCAGCTTTAATTATCAAAATGAAAACTGGTTGTTTTTAGGTTTTAGTTTTTTTCTCCCCCTAGTCTCAATTTTAAACCAATCTATTTTTTTTCCTAGCTATTCTTTCAATGAAGTCCCATAACAAGACATCTTGAAAGGCCCAAGAGATTTTTAATTTAGTTTATTTGTGTCATCATGGTTGGGAATTTAGGCTGTTTATATGTAAATGTTAGATTTAAGGAACAATTAAGTGTTGACAAAGTAGATTGCAGCCCTATCAATTGCGGCGCGGTTCCCATAATTTTTCTAACTGACATATTTCATGATAAATAGCGGATGCCAAGTCACAGCAGATTATACAGTGCACTAGCAATTCATAGTGCTGTCAGGGAGAAGACCGATTGACTTTACATTTACATATTAATGAGAAGATTTGTTAAGAGGGTGCTTGACTATGGAAAATAACGGCATCTTTATAGGGCACAACATTTCATAAATAGAGCTGAGGCAGGAAAATGGAAATTAAACCTTTTTAGGTTAATGAATTCCAGAGATTAGTCAAATGAACGTTAGCAGATTTAGCTGTAGAGAAATACACCTTGCCGATCGCACACAAAAAACCCACTTCCTTTGTGTCAAGTTCCACAACAGTCTCTCCTAGTCTAATGACTTCCCTTCCCATGTGATTTCTGCATTCTCACTGAATTGATATTGATGGTATGTTGATTCTCCAATAGCTTGGATGTCAGAGCAAATAGCGGAATGCATGTCAATTGGAAGCGCGGCTGTCCTAGAGAATGTTTGGCGGCCGGTTTGAATAGTCCATTTGACCTTTTTTTATTTATTTTTACGTGTGTGTGTGCTCTCGCATGCATCTTGGCTGTTGCATTATACATTATTGTTACTCGTTCGCTGCTCTCCATTGTGATGCAATTGTATTTTTTACATGCAGTTTATATGTTGTTTGGTGGATTTTACATGCAGTTTTTATACATTTTAGGCACCCATTTAAGTAAAAAAAAAAATAATAGGGCAGAGTAGAGGCCTGCATCAGGTCTAGTACCGGCGGGTTACATGAATTGCGGGTCAGGTTCAGGTACCAGTTTTGATTTTTATCGGGTGCGGGTCTGCGGTTGGGAGTAGCAGATTCCCCAGAAAGCTGGTTGCGGTGCTGGTAACGAGGCTGTGGGTCTGAAAAAATTAGACTTGCACAGGGCATCAGGTCGGGTACCCGTGGGTTACCTGAAATATGGGTCGGGTTCGGGTACACGCTTTGATTTTAGTCGGGTAGCAGGTCTGCAGGTACCAATTTCACCAGAAAGCGGGTGGCTGGTCGGGTGCAGGTCTGAAAAATTAGGCGCAGGCCTCTAGGGCAGAGTTCTCCACGCCTTTAATGTGCAGATAATGTCCCATGCGGCTTACCGATATCTGCATAGATAAATATATCTGTTGGCCACTGAACTGGGCAGAGCTACTGATGGAAAGTTGGCTGGCTGCCGTCAGTTCTCTTTACTGAAGGTTGTTGCCATGTGCTTTGCTCCACTAATTCTCTTGGCCAGGCTGCTATTGCCTCGGCTGCACCCAATCACAATATGCAGGGAAGCCCCTCGATGTATCATTAAGATTCATCATGCCAGATCTTAAAGAGAAACCATAACCAAAAATTGGACTTCATCCCAATCAGTAGCTGATACCTCCTTTCCCATGAGAAATCTATTCCTTTTCACAAACGGATCATCAGGGGCTCTGTATGGCTGATATTGTGGTGAAACTCCTCCCACAGTGTGTTGTCAGGGCCATGGTTCTGACATTTTACAGTTAAGAGCCTTGTTGCATTGTGGGAAATAACAGCTGTTTACCGCTGTTTTCAACTGCCAAAAAAAGCAAGCAGCATCTCCTTCCACAGACATCACCTGCCAGCAGTAAAATGTCACCATGTGATAAATGTTAGAATGTAAATCGGGGAGAAGGAAGATTTCGCAATGGGCAAACACCGACTATATCATTTATACATGATTATTGTAAAAATGAAGCACTTTTTTATTACATTATTTTCACTAGAGTTCCTCTTTAAGCAACATTTAACCAACCTCCAAGCCCATTCTTCTCCTAGTCACCCCACCCACTGGAAGTGGTTCCGCTGTGCACCATGTTGTCTTTGTTCCATAGTAACAGATGCATCGCTAGCTTCTGGCCTGGCGACATGTCTATGCAGAGTTCTGCCCCAAATTGCCACCTGAGGGATTGAGTCTCAATGTCTGCAGGTGACCGTATTGGAAGTGTATACGTAGTATAAGTTATCGGCAACATCCTCAATGATCAAGGCTGGCAGAAATCAAGACAAGCAGCTCTATGCCTGCAGCTATTAGAATTAGCAGAACTTGGAGGCATCAGAGTAGAGGACAGTAGAGATCCTTAAGTTCTCATCAATTCTCATGGTCTCCCTCATCTTAAGCTGGCCACTAATGGTCCAATTTCTAGCGAAAAATCGTTCGAGCGATCAGAAATTCTGATCGGATTGGTTGTAAATAATCTCCATTGGTGGACACAATCGATTATGAACAAGTGAAAAAAATGTCGCACGAAGGATTTTCTTGGTGGTGGTGATAGATAGGAAGCAAAGATTGGTTAGTTGATGGTGTAGTGAACGATTTTTCGCTTTCGCAAATTGGACAGTTAGTGGCCACCTTTAGTGTGCAGTTGGAGCAGGCCCTCAGTGTGTTTCAAATGGATTTTGAATGATCAGAATGAATTTGAATGCATTTCAATTGGAAATGGTTGTTTACTGAGATCAGTGGAGGCTAGTTACAATGCTACTTATAAAAGTTGAATTAGTTTGTTGGCTATGACAGCCTGAAGTCTTGAACTTATGGACATCACCAGATGCTGGGTTTCCTCCTTTAATGCTCTGCCAGGCCTTTACTGCAGTGGTTTTCAGTTTGTTTGTAAGACTTTCTGTCTGAAGTTTTGTCTTCAACAAGTGAAATGCATGCTGAATTGGGTTAAGATCAGGTCACTGACTTGACCATTCAATAATTTTCCACTTCTTTCCTTTAACCTATTGGGGACCGCCGCAGGTTGAATCAACGTCCGGCAGGTGGTGGTACCCTTCTGACCGGACGTTTATTCAACGTCCGCGCTAAACCACTGCTCCCGACGCGATCGTGCGCACCCGGAGGGGGAGATTAAGCTGTCATATGACAGCTGGCATCTCCCCCTAGTGATCAGCACGATCGCCATTGGATCGTAGTGATCACTCTGACAGCGGCGGCGGCAGGGGGGAAATTAGCGCTATTGCGGGCCTCAACGCGTACAAAAATACGCGTTGTCGCATATCTATGCAATAGCGCTAATTACAGACGGGAATGCGGAAAAAAGCTACGCGTGGCCAGTCCTGATGGGCCTGTCGGCAAAAACGAAACTAGCTGGCAGAGGGGGACCAGAGGATTAGTGAGTGGCTGCGAGGGCACAGGACTGCTGCAGGGGGCTGGTAGAAGCCCCAGGTGAGTAAAACTCATTTTTTTTTTCTGGCTTAAGTGTCTCTTTAAGGGGGGTTAGGCGGCCGGTCCCGAAGTGGTTAATAAACTCCTGGGTTTGCTTTGGCTGTATGTTTTGGGTCATCATCCACCTGTATCATGTAGCACCGCCCCATCAATTTGACTGCATTTTGCTGGATTTGAGCAGACAGTATGTCTCTGACCATCTCAGAATTCATATGGCTACTTCTGTCCTGGTCACATAATCAATAAAAAACGTGTTCTACAGATTATGTGGTATACTTTGTGCTATGTATGGCTTCTTTATTATTTTTTTCTTGCCATCATCCTAGTAGAGGTTGTCTTTGTTTCACCTGTCGAAAGAATATTTTTCCAGAATTGTGCTGGCTTTTTTAGATGTTCAATCTAGCCTTCTAGTCTTGAGGCTTATGAGTATCTTGCAGTGCACCCTCATGCAGTCTTCTCTTTATGGTAGACTTGGATATCGATACTGTTTCTCTGACGTGACATTAGAGGTGTTATATGGGGATTTTGGTTCTGGATAGTGCTCAGTGGAGCTCCTGTTCTGTTGAGGAAGTTATTCATGTCACCACCTGGAAGGATTACCCATTAGTATTTTTGTTGAGTCAAGAGCTAATGAATACAATTTATCCATTATCTTGTTTTATTTCTACATCTATGTTGGAATAAGCTGGTATTTTTTTTTTTTTGGGTTATTAATGAAATACTTAATTTGCATACTGCTAGTGAAGACGGCGTCTTGTGACCCATAACACCGCCGGAGCGCAGTAAGCAAAAGCGTGATATGTTTCATTAGAGTAATTGCATTACAAATCAACACTGGTGGATTTTCTTAATGGAATTTTTCTACTGTTAGAATATGGAGCAAAGGATCAGATCTGCCACGGCTGTGCATTCCCAGTTGTTTACACCGTAGCATCTGGGGGCTTGTGAGCTTTGCATAGGGAAAATTGCAATATATTTACTGTTGGATTTCAGCAAGCTGAAACTAACAAAATAAAATTTCTGAATAGGCTGGCGATTTTTTTTTTCCCCCACTCTACCTACTTATACTAACCTTTCATTATCTGGGTATAACTGCATATCCTGAAGCATCCAGCCACTGAACATAATTCTCTAGTGTGTTCCCTATATCTGACTCGCTTACCTCCCTCTCCCCTTACTGTTGCTCTCTCTTTTCCTCACTCTTTCTTCTCCTGTGTTCTCTCTGCCCCTCGCACGCTCTCTCTGCCCCTCGCACCCTCTCTCTGCCCCTCGCACCCTCTCTCTGCCCCTCGCACCCTCTCTCTGCCCCTCGCTCCCTCTCTCTGCCCCTCGCTCCCTCTCTCTGCCCCTCGCTCCCTCTCTCTGCCCCTCGCTCCCTCTCTCTGCCCCTCGCTCCCTCTCTCTGCCCCTCGCACCCCCTCTCTGCCCTTCGCACCCCCTCTCTGCCCTTCGCACCCTCTCGCTGCCCTTCGCACCCTCTCGCTGCCCCTCGCACCCTCTCGCTGCCCCTCGCACCCTCTCTCTGCCCCTCGCACCCTCTCTCTGCCCCTCGCACACTCTTCCCTTTTCCTCCTGTGGTGAACCTCCTCTTTTCTGCCACTCCTGCGTACCACTCCCACTTCTTTCTCTTCTCCTGTTCACCACACCTTTTCGCTACCTCCTCCCATTCAACCACTTACCCTGCTCTACTCTTCCCGTTATCCACTCCCTTCTTTCTACCCTTCCTATTATTCACTCCGTATTCTCCCCCTGTTATCCATTCTCCCTTCTCTCCTCTCCTTTTTACTCAACCCCCCCCCCCCTTCTCTCCTCTTCCTGTTATCCACTCCCCCTTTTCTTCCCTCCCTGTCATCCATTCCCTCTTCCCCCCCCCCCCCTCTCTGTTATCCATTTCCCCTTCTCTTCCCTCCCCGTCATCCATTTCCTCTTCTCCCCCTTCCTGTAATCCACTCCCCCTTCTCTTCCCTCCCTGTCATCCATTCCCCCTTCTCTTCCCTCCCTGTTCACTACTTTTCTCTCCTGTACTCTTTTTCCCTCTGCCTCCTCCCATGTATATCTTCCTCTGTGCCTGCCTGATAATATGAGTGACCTGGCATCACTTGTGCTTTTACAGGATGAATTTGCAGAGGAAGATGCGGCAAAGAACTTTTATGAATCTGACGAGGAGAATGAGAAGGAAGTAAAGGAGAAAAAGCCATACACTATGGACCCTGACCACCGGCTTCTCCTAAGAAACACGAAACCATTGCTCCAAAGTAGAAATGCAGCGGTATGACTATTACTTTGCTGTTAGACATCATTACACTAAATATACCAGGCAGAGGATACTGTGTACAGGAACTAGACTGTAGAGCTCTAGCAAACATACTTCAGCTAGCTTTACACTTGAAAATAAGCAAAGCGTTATAATGGTAGTACACATGTATGCTTTCCTTTGTACCACAGGAACTTCTCTCTGCAGAATAATAGTCACTTCATGTGAATAGATCCTTTACTAGAACACAATTTGCCTAAACCATTAAATACAATTTGGGGAAATTTTCCTTAACCAAAGAGCTTTATTGGGTATACAAAGTAACAGTCCTAAAAATACTAAAAGCCATCCTGAACTGAGAGGAATGTGGATGTTTCCTTTTAAACAATACCAGTTGCCTGGCAGTCCTGCTGATCTATTTGGCTGCAGTAGTTGCTGAATCACAGACCTGAAACAAGCATGCAGCTAATCCAGTCTGACTTCAGTCAGAGCACCTGATCTGCATGCTTGTTCAGGGGCTGTGGCTGAAAGCATTAGAGGCACTTGGGGTTATTCAAAGTAGAGACTCGAGTATAAGCCGAGACCCCCACTTTTTGGGTCCAAAACTGGGCTTATACTCGAGTATATACGGTGAATATACTTAGGACCCAAAGCCTATATAGCATGGTGCGTCCATGAGTGTGAGTGAGGTGAGGTGTGTCCATTAGTGGGTGAGAAGTAAAAAAAGATTGAGAATCTGAGAGCAGGAGAAAGCAAACAAACCACACCATGTGGTAGAGTGGAGTAGCCTGGTAAGCATTACACTATTCAGGCGCCGTTGTATGCATCCTACTAGTTCTCCCTATCACGCTATTTCACTCCTCACTAGCACATGGTGTGGTTTGTTTGGTTTCTCTTGCTCTCTCTCTCTGTTTTTTACTTCTCACCCATTTACCTCACTCACACTCAAGGACTTGCCATGCTATATACTGTAGGCTTTAGATCCAAAGTATATACATGCATAGATTTGCCTTTCAACAAACCTTTGGCATTTCTTATCATTTGTGTTTTGATGTATTGGCCTGAGAGGGCGGCGTTGGTTATTATGTGCAATATCAGTGGATTTACTAATTGATTGTACACCTGCTGCATATTACTACTTTTTAAGGGTTTTTAGGACTGTTTATTTGTATACACTAATAAAGCTGTTTTGTAATTTTGCAGATCGCTGTAGTGGTGCGATCTCTGTTGGATCTACTTTCTCTCCCTTTTTTTGGTTATTCAATTTAGTGATCCTTTCTGCACACTACTGTGGTTCATTCATCAATTATTGCATGCTGAGCTTCATTATCTCTATAAATGGGTGGATCCCGGGCATTGGAGGCTCATTGTTTGAAGAAAGAAGACTACCTCCGCATGTTGCTAGGGACACTGGAATAGGAAGGGATCATCTGCTCCAAAATCCTTTTATACAACCCTATAGATTGTGAACTCAGCCTTTCTCTGGTACTTTATTTTTTTGTTTTTTTTGCTCTACACCAGCGGTTCTGGATGCTTGCCTGGCTTACAGGGGTGAAAAGAGATAATTTGCATATTCAGTAGTGGTGCATTGTGGGTAACCGCAAATGTTCACTTTTAGCTGAATTATTGCAAGTTTCCTTCTGTTTTAAGAAGGCAAATTTCACCAAGCACTGCTCTGGTACTTTACTCAACCTTCTCTCTGCAGCCATGCACAGGGGTCACTCCTCCTTTAACACCCCCTAACTCAGGAATGGCGATTCACATCGACTTGGGACCAGCACAAACGAAAGCGGAGAGCCTCAGCAGAGGAGTATATTGAATTTCCACAGGAGGCTGCCAAACTATTGTTACTGATATTGGGTTATTTTGTGCGGTCGACGGAATAATAAGGAAGTACCCCTTTTTCCCTATGTCACTGTCACAGTAGCTAGTGAAAATCTGACAGGTTTTGAAATAGACTATCTCTTCAGGGGGGATTCTCGAGTATTAATATACAAAAGCACTTACTTCAAAGGCAGCTGCTCAGTCCAGCTGCTAAAATAGTATGCAGACAAGTAGAGAGGCTGGCTAACATCTTCGCCCAGATCCTTTCCAGGGAGAGCTTTTATAAACCATAAAGGAAGTACTGAGAATCCCCCATGGGGAGATGGACTGCACCAAGATCTCTTAGCTTTTCGTACCTGCTGTAAGTGACATAGGGAAAAAGTAATTTACAGTGCATTTTATACTGAAAGTAATGTACTTATATATTTTTTTGAATTTTTCACCATAGCGGTTCTTTAACTTTGCGTGTGTCTCATTGTTGGTTTTACTCCAACACCATGTATTGGAAGTATTATTATCTTCGTAAAGCTGCAGAGGTGTTAGTAAAACAAAAGGCCCTCTTATAATACAGTTGTATAAAGAACAGCTGAAGCTAGCGGTCCTCATACTATGGCCATCGGGCCGAATGCGGCACTCCGAGGCATTTTTATTGGCCCCCAGACACAAAAATGTATAACTTATAGATGTGGCCCACTGCACCTTTAAATATTGGTGGCCCGCATATAGAATAGCAGTGCTGGCACCACCCATCCACATACTGTAGAAGTCAGCGAGCAGTCATTTGCTTGCTACCAGAAGTTATTTGATCACCTGAGTATGCTTCACTGTCTGGTGCACAAAGACGTACTTTGGGCGCAGTATGACTGAATGGCTGCTGCTGGGAGTTCTCCTCCAGACATGATTGGGGGAATCCATACCTAGATTCAATGTAATGTTTTTCAACATCATTTTATGTATGTTCCGGCAGTCTGAAGTATGTTGACCCGGCCCTTGACCAAAAAAGTTTGGGGACCTCTGGCTTAAGCCAATATATTTGTAGCCTTTAATATGAGTATAATAGTAGTTGTATTATGTTTTAGGTGGTTATGGCAGTGGTCCAGCTTTATTGGCACTTGGCACCAAAACCTGAGACCGGAATAGTTGCCAAATCTCTGATACGTCTTCTCCGCAGTCACAGGTATGTGGAAAGTATACAGCAAATGATTAACTGGTGTTTAACCACTTGCCGACCGCACACTCATACCGTGCGGCGGCAAAGTGGTAGCTGGTGGTAGCCAGGTGCCTCCCTAATTAATCAGGAAAGGCCGTTTCCTGTTAGATCACGGAGCGGGTCTCCGTGAATAGCCTGCGAGCCGCTGATCGCGGCTCGCAGACTAAATGTAAACGCAGGAGACGTTTGTCTCCTTTGTTTACATTGAACGGCGCTGCTGCGTAGCAGCGGCGTAAGACAGATCGGCGATCCCCGGCCAATCAGCGGCCGGGGATCGCCGCCATGTGACAGAGGACCTCCTGTCACAGGCTGCACAGGACGGATAGCATCCTGTGCAGCCCTGATCACCAGGGGGGACAGGTAGGAGAGGGAGGGGGGGGGGGGATTTCGCTGCGGAGGGGGGCTTTAAAGGTGCCCCCCCGCAAACCTCAGGCAGGCAGGAGCGATCAGACCCCCCCCCCCCCCTGCACATCATCCCAATAGGGGGGAAAAAAGGGGGGGGGGGCGATCTGATCGCTCTGCATGCACCCTGATCTGTGCTGGGGGCTGCAGAGCCCACCCAGCACAGATCACAAAAAAACAGCGCTGGTCCTTAAAGGGAATCTGTATTGTTAAAATCGCACAAAAGTAAACATACCAGTGCGTTAGGGGACATCTCCTATTACCCTCTGTCACAATTTCGGTGCTCCCCGCCGCATTAAAAGTAGTCAAAAACAGTTTTAAAAAGTTTGTATATAAACAAACAAAATGGCCACCACAACAGGAAGTAGATTCATGTACAATATGTCCACACATAGAAAATACATCCATACACAAGCAGGCTGTATACAGCTTTCCTTTTGAATCTCAAAAGATCATTTGTGTGTTTACCTTCTGTCCCCTTCTTCTCTCATGCACTGAACATTACAGGCTTCCTGCAGACAGCTCTGCCTGTGCCTGTGTTTGTAATTCCTCAGTATGTGTCAGCCAGCTACTTTCACAGCCTAACAGAGGAGGGTTTTTATCCAGCTCTCTTCTATCACTGATAAGATAGCAGAGAAGCTGCTGGCTTATGTAAATAAAACACACACTGGAGTGTGCATAGAGGAACAGACCAGCAGGAAGAGTTGGCAGCCTTCCAGACACAGGCCGACAAGTCTGACAGGGGAAAGAAACATTGATTTATTACAGAGACCGTGATAGTACAAAGTGCTGCAGTGAGCCAGAACACATTAGAATAGGTTTAGGAACTTGTAGGATGGTAGAAAAAACGTTGTAATTTTTGTTACAGAGTCACTTTAAGGGGTCATCAAGTGGTTAAAGGACACATCCGAGGAATTAGAACAAAAAAAATCCACTTACCCAAGGTTTCAAACAGCCCCTGGCAGCCGATATGTCCCTCGCAGCAGCTCCGCTCCTAGCCGGTGTCCCGGGATCACCTCCGTTGGAGATGCCGACGTCACCAGGTCGGCATCTTCTGCGCCTGCCGCTTGTGATCGCTCTCACGTGGCCTGGAGCAGTCTGTGCTATTT
The DNA here is from genome assembly GCF_040937935.1 of Hyperolius riggenbachi. Lineage (NCBI taxonomy): Eukaryota > Metazoa > Chordata > Amphibia > Anura > Hyperoliidae > Hyperolius > Hyperolius riggenbachi. Next base: position 591,374,333 of record NC_090646.1, on the reverse strand, counting down.
CCTCCGACCTTCCCTTTAAGTCAGAGAAGAAAAATGATGTGAATGACATAAGCCACAATATGTCGCTATAGTAAGCAAGGGCAGTGTGCTCATCAGCACAGTCGTTATAAGACACACAAGGGCATTAGGCACTGGATTACAGTGTTCAATGCAGGAAGTGAATAGCAGGCATGGTTACATACCAATCTGCCAGGCAGATCGAGTAATACAATTATCTAATGGAAATATTTCACTTGTCAGTGCTTCCTCCAAGGCCAGGCAGAAGCACTGACTTGCACAAAGAGATTCTATACACACAATACAGTCATACAATAACATTTGTGAAGTGCCTTTCTCCCACAGGACACGAAGCGCGTAGAAAATCAATACATAGTTGCTAGGCGGACTGTATTGCAGATGAAATAGTCAGCTGTTCACAAATGCCAGACTAAACAGGTGGCTTTTCAGTTTGGACTTAAAGCAAATTTGAAGCAAAAATAAACTGATGAGATAATGAATTGAATGTGTAATATGGATAATTAATACAACACTAGTAGCAAAGAAAAGTCTCATATTTTTATTTTCAGTTATATATAGCTTTATAACATTGCATCAGACTTTCACAGTTGCATTTTAGAATCTACACTGTATTTTAAGCTATACGGCTCGGTTCCCAATTACTTCCGAATCACGTGTGGCCAGCAGGAGCAAAGCGTATAATGCCCGCAGTGCTGCGGCCGGAGCCCGGGGACAGATGTGCTTCCCGATAGGCTATATGGGGGAACGCACCCGCCTGCCCGGGACTATCACGGACTGCACAGAAGTGCGTCCCGCTTATTGTAACAGATCCTGCGGATCCACTGCAGCGTGGCAAGTGTGAATAGCGCCAATGTATTACGTAGGAGACGTTCACGCTCCGCTTAGCAATGAGCGGAATATGGACAAAAAAAGTCTGTTCTTCGCTCTAGTGGGAACACAACCTAAAACAATAATGACCATTTGAACATTCCTGCAGTTATCTCAAGCTGTCGCTCAATGTTTGAGTTTTACCAACTGTTAGAACAGCTCAGAGAAGCTCTTTTGCATAGATAACTCAAGTTTTTTAACTCTTCCTGTACTGGAAAACATGAGACTCTTTACTTTGCTACTAATGTTTTATTTATTATCTTTACTGCGCATGACTATTTTTCATTGGAAACAGCATCTAGGGTTACTTGTGAGAGGATGGTCTAAGTAATTGATGTGACCACATAATCCCCTCTGGTATTGTACAAATGTAAGTCGCACCTCTGTACGGGTAAATGGGCAGATTCATTCACCCGTATAGATGAAACAGGCTGTAATTTTTATTAATTGCCGGTTTTTATTTTTCAGGGAAGTGCAGTACATTGTGCTTCAGAACATAGCAACCATGTCTATACAGAGGAAGGTAATATATCCATTTTCAGTAAAGTAGATGGTATTTTAAACTGCATTGCACTAACTTGCTTTCTTTGTCATTTTTTAGGGTCTTTTTGAGCCATTTTTAAAGAGTTTCTACATTAGATCTACTGATCCAACTATGATTAAAACGCTAAAGGTGAGATAACATGCTAGCAGACCATGGTGCCTGGTGCTTGTAGATGCTTCATGCCTGCTTTTTTTCAGAGTAAGATGAGATGCCATATGAAGTTTGTGTATACAATTAAAGTGAACCAGAGACGAAGCACCCTCATGTATTTTACCATATATATCAGTGAGAACATTGGGGATTTTATCAGGGCTGTTAAGAAGCAAGCTAAACAGTGAAGAATGAAACAGAGAGCAGGGTAGGTGGTTTCTCTAATGTTCCCACTGATATATATGGTAAAATACATGAGGGTGCTTCGTCTCTGGTTCACTTTGCTACAGGATCCTCTACCCAATACACCATCCTTATCGTATAGTACAGCAACAAATACCATACTTTGTTTTAAATTGGCCAAGGTTATGTAGCTTTACTAGTTTTTGGGATTAAAGCAGACCCAAATAAAAAACTGATTATGCCTTGCAAAATACTCGACACCAAATTTTAGTATGAAATCCGGATTAGTATACAATCTAGTATACAATGTACAAAACTAGTTGTATACTGGAGCCAAACTCTCCCCCACCCTGCCAATCCTGGGTATCCTTTCACAAATCTGTTAATTTCGGCTCAGCACTTTGGGTGCCGCCGTAGGCCATGATTAGAATTATAGCTATAGTGGAGCTCAGTGACTAATTTGGGCGTGTGAGATAGCTGCGGCTCAAATTAGAGAAAAAAAGGTTATTCAACCTGCTTGCGATAGCCGAACCCCGAATTATGTATCCACCCTCCCTTCTCCAGTTGCGACAACTCAGACGGGGAATAGCTTTAACGTCACTGTTAATAGGATTAACGCTACCCTGGAGTTTGCCTGCAAGGTGAGCTGTCTTTCAGCTTCACCCTGCGCTGAAATTTGTCCACATCTATATCAAATGAACTTCAGTCCTGGGTATCCTGTTGAGGCAGGATTGTGTTGCATGCTGAGACAACTTCTACACAGCCTTACACAATTGCAAACAAAATTGCAGAAAAAAATTGTCTGTGCTTGTCTTTTTAAAGAAAGCCTGTAACGAAAAAAAACCTCCCCTGGGGGGGGGTGTTAGAATTTAAGTATGATATGCTTTAATTCCTAGGCCTCAGTTACTTTAACTGAGGTTAGTTAAAAAACTTGATTTACAGAGTCTCCCTTTAAGGAGCATTTCTAGAAGCGCTGAAGAACAGTGTGAATCGAACTGCACAAGGCCAGAGGGTTTTATCAGTTACGATGTACAGACATAGAGGCAGTCTTTTCTGTAAACATCGAGTGTTTTCATATTTCCTAAAGGTAAACAATAGCCAAGTACATCAAACAAATGTTCTTCTTAGAAGGGACGGGTCACTAAAAAATTGAATTTTCCAGGGCATGCGCAGTAAAGACTGTGCTCGTCATGATATCACGGGTTCTTATCAGCCAATAGCAGGCGATGAGTTATTGATCCGTCCCTGCTCAGATGATGTTACATTTAACTCTTCAGAGGTCAGTATAGGAAGAGCTGACATTGGCTCCCAAGGTACTTCTTCTGACTGATGACTTTATTCACTCCTTTTTCTACTTTCATTCTACATTATCTGTGTACTGTATATATGCCGAAATGCAATTTGCATAGATGTAACAAAGATAAGCCTGATCTAGTGATTAGAGATAAATAAAGTATGCATGGAACACATAAGATTCTACAGACAGTTTTGCTTTGCCAAGGTTAACCTGTAACGAAGTTATTGCTACTGAACACATCTGTATATTTGTTTTACAAATAAACTCTTGAACCTTTGACGACGTCTAAGAAGTTCTATCTCCTATGTGGTTTGCTGTGATGTGTCAAGTTATCACACTTCCTGTGATATGGTGCCGAACGAAGGCGTAGTGTTGTTGCCAATAGCAACCAACAAATATTTATTACAGGGGGTACTCACCTCGGGTGGGGGAAGCCTCCGGATCCTATTGAGGCTTCCAGGTCCTCGGTCCCACCGTGGCGGCGATAAAGCTCCCCGAACAGCGGGGATGTAAATATTTACCTTCCCAGCGCAGGCGCAGTATCGTCTCTCCGCTCGGAGATGGGCGGAAACAGCCGATCGCTGTGGGGCCGCTCTACTGCACAGGCGCAAGTCTCCTCCGCCTACGCAGTAGAGCGGACCCGACAGAGATTGGCTATTTTCGCCTATCTCCGTGCGGAGAGGGGGAAGAAGACCTTTGAGTAGAGAGGGAAGCCTCAATAGGATCCTGAGGCTTCCAACTCTTAAAGTGAGTATCTTACTTTGATCCCGAGCTTCGGTTCGGGATTGCTTTAATGGAGGAAGATCATTGAAGGGCTTGAAAAATACTGTCTGAATATTAACAAAGCCGTGTTTGTTTTCCAGCTTGAAATCATGACCAATTTGGCAACTGAAGCAAACATCTCTACTCTTCTCCGTGAATTCCAGGTTTGTATTTTATTTTTTCATGCAGACATGTTTTAGTGTTTCCAATCTGTAGATTTGCACTAACTGAACTAGCACAATGTACCGGGTCAGGCGAGACGGCCTGGAATCTTGCGTGTATGGAAGCACCCTGAAAACTAAAGATCCGGCTTGTGCTTTATAGAGTTTCAATGATATTTGGGGCTCTACATTGATTTGATCGGTAGTTTGGACCTGGGCTTGACAGTACATTACACGGCTGCTCAGTACAGCCTCATCTGCACTGTGACCTGTGTTGACACAAACTGCTCAGTAAGCATCGGCAAAGCTTAAAGAGGAACTCCGATGAAAATAATGTAGTAAAAAAAGTGCTTCATTTTTACAATAATTATGTATAAATGATTTAGTCAGTGTTTGCCCATTGTAAAATATTTTAAATCCCTGATTTATATTCTGACATTTATCACATGGTGACATTTTTACTACTGGCAAGTGATGTCGCTGCTGCTTGCTGTTTTGGCAGTTGGAAACAGCTGTAAACCGCTATTTCCAACAATGCAACAGGGTTCACAGACAGGAAGCTGCCAAGAGTACGTACTCAGAATTTCTTTGTGGGAGGGGTTTCACCACAATATCAACCATACAGCGCCCCCTGATGGTCTGTTTGTAAAAAGGAATAGATTTCTCATGTAAAAGGGGGGTATCCGCTACTGATTGGGATAAAGTTCAATTCTTGGTCGGATTTTCTCTTTAAGTAGTTTTAAAATAAAAAGTTGGATACTTTCCTATGAAGAGGGAAGCCTCTAGATGCTCTAGAGGCTTTCCCCATCCTCCTTGAGACCATTGCTGTTGCCAGTCACCCTCTGAAAATTTTTTGGGCCATGCACCTCTTTGTGCACTCTGCAGGAACAGCATGGCTACACAGTGGGGAGCAAAGCCAAGGGAATATATCCAACAAGCTCTTGTCGGATATGTGCATAGGAACCATGCGTGGCCATGGTAGGGTGAAAGAGGAGATGGGTAGCTTCTGGACAATCGTGAGGCTTCCTTCTACATAGGTAAGAAGGTAACTTTATTTGTCAACACTGTATTGGGTTCACTTTAAGGCCATCATTCATTATTAAATAAGGTAAACCATTTCCATTTACCTGATGTAAGTTGTTTTCCTGTTTGTCATCCTTACTGCTTGATACTAGATTAGGATTCAGCAGATATCTAATCTTCGATCAGATTGCCGACACAGCAACCTTTTTTGTGAGTGTTGGAGTACAACTCTATGGAAAATGTCCAATACGATAGTGTATGATGGCTTTTAAGCCCAATCTACACAATACGACTCTTTGTGGGATTCGATTACGATTCTATTTACGATCCGGTTAAATCTGACATGTCCGATTTATTCAGATCGTAAATAGAATCGTAATCGAATTGCACAAAAAATCATATCGTGTAGATGGGGCTTAAGTCTGCACAGGTCTTTTCATTCACTTACATTATTAACATAACTACAAAAGCTTCTGTTGACTCAAAAGGAAATCTACTTGGTTTTCACAGGCAACATTTTTTTTTTTTTAATGGGCTCATAACCTTGGCATAAATAGAAAATCCTCGGTACATGTATCTGTATATATACTGTACTCCTCTGTGTGCATATAGGCCTCAATTCATCAAGACTTATCGAATCAATAACCGACAGCTCAGTAAGATACCGAACTCGATAAGTTGATTTCAGGATTCATCAAAGTAATCTACAGCTGTTAGCGAGCATTCGGTAATCATTCAGTAACGATGCAATAAAACGGAAGAAAGTGCAATTCATGAAAGTGGGCGTGGTTTAGCGTTAAATTTAGAATTAGTTATTTCCTTCACTGCTCTGTCGTTATTCCTGTCAGATCGTTGCTGACAGAGAAGATTGAGCCATTTCAAGTAGGTTATGTATCAGCTGAGAGTGATTCAAAGGCGCAGAAGGGCAAGAATAAGGTCTAGAACTACATCAATTTGCAAGAGAATGGATTTATTTGCTATACCAGGACATCTGCATTTCTCTTGAATCATCTTGTAAGAGAACGCAGGCAGTGCCAGGGTTAAAGGGAACCAGAGACGAAGCACCCTTGTGTATTTTACCATATATGTCAGTAAGAACATTAGAGAAAACACCTACCCTGCTCTCTGTTTCATCCTCACTGCTAAAAGTGTCTGTTACCAGCTGTGATAAGAATCCCGGACAGAGCATTCAGTCTGGCTTTGCAGGGAATAATTATAGCTGAGTCCTTATATCAGAGCCTTAAGGGGGCATGCTTGGGCTTGAAAAGACACCAGAGAAGACACTCATCTATAATCTTTTCATAGCAAAGCTAGACTGAGTGCTCAGTCGGGGATTCTTATCAGAGGTGATAACAGTCAGATTAAACAGAGAACAATGAAACAAAGAGCAGATTAGGTGTTTACTGTCATGTTCCCACTGATTTATAAGAAGTGGGATCAGCGCATCACCAGGCCGCCTCTGAATGGCCTCAGCTCAGAGATGCGCTGAGCCCCCCCAGGAACTACGAACGCACCTTGAACCAAACAGAGGCTCTGCATATACACCAAAGAAAAACTAACAAGTGGGAGCAGCTGACCAACGTTAAATCAAACATAGCAAAGAAATGAACAGCGCTACTTAAAAACAGATGAATGCTTACCTGCAAAAAAGTGCAGACCCCACTCATGGGATACAAATACACAATGAGCACACATACAACCTGTCTACCACTTGGAGGATGTTAGTTTCCACTAACAGCTTGCAATGCAATTTGTTAGGTACTCGTCCCTCCCACTGTCGAAGAAGTCTTTCCTCCATGGGAGGGGACCTAACACTAACTAAAACCTACCTATGCATATGCATAGCCTGGGCGCGCTACCAGTAAAATTAAGAATTGCGCAGAAGAAGTGGGATCAGCGCATTCAGAGGCGGCCTGGTGATGCGCTGATCCCACTTCTTCTGCGCAATTCTTAATTTTACTGGTAGCGCGCCCAGGCTATGCATATGCATAGGTAGGTTTTAGTTAGTGTTAGGTCCCCTCCCATGGAGGAAAGACTTCTTCGACAGTGGGAGGGACGAGTACCTAACAAATTGCATTGCAAGCTGTTAGTGGAAACTAACATCCTCCAAGTGGTAGACAGGTTGTATGTGTGCTCATTGTGTATTTGTATCCCATGAGTGGGGTCTGCACTTTTTTGCAGGTAAGCATTCATCTGTTTTTAAGTAGCGCTGTTCATTTCTTTGCTATGTTTGATTTAACTTTGGTCAGCTGCTCCCACTTGTTAGTTTTTCTTTGGTGTATATGCAGAGCCTCTGTTTGGTTCAAGGTGCGTTCGTAGTTCCTGGGGGGGGCTCAGCGCATCTCTGAGCTGAGGCCATTCAGAGGCGGCCTGGTGATGCGCTGATCCCACTTCTTCTGCGCAATTCTTAATTTTACTGGTAGCACGCCCAGGCTATGCATATGCATAGGTAGGTTTTAGTTAGTGTTAGGTCCCCTCCCATGGAGGAAAGACTTCTTCGACAGTGGGAGGGACGAGTACCTAACAAATTGCATTGCAAGCTGTTAGTGGAAACTAACATCCTCCAAGTGGTAGACAGGTTGTATGTGTGCTCATTGTGTATTTGTATCCCATGAGTGGGGTCTGCACTTTTTTGCAGGTAAGCATTCATCTGTTTTTAAAGGGATACTGTAGGGGGGTCGGGGGAAAATGAGCTGAACTTACCCGGGGCTTCTAATGGTCCCCCGCAGACATCCTGTGTTGGCGCAGCCACTCACCGATGCTCCGGCCCCGCCTCCAGTTCACTTCTGGAATTTCTGACTTTAAAGTCAGAAAACCACTGCGCCTGCACGCCCGTGTCCTCGCTCCCGCTGATGTCACCAGGAGTGTACTGCGCAGACACAGACCATACTGGGCCTACGCTGTGTGCTCTTGATGACATCAGCGGGATCGAGGACACGGCAACGCAGGCGCAGTGGTTTTCAGACTTTAAAGTCTGAAATTCCAGAAGTGAACCGGAGGCGAGGCCGTAGCATCGGTGAGTGGCTGCGCCAACACAGGATGTCTGCGGGGGACCGTTAGAAGCCCCGGGTAAGTTCAACTCATTTTCCCCTAACCCCCCTACAGTATCCCTTTAAGTAGCGCTGTTCATTTCTTTGCTATCACTGATTTATAAGGTAAAATACAAGAGGGTGCTTCATCTCTGGTTCTCTTTAACTAAATTGCTAGCTGCACTACATTTTTTCAGAAAAGGCTCCTATCTAGCCGTAGCTGGTGAAATTGTGGCATTGTCCCAAGCCACTTCGAGAATCCTGGTCCAGGTTTTAAGCCCTAATTCGGAACGTTGCTAAAGGACTGCCTTTTTACCCACAATTTCAAGGGAATCTTATGGCCTTGTGTTAAATTACCGCTGTAAAATGGAAGTATCGACCCGTTACCGAATGGTTACCGCATTGTTATTGATTTCACACCAAATGCGGAAAAACCTTTATGAATGCAACTAGAAATCAGTAAACTTTGAATTCGGTAATTTAACGAACTGGAAAAAGTTATCGCAAAGACGATGAGTCGAGGCCATAGACTGTAATCATCTGTATGTACACTGCAGTGTGATTACCTGTGCTCTGCAAAGACATAGGTAAGCATGAGTCTTGTTCCAAAGCTAATTTAAGCTAATTGTTTCACAGACTCAAATGCTGGGAATACACTGTTCACGTTCGGTGTGCGTTTCGTCTCTCGATCGTTTTGCCGCTCGATTCTGCAGTCGATTCTCTAATCTTCCGCTCGTTTTTCTTATCTATTTCCATTCACTTCTATCAGAAATTGAGCGGCGATCGAAAAAGGGACATCAGACATGTCGAAAACTATCATTCCAACCATCTAATCACCTAAAAAACGAACCGTGTATTCCCAGCATTAAGCTATGTACCCTCGGCCAGATGGATCGGGGATCTCCGCCATCAAACAAACGTTCCCCTTTCCATCTGGCTGAATCTGCAAGTGTCGTTGGCGACTGTGGAAAAAAGTTATGCAATATCACAAAAAAAAATTGTCCGAAAAATCGCTTTGTGGGTATGTGGCTTAAAGGACATACGAGACAGGCTATGGTAGGAGCAGTACGCTCTTGGTGACATGGATATTGGTGCGCTTGCTGCAGGTGCATGTGCAGAAGACGCCAATCCTCCGTGGTCAGCAATCATGCAGAGCCTGCCGGCGGGAACAGAGAGAAGACCCGGGACTGCGGCGAGGGACAGAGTGACCACCAGGGGCTGGAAGAAGTCCCAGGTAAGTAAAGCTAGTTTATGTATTTTGCCTTGTATGTCCTTCAAGCCAAAGGGAAAGTGTCAAAGACGTTCCATTGAGGGCTCCCTGAATGCACAGTAAATACACAGTAAATACATTTCTGAATGGTTAAAGAGAACTTTTCTCATGAATTAGCTTTTCTTATTTTGCTTGAGAATATCTATAGAACAGCGAAAGTTTAACGGTGCATCTTGTCAGTTTCTACCTAAACATTGTGACTGTATGGCTCAAACTGCGTTCCCCATTTAGGGACACAGTGAGTCCTGCTGGGGATGAAGTAATTGCATTGCCTGACAGCAAATCAAGCAAGATGGGTCATGCCTGTGGTGATGAGTAGGATTGGTTGAGATTCAGAGCCTGATGAAGGCAGCAGGAGAATGAACCGTTATATGTTCAACCAAAGCCATCTTCCAGAAACCCACAGGTGCAATGTACAGCAAGAGCGGTCATTATTTGTTGCAGAAATAAAACCCTAGTTATAATTGGATGCCCTTTTAAAAATGAACTGCTGCTGAAATTGTTCTTTATAGTCACATACTGCTCTTTGTAGAACTACTTCATCTTACCGCTTAACACCCAGCATGTTTCTTTTTGGTGCTTGGGGATTTGAGTTTGCCACCAGCTTTGATTACAGCACCCAGATACTATATGGCTGAGACAGCATACAGAAGCTCACTCTGCTTCCAGAAGGTATTAAAGTGGACCCAAACCAAACATTTTTTTTAATTAAAAATATTTACAATACAATAACAGTTGTAAAGCGCTTTTCTCCCATAGGGCTGCCAGACTAAAGAGGTGGGTTTTCAGTTTAGACTTAAATGCTTCCAGGGATGGAGCTGTCCTGATTGGGTGTGGCAGTGAGTTCCAAAGTGTAGGGGCAGCATGACAAAAGGCTCTGTCTCCAAAGGTTTTGAGGTGGATTCTGGGGGTGACCATGGTGTTACGTCCTTTTGATCTAAGATTGTGGGGGGTGTGATGCAGTTGCAACAAGTCCTTCAGGTAGCCAGGGCCCATATTGTGCAAGGATTTGAATGCCAGTAAGCCAATCTTAAACAGAATTCTCCATTTTATCGGTAGCCAGTGGAGTGAGCGCAGGGTTGGCGTTATGTGGCAATGGCGGGGTTGGCTCGTTAACAGCCTTGCGGCGGCATTCTGTACTAATTAGTATATCCCAAAATCACTGCGCATGCTCATACCCTGTAAGATGAATCAAAAGGCGCACATAGTGCCCAGCATTGTCTTCAACAGACTACAATCTGCACCCTGTGCTGCACTCCTGGGGGTAGTGCCACCACCTCAAATAGGGATCAGAAAGTCGCTTTTCCCCCTTTGTGGGAGCACTCACTCACCAGAAGCGCGTCTTTCACCACTGCATATCAAGCCTCTCTCAGTCAGCCAAGGAGGAGCCCCTGAATGAGTTACGTTGTAACGAAACGCGTAGGGCGGAGTCGGAGGAGCGCGCTGACGTCACGACCAGGAAACAGGGAAGCCGGATGGTAATGTGCTGCTCCGTTTGTCCGCGGCTGGAGCGAGCACTATCTCTGTAACCTGGCGGTTTTACATTAAACTGGATCTGCTTTTACATCGTGGTCTTCTCCTTGGCTGACTGAGAGAGGCTTGATATGCAGTGGTGAAAGACGCGCTTCTGGTGAGTGCTCCCACAAAGGGGGAAAAGCTACTTTCTGATCCCTATTTGAGGTGGTGGCACTACCCCCAGGAGTGCAGCACAGGGTGCAGATTGTAGTCTGTTGAAGACAATGCTAGGCACTATGTGCGCCTTTTGATTTATCTTACAGGGTATGAGCATGCGCAGTGATTTTGGGATATACTGATTAAAGTGAAGTGACTTTTTCGTTGCTGCGATCCCCTGAGTGTGTGTATAGTATCTCCAGTGGAGCGCAGTGTATTCCTGAGGATTCTGTACTAATTGCAGGCGGCATTTAGTTGCACCACTCTGACACATACAAAGATAAATAAACACTCATTCAAACTTATGAGCATTTCAGTGCATGCTTTTCACCCTTCTCGTTTCATAACTAGGGTTATACTGGGGCAGCCATTAGCAATTCCTCCTTTGCTGGACACCACCTACTCCGCCAGTTTACCGGATTTTGTCCTGGAAATTTGAAAGGAAGGGAGGGGTTCCTCCAATAAATGTAAAATATTTTAAATTTGTTATCATGCAGCTGAAAAAAGGCTATTTATTATTAAATTTTAGAAAATATTTTATTTCTGAAATCTTGTATTTTTAATTTGGGTCCTCTTTAACTCTAGACCTTAAAGTGAAACTTCAGTCCCTCTGCATTTTTTTTTATTAAAAAAAAAAAAATTATAGATATGTTCCTTAAAAGCAGATCCGAGATGAAAAACTAACTATAACAAGTAACGTGTCTATATATCTTATCTAAAGTTTAGATAGTTTACACAGCAAATCTAGCTGCAAATAGCTTCAATAGAATATGATTATTTCTTCCTGTGATACAATGAGAGCAGCCATGTTGTTTGTAAACATTACACAAAGCAAGCTTATCTGCATCTTGAGCACTCAGCCTGTGAAAAAACCTAATCCCCCTCCTCCTCCCCTCTGCCTCTGAAATCTCTGGATAGTAATACCTCCCCCTCCTCCTGCCCAGACTGAGCTCCCATGAGAATGAAATGCTGTGGGCGAGGCTTGTTTAGTTTATAGGGAATTAGAGTATTAAAACAAAACCAAAAAAGTATTTGGTTTGAGGAATGCCCTATAAGCAATAGGAAAGGAACATAATTATGCAATGAGTAAAAGTTCATCTCTGATCCCCTTTAAGGCCTCGTTCAGACTATATGAGCTGCCATGTGCATTTTGCAGTGGCGTACACAGCCAGCAGTGGCCCCCTGTGAAAAATACCAATTGTGGACCCCTAACAGGCAGCTAAAAGTGAGTGGGGCCATAACTAAATTGGGTGTGGTTACACATTGCATATATTTGCCAATACAGTCTTTGGCAACCTTCCCTGAGGCCCAGAAATATTTCTTGATGCATACATGTAACATTTGCATTGTACAGGCTACTGAATAAAAGCAAAACTTAACCCCAATCCTGCATCAAGACAGTGCATGACATGACAGACTCTGTCTTTTATATTTGAAAGCACAACTGAGGTGAGAGGGATATGGAGGCTGACATATTTATTTTAAACAATGCACATTGCCCGGCTGTCCTGCTGATTCTCTGCCTCTAATACATTTAGCCATAGACCCTGAACAAGCATGCAAATCAGATGTTTCTGATTGAAGTGTGGAGCTGACTGGAGCAAATGCAAATGATTCTAGGCAAAAATGGTGCAATCTAGACTACCTGGCTGGAACCTAGTACAGAGGGTGAGCGAGCTAGGAGGCAGGAGGTGCACTGGGAACGGCAGTCGATTGTAAACATGGGGTGGTTCCAAGATTAATTTTTTTTTCAGGTGCAATGCAAGTGCGTAGCGCGCCGCAGCAAAAAATTGGCTTGTCCGTGCACTGGAAGGTGGGCACGGTAATGATGGGTCATGAGCAGGGCCAAATGTACATGAACTTGGCAACAGTAATTCATTGTCAGTGGACATCAACAGGAAACTTTGAATGAAGCCCCCTCTCCTAATAAAAAAATGATGTCCTACTTACTATACATCTAGCAGAGATTAGATTGTACGCTCCTCTGAGGACAGTCAGTGACATGACTATGTACTCTGTAAAGTGCTGCAGAATATGTCAGTGCTATATAAATACAGAACCATAATAATATGGTAGGACATTAGACTATGACTATGGTAGGATTAGATTGTGAGCTCCTCTGAGGACAGTCAGTGACATGACTATGTACTCTATATAGCACTGACATCTTCTGCAGCACTTTACAGAGTACATAGTCATGTCACTGACTGTCCTCAGAGGAGCTCACAATCTAATCCTACCATAGTCATAGTCTAATGTCCTACCATATTATTATGGTTCTGTATTTATATAGCACTGACATCTTCTGCAGCACTTTACAAATACATAATAATAATATGGTAGGGCTATTAGACTATGACTATGGTAGGATTAGATTGTGAGCTCCTCTGAGCACAGTCTGTGACATGACTATTTACTCTGTAATGTGCTGCAGAAGATGTCAGGGCTATATAAATACATAATGATAATATGGTAGGACATTAGACTATGATAGGATTAGATTGTGAGCTCCTCCGAGGACAGTCAGTGACATGACTATGTACTCTGTAAAGTGCTGTAGAAGATGTCAGTGCTTACCTATAACGACTGACCATGGTGCTTGCTTGCTTGATCGCTTCGGGTCAATGTCCTCTGGTCTGTCCACGCGCCTGAACACTTAAGGTGGGTGGGCTAAACAAGTGCCAGGTAGGGAGGGTGGCTGAATGATTACCTGGTGGGGGGTGTACAAATAGCCTGGTGGTAGTGAGAGGGTGGGCAGATAGCCTGGTGAGCATGGCAGATAAGATAGATAGCCTGAGGGGGGGGGGGGGGGGGTAGGAGGGGGGGCAGATAGATAGCCGGGTGGCACGGTGGGCAGATAGATAGCCGTTTGTACAGATAGATAGCCGTTTGTACAGATAGATAGCCGTTTGTACAGATAGATAGCCGGGTGGGCAGATAGATAGCCGGGTGGGCAGATAGATAGCCGGGTGGCAGGGTGGGCAGATAGCCAGGTGAGAGGGTAGGCAGATAGCTGGGTGGGCAGATAGATAGCCAGGTGGGCAAACAGATAGCCGGGTGGTAGGGTAGGCAGATAAATAGCCGGGTGGGCAGATAGGTAGCATCAGATAGCCGGGTGGGAGGGTGGCCAGATAAGTAGCTGGTTGGTAGGGTAGGCAGATAGGTAGCCAGGTGGGCAGATAGGTAGCCGACTGGGAGGGTAGGCAGATAGGTAGCTGGGTGTCAGGGTGGGTAGATAGGTAGCCGGGTTGTCAGATAGGTAGCCGGGTTGTCAGATAGGTAGCCGGGTTGGCAAATAGGTAGCCGGGTTGGCAGGGTAGGCAGATGGGTAGCCCGGGTGGCAGGGTAGGCAGATGGGTAGCCCGGGTGGCAGGGTAGGCAGATGGGTAGCCCGGGTGGCAGGGTAGGCAGATGGGTAGCCCGGGTGGCAGGGTAGGCAGATAGGTAGCTGGGTGGCAGGGTAGGCAGATAGGTAGCTGGGTGGCAGGGTAGGCAGATAGGTAGCTGGGTGGCAGGGTAGGCAGATAGGTGGCAGGGTGGGCAGATAGGTGGCTGGGTGGTCAGATAGGTGGCTGGGTGGTCATATAGGTAGCTGGGTGGTCAGATAGGTAGCCGGGTGGTCAGATAGGTGGCATGGTAGGCAGATAGGTAGCTGGTTGGCAGGGTAGGCAGATAGGTAGCCAGGTGGCAGGGTGGTCAGATAGGTAGTAGGGTGGTCAGATAGGTAGTAGGGTGGTCAGATAGGTAGTAGGGTGGTCAGATAGGTAGTAGGGTGGTCAAATAGGTAGCTGGGTGGTCAGATAGGTAGCTGGGTGGTCAGATAGGTAGCTGGGTGGTCAGATAGGTAGCCGGGTGGTCAGATAGGTAGCCGGGTGGTCAGATAGGTGGCATGGTAGGCAGATAGGTAGCCGGTTGGCAGGGTGGGCAGATAGGTGGCAGGGTGGGCAGATACAGTGGGTTGCAAAAGTATTCGCCCCCCTTTAAGTTTTCCACATTTTGTCACATTACTGCCACAAACATGCATCAATTTTATTAGAATTCCATGTGAAAGACCTATACACAGTGGTGTACATGTGAGAAGTGGATCGAAAATCATACATCATTCCAAACATTTTTTACAAATAACTGCAAAGTGGGGTGTGCGTAATTATTCGGCCCCCTGAGTCAATACTTTGTAGAACCACCTTTTGCTGCAATTACAGCTGCCAGTCTTTTAGGGTATGTCACTAGCAGCTTTGCACATCTAGAGACTGAAATCCGTGCCCATTCTTCTTTACAAAACAGCTCCAGCTCAGTCAGATTAGATGGACAGCATTTGTGAACAGCAGTTTTCAGATCTTGCCAAAGATTCTCGTTTGGCTTTAGACCTGGACTTTGACTAGGCCATTCTAACACATGGATATGTTTTGTTTTAAACCATTCCATTGTTGCCCTGGCTTTATGTTTAGGGTTGTTGTCCTGCTGGAAGGTGAACCTCCACCCCAGTCCCCCCCCCCCCCCCGAGTATGATGCTGCCACCACCATATTTGACAGTGGGGCTGGTGTGTTCAGAGTGATGTGCAGTGTTAGTTTTCCGCCACACATAGCGTTTTGCATTTTGGCCAAAAAGTTCCGTTTTTGTCTCATCTGACCAGAGCACCTTCTTCCACATGATTGCTGTTTCCCCCACATGGCTTGTGGCAAAGTGCAAACGGGACTTCTTATGCTTTCTGTTAACAATGCCTTTCTTCTTGCCACTCTTCCATAAAGGCCAACTTTGTACAGTGCATGAATAATAGTTGTCCTATGGACAGAGTCTCCCACTTGAGCTGAAGATCTCTGCAGCTCGTCCAGAGTCACCATGGGCCTCTTGACTGCATTTCTGATCAGCGCTCTCCTTGTTCGGCCTGTGAGTTTAGGTGGATGGCCTTGTCTTGGTAGGTTTACAGTTGTGCCATACTCCTTCCATTTCTGAATGATCGCTTGAACAGTTCTCTGTGGGATGTTCATGGCTTTGGAAATCTTTTTGTAGCCCAAGCCTGCTTTAAATTTCTCAATAACTTGATCCCTGACCTGTCTTGTGTGTTCTTTGGACTTCACGGTGTTGTTGCTCCCAATATTCTCTTAGACAACCTCTGAGGCCCTCACAGAGCAGCTGTATTTGTACTGACAGATTACACACAGGTGCACTCTACTTAGTCATTAGCACTCATCAGGCAATGTCTATAGGCAACTGACTGCACTCAGATCAAAGGGGGCCAAATAATTATGCACACACCACTTTGCAGTTATTTATTTGTAAAAAAAAGGTTTGGAATCATGTATGATTTTCGTTCCACTTCTCATGTGTACACCACTTTGTGTTGCTCTTTCATGTGGAATTCCAACAAAATTGATTCATGTTTGTGGCAGTAATATGACAAATTGTGGAAAACTTCAAGGGGGCCGAATACTTTTGCAAGCCACTGTAGGTAGCCAGGTGGCAGGGTGGGCAGATAGGTAGCCGAGTGGCAGGGTGGGCAGATAGGTAGCTGGGTGGGCAGATAGGTAGCTGAGTGGCAGGGTGGGCAGATAGGTAGCTGAGTGGCAGGGTGGGCAGATAGGTAGGCGAGTGGCAGGGTGGGCAGATAGGTAGCCGGGTGGGCAGTTAGGTAGCCAGGCGGCAGGGTGAGCAGTTAGGTAGCCAGGCGGTAGGGTGGGCAGTTAGGTAGCCGGGTGGCAGGGTGGGTAGATAGGTAGCCGGGTGGGCAGTTGGGTAGCTGGGTGGGAGGGTAGGCAGTTGGGTAGCTTAGTGGGGGTCCCGACTCCTATCCTCCCTGCCTCACCTGGGGGCCCAGAAAAGAATAGTAGAAATAAAACTCCAAATATTTACTGTTTTTTTTTTTGTTTTGTTTTTTTTTAAATAAGGGATGCCTATAAATATACTTTTCATAGGTTGCTACATAATAACCCCCAACCCCCCCCCCCCCCCCCCCAAAAAAAAAAAAAATCTTCCAAAGACTTATGTAAGACAATTAAAAACTACTACTATTACTTATTTACAGCATGCTTGCTGCTGAAATACCTCATGTTTTACCTCACTTTATGCATTTACCTCATGTTTTACCTCATGTTCGGAAATGGAGAAAGAGCTTTCAGAATTGCTAGAAAAAGAGAAAAATACCCAATGAGGTATTTTACCTACAAAAAAATATTTACATCACCTAGCTACCAGAATTGAGGCCATCTGGTACACACTATGCGATTTCTCGTCAGGTAGATGAGTGGAATAGATAATTTCCAACAGGTCCAATCTGATTTCCGATCGGTTTTCTGATCGATTTTGTATAGAAGTGAAGGGAAAATCGGATAGCAGATTGGATCTGTTGTAAATTATCTATTCAATCCATCTGTCTGATGGGAAATTGCATGGTGTGTTTCAGGCATTACTTGTGAGTACCCAGGTGTTTTGTTATTAACATTAATTATACTGCTTCCCCTTTGTCTTTCGAGTATCTACTCCAGGACACTTCTCTCCACAGAAATCCGGTATTTTGTTTTTTCTGATTAGGCACAATAGGCATGTGCCTACAGCAACAGCTAAAAACATGCCAGAAGAGGATAAATACTGCGCTCCACAGACACCAACACTTAACACAGTAGGGGATCGCAGTCAGAAGAAAGAGTCGCCCCACTCTTCATATACCATAAAATACACAAAATGGCTGCGCTTCCAGTAGTCCAGGTCACTTTCAGTAAAATGAACAGTACCCAACTATAAATAAAACATGATGTGCCACCACCGGACAGACACAGGATCACGCTGACGTTCTTATCGAGAGACGGCAAGCTTCCAGTGGATGCACTACCCTGAGTTCCGCGGCCAGGGTTGTCCTTGTCTGAAGTGCTATCACCTTGAGATATAATAAAGTTTGCTTTATGTGGACCCCGCTGCCTGCCTGGAAGTCTATACAGATGTGATATATGATACGCAGTGTGCAAGAGTCATTCCGGTGAGTGGATTCTCGAGGGGGGACCATTGTCCTGTGTCTGTCCGATGGTGGCACATCCCAGGAGAGTGCAACACGTGGTGCTCTTTGTGTGTTTAAACTACAGTACTGGGCACTATGTGCGCTTTGTTTTATTTTAAGGGTACTGTCCATTTTACTGAAAGTGACCTGGATTACTGGAAGCGCAGCCATTTTGTGTATTTTACAGCAACAGCTAGAGATACCACTGGTGGGGACGGAATTGGGTATTTGTGTTCATGCAGGTTAAGTGTTTGAACAGTCATGATAAAATAAAAAAAATCACCTAGAATGCAAATTTCCATTGACCCACGAAGATTATTTAATTGACCCAATCAAGGCCATCAGCTGACAATCATTTAACAGGGAGCTAGTTAAAGCAAACATGATAATTTATTGTATGTGTAGTACTTATGGTAAATAGAACATTAGTGATAGAGAATAAAATCTGATATTATTTTCAGTTTAATGGCTTAATTGTTAAGATTGTATTCTAAACCACAACCATAACAGTCTGATGTCAAATCTGATTGATACAGCTGCAAAACCAAGAGGAGTAATAACCTTTTGGAACTGTCCAGTACTACAAAATGTTATCAGCAGGGTTTTCTTAGCCTGATAAAAGGGTTTGGGGTTCTGTTTACTTTTTAGAAAACCGTCATGTAATCGACAGGCTGTGCAACAGTTAATTTACATCAGTCCTATGTAAATACAAGAATTGTGCCTCAGGATGCTAAAATGTATTCCGTCTTTGTGCAGCTCATTGCATATGCAAGACGATGTGCATTTTGGGTCATTGTTGCAAAGAAGTAAAATCTAATAATGCCTAACTTCATATCACAGCTGCTAGGAAATGGAAGTTTTTTTTCCTTTTCTTTTTTTTTTTTTTTTTGCAGAGTTGTTTATGTATCATTGATTACATAATATCAGGGCTTTAAAAAAAAGAACAAAAGTTGAGTTCCTCTTTCAACACACCTGATGATTGGTATCTGGTAGAGGGCTTTTTATATAGCAGGCAGAGGTCCGTCTGAAACTCTGGCCTAATAGGAAGCTCTGATATGAGAATTTGCCCCTGAGAGCATTTGATGTGCCCTGTACAGAATCCATTGTCTGTGTAAAAGGACACTAGTGAAATATAAAAATATTTCACTTTATTACATGCCTATTCATTGCCGGCGCCTTGGCACTCAATGGACATTTCTTTATACATCTTTTTTTATCCTTCGTCCATAAAACACCTTGGGGATCTGAAATTGGGTTTTCATAAAGTTACTTGCTTTAATTTTTCACTAGTGTGTCCTTACAGGGAGGCTATGAACTGTTTGGAGACTAGTAAGGAGAATGTACTGCTTGTCCAAGATATATAGCGTGGTCATTGTTATTCCTGGCCTTCATTTGGTTTTACAGCATAATAATTTTTTTTTTTTTTTTTAATTTTTTTTTAAATCCTCGAGTTTCAAAGGTTGACTTGCTGGATGTAGGCAGATTAGTTATCACTCTCGACCCAGGTTTGTGGGATTGATGGACTTGCCTGCATTGTAATGGTAAACATTTGGTTATAGGCCCCATTCACACTGGGGCATTTTCAGCTCATTTTCAGCATCGCTGTAAATCACTTGTGCTTGAAAAAGCAATATGGCTACCAAAGTCTATGGTAGTGATCACACTGTAGCGATTTGCGATTTCCAAAATCACAAAGACGCTGCATGTTTGATTTTTGGAGTGATTCATAGCAATTTGTGTTTCAATGTTAAGTATCAAACACAAACTATTTAACCAATTAAAATATCAATCACTTTTATATTCAGTGAAAAACGCCAGAAAATCGCTTTTATTTTGCTTTGTAAAATGCTAGAAAATCACTCAGCGATTACGTTCTGTGATTTCCAATGTAAATGGGCCCATAGAGATTTTCTACCATATATATGTGTAAGAGATTTCTTTAACCTTATTCAAGAACTGGTGCAAGTACAGTAACCCATAGCAACCCAAGGGATTTTTTTTTTTGATTGATGTCAAGCTAGATAAGATAGCAAAAAGTTGAGCCTTCTCTGTCCAAGTTGCTTTATTGAATTAGCCACCATTTTTCCTTAAAAGGTTAAAGCATTTTATTCATAAATAATTTTTAATGACATTTTGCTTACATTTCTGTGGGATACCCCTGAAAAGCCCCCTTAAAATCTAAAAATGTAAGTAAGATCCCCCTCCTGAGCAAGACTCACCAAGCTGCAATTGAGCACTAAAATAATACATGTTACAGGTATAAAAACTTAAAGGGAACCAGAGAGGAACTGTGATAAAAAATAGAATAAGCTTTCATACATACCTGGGGCTTCCTCCAGCCCCATAAGCCCAGATTGCTCCCACGCCGCCATCCTCCGCTTCCTGTATCGGCGGTACCGGGTCCCGTCACTTCCGGCAGATGCGGCCAATTGTCCGCATCACATGGGCTCCCTCCATACCCATACGCATGAGGCTGCGCACAAGACAGCCTCATGCGTATGTAAATGGAGGGAGCCCCGTGTGATGCGGACAATTGGCCGCGTCTGACGGCCGACTGGCCGACTCGCGGCAATGATGGGACCCGGTACCGGCGGATCCAGGCAGCAGAGGACGGCGGCGTGGGAGCGATCCGTGCGTATGGGGCTGGAGGAAGCCCCAGGTATGTATAAAAGCTCCCCCCAACGTCTCTGGTTCCCTTTAAACTTAAACCAATTATACAGTACTTAAAGAGAGTGTTAAGAGAGATTAAAAATCGCTTTTAAGCTTATACTGCTTAAACGCCGCTATCACGCATCAAAACGAGGGGTCTTTACTCCCCAAATCTCCCCTGCTACCTCCGGGGAGCGCTTCCTGTATAGGCAGGGATAATGGCTGTAGCTCTGCCTCTCAGCGCGTCTATCAGTGCTGATCGCCGCCTCTTCCCGCCCCTCTGCCTTGCTTCACTGAGAGGGGCGGGGAGAGGAGGAGATCCGCCGCTGATAGACGGGGCATGGAGGTAGAGCTGCGGCTCATAGCTCCGCCTGCATGAGCAGCAAAATCCACAACCAAGTTGGTCGTGAATTTTGCAGAGGGGGATTTGGGGGGTAAAGACCCCTCGTTCTGCCGCGGGATAGCGACGTTTTAGCAGGGGCAAACATGCCCATGTGGAATATAAGCTTAAAAGCGATTTTTAATCTCCCTTCAGAGTCTCTTTAAAACCTGAGGTGAAAATAAACTGATTATTGTATCTATCTTCCTACTCCTAAAAATGACCTTTTTCAGATAGCCCATGGTTTTATTTTATATTTAAATATTTACAAAGTAGAATGCATTTTTTATTGTCTCAATGGCAATCTAAAGCTCTCATCTGCTAGTGAGAAGGGAATGATTACTCTAAACCAGGGGTGTCGAACTCAAATACAAAGTGGGCCGAAATTGAACTCAGGGACCAAGTCGCAGGCCGACCTCAATGTCTAGTGTCCACCTATCACCCTTATTAAGTTCCCTGGTGTCTAATAGCCTCCCTTCATCCCCAATACAGTTCCCTGATGTTTAGTGGTCCTCCCTTCCACCCTCATCTATACAATTCCCTGATGTTTAGAGGTCCTCCCTCCCCTACAGTTCCCTTGTGTCTAGTGGCCTCCCTCCCCCTTCTGTTCAGTTCCCTGGTATCTAGTACAGTACTGTCCCCCTCCCCATATGGCTTCCCTGGTGATCTAGGTCTTACCCTCCATTATAGCTTCTCTGGGCCAAAACATAATGCAAAGTGGGAAAACCACATGAGGGCCAAGTCTAATGGCTTCGAGGGCCAGATTGGGCCTACGGGCCGAAGTTTGACATGTATGCTCTAAACTGTGTATAAGCAGATCCAGCATTCCCACTGATGTGTAGGATCCCTCCTTGTGTAATGAAAGAGTCACTGCAGCAAACCTAGCAACGCCTTATGCATGAAAAGCAACGTAATACATTTTACTTTCCACTTTGTGGCGATTTATGAGTCCCAGAGAGGAAAAATATTCACTATCAAATAGTATATTGCTATTTCTTTAACAAGCTTCCTTAGGTTTGCCGGTAAAAGCCTTCTTGCGCCTGTGCAGTGTGGCCACGCACATACACAAACAGAATTGCAGCTGCATGAAACCTACAGTATTCAACAAGCCCTTGTCAAATAGGTGTTTTTTTTTGGGGGGGGGTTCGAAGGGGGGCAAGGAGAACCTTTGCCTTTTATCTCTATGGGTACACTTAAAATAGTAAAATAGGTAGCTATTGCAGTCACATATTACAAAATGTAGGTAAATGTTTAACAGCATCCAGTTACAAAATGACTTGCATTGTGATTAGTACATAAGGTTTGTAATGTAGTGGAGTAACCCTTTGAGGACCTAAGTAAATACATTGAAAGACACAGTATTTATATTGTGCTGACATACAGGGGTTGGACAAAATAATGGAAACCCCTTGAAAATCAACAAAATATATTTTAATATGGTGTAGGTCCACCTTTTGCTGTACTTACAGCCTCAATTCTCCGAGGTATTGATTCATACAAATTGTGAATTGTTTCCAAAGGAATTTTAGCCCATTCTTCAGTTAAAACACCCTCCAGTTCTTTTAGAGATGATGGCGGAAATCGACTTCTTAAATCTCTGACGACCATAAATGCTCAATAATGTTGAGGTCTGCTGGGGATTGTGGTGGCCAGCTGAGATGCTCAACTTCATTAGAATGTTCCTCATGCCATTCTTTAACAATTCTAGCTGTATGGATTGGGGCATTATCTTGAAAGATGGCATTCCCCTCCTGAAACAGTTCTTGAACCATAGGATGAACTTGGTCGCCCAATATTCCTAAATAGTCTCGGCTGTTAATTCTTCCATGAAAGGAAATCATTGGCCCGGCGGATTTCCAAGAAATAGCACCCCAGATCATCACAGAACCCCCGCCATGTTTTACGGTTGGGAGAAGGCAGTCTGGATGAAATGCTTTTTTTGGCTGTCTCCAAATGTACACTCGGCTGGAGGTCGGAAATAAGGTAAATGATGATTCGTCAGAGAAAATCAAATTTTTTCACTGCTCGAGGGACCAATTCTGGTGGTTTCTACATCACTCTAAACGCTTTGAAACATTTGTCTTTATGAGCAGAGGTTTTCTAATTGCAGTTCTTCTGTGGAATCCAGATTTGTGCAGCTCCCGACTAACAGTTTTTTGTGGAAACTGGGTTCTGTAGGTGTTCATTCAGCTCTGCAGTGATTTTAGTTAGCCGTGGTCTTGCAAGCTTTTCTAACCATTCGATGTAGAGTCCGACGTTCTCTCTCAGACAACGTTGACTTTTGGCCACAACTGTGCTTTGCTGAGGACGTTTTTCCTTCTCTTTCAAAGGCAGTCATTACTTTTGAGACAGTACCTCTTGAAATGCCAAGCATTCGGGCAATTTCTGTTACAGTAGCGCCTGCCATACGAGCACCAAAATTTTACCTCTTTGAAAGTCTGAGAGATCTGCCATTTTTATAAACTATAGCCAACTTTGGTTTAAATATCTGTAAAAAAATTAATTTAATGAAACATATTGAATAACAAAAATAATAAAAAAATGTAACATATGTCAAGTTTTGATTGCTTAACATGTTCAAAGATTATGATGCCAAAATGTTAGGGGTTTCCATTATTTTGTCCAACCCCTGTAGAGTAACTTAATGAAACATATGAATATTCAGCATTTTCAAAAGCCCCTTAACCACTTAAGCCTATCTGGATGAGTATTTTTTTGTCCAGATAGGCGCAGCTAAAGACACACCCCAGCAGTTTTCTGTGTCAGCGATTAGGAAAGAGAAAGAAAGCTTCTCTGAACCAATCGCAATGCCTGTAATGAATGGACATGACCCCGATTAGAGGCCATGTCCATTCATAAGAATGTTACGGGTTTTTTTTTACTTCATTAATGTTAAAGAGACTCTGAAGCCACTAAAAAAATCTTTTTATTTCATAAATGTTTAATATGTTATCCCTAACTAAACCGCCGCATTCCCGCCGCTCTAAACTATCTAAATTCCCCCTAACTCCCCCCTACCTCTCCACCACAAAATCCACGACTTTCTTGGTTGTGGATTTTGCTGCCCTAAGCGCTTCCGTGTGAGGCAGGGCTATGAGCTGCAGCCCTGCCTCACACGTCTTTCAGCGGCGGATCTCTGCCTCTCCCCCGCCCGTCTCAGTGAAGGAAGACTGAGAGGGGCGGGAGAGAGTCGGCGATCCGCCGCTGACAGATGCGTATGATGAGCTAGGGCTGCAGCTCATAGCCCTGCCTCACACGGAAGCGCTGCCCAGATTGCTCCCCGGGGAGTTTGGGGGGATTTAGATAGTTTACAGTGGCGAGAATGCAACGGTTTAGTTAGGGATAACATATTAAACATATTTTTGAAATAAAGACTTTTTTAGAGACTTCAGAGTCTCTTTAAACACTTCCTTGTAAATTGTAAACCAAGGAGTATTTATCGCGATCTAATGGCGAAAACTAAAATTACCCTGCACACATTTTGTATTGAAAAAAAAAACATTAAATACCCTCATAACATACATATTAAAAAAAGAGCAGTACATAAGGCAACTATTAGTGATCTTTTTTTTTTTTTTTTTTTTAAGATTTTAAATTGTTTGGTAACTGGGGGAGGGTGCTTTGGAAGTGATTTAATTATATTAATTTTAGTAGATAAGGACTTACAATTTATGGGACACACAATAAAACACAGAAAAAATACATCTTTATTTCCAAATAATATATTGTCCCCATACATTATACTAGGAACATAATTTAAATGTTGTGATAGGTGGGACTAATGGGCAAATACAATGGGTGGGTTTTATTTATAGTAGCATTGTTTATTTTAAAACTATGAGGGTGGAATTGTAGAAATAGTGTATTTTTTTTTTGTGTGTGTGTATTTGCCTTCAAAATGCATAGAAAGTAATTACTGAAAACAAGTATAGCTCACAAAAAGCTTAATTTGTGGTAAAAAAAACAAGCTCTAGATCATTTACATGTTATGAGTAGTGATAAAGTTATTGGCGAATGAATGGGAGGAGCGTTGACAGGGGAAAATTGCTTCTGTCCTGAAGGTGAAAACACAAGCGGGCTGAAGTGGTTAAGAAAAAAATCAGGCATTTCAATAAAAACCCAGATTTGCTGACCTGAGGCGCATTACCATCCCAGCCACGGGAACGCGAGGGCATGGCCGCTTGCGCAGGCACTGAAGCCACCGGCTGCTACGGAGGGGACCCCGGTCAATGGCTGGGAGCAGAGCTGAGGCGAAGGACACAGGCTGCCGGGGGCTGGAGGAAGCCCCAGGTAAGTAGATCTGGTTTTTAGTGAAATGTCTGATGTTTCCTTTAAAGGGGAACTGAAGTAAGAGGTATACGGAGGCTGCCATATTTATTTCCTTTTAATCAAAATCAGTTGCCTGGCAGCCCTGCTGATCCTCTGCCTCTAATACTAATAGCCATAGCCCCTGAACAAGCATGCAGCAGATCAGGTGTTTCAGACTTTAAAGTCAGATCTGACAAGACTAGCTGCATGCTTGTTTCTGGTGTTATGCAGATACTACTGCAGAGAAATAGACCAACAGGGCTGCCAGGCAACTAGTATTGATTAAAAGGAAATAAATATGGCAGCCTCCGTATACTTCTTACTTCAGTTCCCCTTTAAGAAAACTTTATCTGCATACAAAAGTGACTATGTATTTAGTTGACAGTTAGTCAGGTACACATTATTGGTGCGATTTCTAGTGACTGATCATTTTTAGTATCAGACCATTTGGATTTAGGTTATTTAGAATGGATAGATATGTTTTAATCAGTCTACAGCATTAACAGATGTAAACAGTGTAATTAAGGGCTCTGCCTCTGACACAGGAGACCAAGGTTTGAATCTCTGCTCTTCCTTCCAGTAAGCAGACACCTATTCAGTAAGGAGACCTTGGGCAAGACTCCCTAACACTGCTACTGCCTACTGAGCGCTCCCTAGTGGCTGCAGCTCTGGCGCTTTGAGTCTGCCTGGACAAAAGCGCAATATAAATGTTCTGTCTCTTGTCTCGTCTAAACTTTTCATGATTTTTAATGTAAAAAGCAGTTTTTCAACTTGCCATAATTCAGTTTACAATTACTGTAGCACCTGAAAAAAATTAACCAAATGATAGGTCTGCTAAGTGGGGAGGTCAGTATACTTTTCTCTCCACAGGAACGTTTGCGTATTTTGTCTGGAGTTATTCTTTAGACTGCTATTGTTATTGATTAGAAAAACAAAAATTTGCTTTCCTAAAACAGAAAGAATTTGCGATAATTCAGGTTGGAGTGAGCTCGAGATGTCTCCCAGAGCACCACTGCTGAATATATGCAAATTAACCATTGTACAATTTATGCAAATTAACCATTGTACCATTGTACAATTTAACAAGCTGACACATCGTTGCATTCCAGCGGTTCTGGAGGTGTGTTTAGCTTCTAAGGGTACAATGGTTAATTTGCATATATTCAGCAGTGGTGCTCTGGGAGACATCTCAAGCTCACTCCAACCTGAATTATCGCAAATTCTTTCTGTTTTAGGAAAGCAAATTTTTGTTTTTCTTAACATCCTAGTAAGGGGGCTTTTAGGACTATTGTAGTCCCTTACACACTCCAATGAGTTCTGGGTCACCATGAGCTTGCTGGTTAGTCTGTTATTGATTAGAAAACCCACCTGTAATCTTCATACTGTACATCAGTCAAAACTCTTTTTACAGCCAAAATGTCTCAGCGGGACTTTAATACTTGGAAAGTGGCGTAATCATTCCATGCCAGTGGGAATTCTTTTACCCAGGGTTTCCATTTTCTTGGTACTAGTACACTATATGGTCACTGATTTGTCTGCTTTTTTTAAGATTTTTCACCAAATATGATCTTTTAATGCGATTTTAATGATCGAAGTGTATGGAAAATTTGCCGTTTATGAAGGCAATTGATAAGTAACGATTCTTTGGTTTTATTCTATTCAGCAATCGATCAATCTGAAAGTTGGATTTTGTGTTCAAATTTGAAGAAAGAATCGTTCAGTAAATGTAATCGATAATTATCTTCTGATTATTTTCGATCGTAAAAATCGCATTGAAAGATCACATTTGGTGAAAAAATTGTACCGTTAATGGCCACCTTTAGATGTATTGAAACACTGGAAATATTTAAGTGTATGCTTCCATTACTTATAGATTGTTTTATCCTGACTGGTATGGATATGTCAGTATTGTCCAGTGCATGTGAAAAGTAAAATATTTCAGCGTCGTTTTCCCCCGAGATAAGAACAGTACCGCAGACCCACAAGCTCTCCACCTGTCTGAAATGAAATTGTAGAAAGGGGAATGGAGAGGGAAGATTGATACTTCATTACCATGTGGATTCACTTGTCACTGTGCTGCCCAAGTCCGTAATGCAATTTTAAAGTCCTTTTTGTAACGTGTATAAACGTATTTATTTTTAGACCTACGTGAAGAGCCAGGACAAACAGTTTGCCGCTGCCACAATCCAGGCAATCGGAAGGTGCGCCACCAATATATCTGCTGTGACTGACACGTGTCTTAATGGCCTTGTGTACCTATTGTCAAACCGAGATGGTAAGATCATCCATCTTTTCCTTGTGAAGATGTTTACATTTTGCTCTGACACACTTCCCAATTGCCTTCTCTGTATTATAATTTTTATTGATGTTTGCTCCATTTATTCTCTAGATTTGGGTGTTGCTGCAGGCCTCTGGCTGTTAATGATTTTTGTGTCCTGGGGGCTGCTAGCACATGCTGAGGCTTGTAGTTGGTCTAGCACTCTATGCCCATGCCTGTGTGTTGGCATGTTCCGAGAAGCTGGGACTCATGCTCACCCCTTCTGGAAGCAGAAGTGCAATACTGCTTGTCACGTTTAGTCTTTAAAAATGTATTTTACAAAGCACTCAATTAAAGAAGAACTGTAGCAACATACAGTAGAATGCAGTAAATCATAAAGGATACCCACTTTTACATTAAAGGGGCACCACAGTGAAAAACTGTAAAATTTAAAATATGTGCAAACATATACAAATAAGAAGTACATTTTTTTTCCAGAGTAAAATGAGCCATACATTACTTTTCTCCTAACTTGCTGTCACTTACAGTAGGCAGTAGAAATCTGACAGAAGTGACAGGACTAGTCCATCTCTTCATAGGGGATTCTCAGCAAGGCTTTTATTCTTTATAAAGATATTCCTGAAAAAGTATTTAAACAAGGATGCTGTCCAGCTTTCCTGCTCAATACAGTTTTTTGGCAGTTGGAGAGAGCAACTGCAATTCACTAAGTGCTTTTGAAAATAAATAAATCCCTGAGAATCCCCCATGAAGAGATGGACTAGTCCAAAACCTGTCACTTCTGTCAGATTTCTACTACCTACTGTAAGTGACAGCAACATAGGAGAAAAGTAATGCATGGCTCATTTTACTCTGGGAAAAAAATGTACTTATTTGTATATGTTTGCACATATTTTAAATATTTACAGTTTAATACCCTGGCTTCAGCATCAGAAACGCTTCCCATAGCTACTCTATATGTTGCTGTATATTGTTATGTAGCATTGCCCTCCCACTAAGGCTTAGCCTAGGCTGTTTATTATGTGCTATTCTCCAGGGCTGTGACATCTGCTTTTGGGAACAAAACAAAGCTCCTGGGCAGGAAGGAAACTGACACTCTACCCAGTCAGCCATCCCGGCCTGTCATTGCCAACATTAATTCCTTGGCACGTGGTCTGTATAATAAGATTCATCGGGGGCCCCATATCAGCCGGGATTCAGCGTGTAGCCAGGCCACCTTGCAGAAAAAGGCCTCTACCTTTTCTATATCTAATATAGAATAGGCGAAAACCATCTCCTATATGCACTGTCATTACACCAACCATAAAACTATGCCTTAAGGAGGCTCTGCAATTTTTTGGGGTATTGTGTGCAGACTTTTGGCCAATTCCTGCAGTGAGCCGTGTGTGCTGTTTAAACCTTAAAATTCTCACCTTTTATTCCACAACAACCTTTTCCTCCTGCCCCCACCTGTGGTTACCTACGTGAGTGTTTTCTCCTTATTCCTTCATTTCAGTATCCAGAAATATGCACGAGTCATGGCTGGACTTATGACAGCCAGCATAATGATGGAATATGAGAATGGGTGGGCACAACACAGTCCTATTATAGAGCTTTATCTCGCTGTGATTTTAATTAGGAGAATGAGGTGGTTTTAAATTAGTTGTTCAAATAAAGATAAGTCTTTTTTAAAGAACAGAAGGAAACTGAAGCACAGTTATGACAATAAGGTGTATAAAGGGTGATGCGGGTCTTTCTTATGGGTATTATGTATTCACTTGTTTTTGAGTTTTACACAAAAAGAATGGAAATGTTCAACCTTTTTGGCATGTTAGCACAAACAAGTATGTTTTATAAGCACTCACCACTATGGTATTTGTGTGCAAATATTGAGCACATTGTAATTAGTTTCGCCGTGTTTTGGCGAATCCTCCCTCACACATGCACTACAAGTGAAAGTACCCTCTGACACTCTTGTGCCGTCATACGGCCAGTCTCCTCCCCCTCACCCCTAACCTCAATCACTCCCCAGCACCGCGGGCCAATGGCGAGCGTGGTGGGCGGGGCCTCCTAGCAACATCCTGGAAGCCCGGACACGCCGCCATTGCCCTAGGACACACGCATGTGAACAAGCGCATGTGAACAAGCTGTGCATGGACTGCCTTGCATGTACTGTAATATAGAAAAGGCCAGGGCCATTTTCTGTAAGGGGATGGATCTGTGCACTTGACACAGCTGATACAGGCTTCCAGGTCAGCTTATTAGAGAGACACTGTGTTGGGGCATTCTAACTTTTAAGCATTAAGGGCTCTTTCACACTAAAGGCTGCAGTACAAAAGGTTGAAACTCAGCCTTTTGCTTAACGCCAATACATAGCGTTTTCAAAGCGTTCTACAGCTCATATGAAAACATCCTTTTTTTTTTTCTTCTATAAAAATAAGTGAACAAGTCAGCTGTAAAACGCTTTGAAAACGCTGAATTTGGCGTTTTCCATTGACTATCATTGAAACGCCAACAGCCAACTTCGGCTGTAAACAGCCCTGAAAAAGCTCCTGGGAGCGTTGAAACGCAACGCTCCAAAATGCCGAGTTAGATGTGAAAGGTAAAATGAAAGTCTATGGACTTTCATTTTACCTTGGATAACGCCAACTTCGGCTGTGGCGTTAAAACGCCGAAAAAGTCCTCTGGTGTAAAAGGGCCCTTATGCACCTCTGCATTTTTTAATGTATACCAGAGATGCAATTTAAGAACTCTTAGGATATAGCTACAGAGTAGCTGTTAAAGAGTACATGTAGAGGTTGATAAAAGGAACAAAGAATATCCATCAGACCCTTGGCAATCTAACTGTGGGTACATGTAATGGTGGCCATACATGGTACAATAAAAACATTCGATTATCCCGTTTATTCGATCTAAATGATCAAATTGAATGAAAGTTGAAAATAATTTTTTTTTTCGATCAAGATATTTGAACGATTTTCCCGTTTTTTCGAGAAAAATCAGATCGGACATGCTGGAAAAATCTTTATATTTGATCTAAAGGAATAATCGAACTAAATTATCGAATCGAAAAAAAATGAAAAATTGTACCATGTATGGCCACCTTAAGAGTGATGTGCAGGTACTTTGCAGGAGGATTCTTCTTCTACTACATTCTTCATGCACGATCTGAGCCAGGTTTATGGGTGATAGGCAACAACTCTTTGATCAAAGTATATTCACAACAGCCATCCGGGAGAGAACATATGTAGAGCGATTTAGTACTACTGTATAACTTTTTTTGTAGTCACCAACCCCAAATTTAATAGCACATGACCGAACAATAGTTACACATCTTAAAGCGGAATATAACCCTGCATTTCAACTTTGCTCTAAAACATTATTTACAGCATATTATATGCAAAAAGCATTTTTTTTTTTTATACTAGACCAGCATTGGAAGGGTTAAACACAGAGGTTTTAAGTTCCGTGCAGACGTTCAGATAGTTACATTCTATTTAGTTATATGTATATATTTAGAAATGTTACACACTCTTTGGCTGTCCTCCAACTCCTTCTCAGTGAGAGAGATGAGTCACAATAAACACTTAGATACATTTGTGTAAACAAAAAGTATCTAACTCAAGTTCGGATGCGTCTGCAAAAATCTCCAGGGACTTTAAAGCCCTGTGTAACCCTTCCAATGCTGGTCTAGTAAAAAAAAATGCTGGTTGCATATAATATACTGTAAATAATGTTTTAGAGCAAAGTTGAATTGCAGGGTTATATTCCACTTTAAGTGAACACTGAAATGTGTTTGTTTAAACAAATTACAGCTCATATTAAATTATTACGCTTTCGTAATGCACTAAAATACAGATTCAAAGGGTATATGAATGCCAGTTTGCTTAAAAGCCCAGATGGATGTGGAAATAATGTCTAGGAAAGATCAATGAGATGTTAATAATTGATGTAAGATTACGCACATTTTGAAAATTAACAAATCAACTCCTGCAAAAGTGGAATTTAATGGGTTCATGTAACGATCGGTGTAACACAGAGAGGGTCTGATTAACAGTGATCTGCAGTATCACCGAGAATACAGATATATATACCCGATTTATTGATCATCTGCAGTATCACCCATAATCAGATATATCTCTAACCTCTGGACACCTGGGTAATAAGAGTGTTTGGTGCAACAGAAATACTTTGAGGACTGCACCTGAGGAGCAGGTGCCCAGCAGTAAGGAGTACTGCACAGTAACACGTTCCTTCCGCAAGCCTGAGACTCTCCCGAGGGAGGGGTCAGGCTGGGAGTAGGAAGGACAGAGTGTGAGTGACACCAAGGAAACGTGTCACCCCCAGGTCTGTGAGCTATCTCTTGACTGAGGAGATAGCTCTCGAGGTCGGGCAAGCCGGGTCGGCAACAGACAGACAGATCAGGGACAGAGACAAGAGACAGATGCGGAATCCTAAGACAAGCAGAGTTCGGCAACAGAGTATATATATAGCGAAGTACCTAATCAGAGATCGGAAGAGTAGTCTGGAAAGCAGAAGGTCATAACAAATAATCAGGGTGTGAGCTCCTTGATCAACACCCTGGAACTGGTCTGAGTATAACTAGATGGTAAAGCTAATTCTTAGTCTGAGGTGTGAGGTCCCTGGTCATCAACACCTAGGAACTGGTCTAAATAATAACACAGATAATATACAGTTTTCCCTAGACTGAGGTGTGAGGTCCCTGGTCATAAACACCTAGGAACTGGTCTAAATAATAACACAGATAATATACAGTTTTCCCTAGACTGAGGTGTGAGGTCCTTGATCATCAACACCCAGGAACTGGTCTAGATAATAACACAGATAATCTCACAGATACTGACAAGGTCTGAGTGCTACCACGTAGTGATCGCAACGGCAGACAACCAGCAACTGACAAGCAGCAGAACACACAGTTGCTGGACTCTGCCGCCCCGCCTGAGCCACTCAGCCAATCATGAGTCCTGCAGGAGTCAGCTGATCTTCCTGATCAGCTGACACTTCCCCTGCTGGCACAAAGGTCCTGAGTTCAGGCCCGCACGCGCATAGCTCTCCATCTGCCTATGTGCACTAACAGACCCAGCCACCCCAAGCTCACGCTGCTGCATGCAAACCGCAGCGTCGGATGCGGAAACATCCGCTTTGCTGTCAGGACATGCGGCGGCTTTTCCGCATTCCACCATACTACCTGACGCGTGTCTATGCGTGCAAACCGCCGCATTGGACGCGGAGTCAGCCGCCTTGCTCTTGGCATATGCGGCGGCTTTTCCACGTTTTCTCACAGTTCATTTTTAAAATTCATAAATTTGCATAAACCTGCATCAACACCAAATTACTTGCGCTTCATTGACTATCCCTACTAGTGCTTTGTTGCAGCAGCAGCAGTAACTTATTTTTTGATTTGGTTGGTCATTTCACTTTTGTGTATTTTTTATGACTACAACTTAGGTACCCCTCCACCCCAGGATTCTGGGAGACCTTTCTACTGGCTTTAGAACTCTCAGTAAATAGTGTAAAGAAAACAAAAACAATTTTATTCATTATTTTGATTTTAGTTATTGTGGTTCATTTTTAAATGCCCTGTGACCTCGGTTATAATTTGCCTTTAAAGATCATTTAAATTTGTGGTCAGAAATGTAGTCATCCATAACAAAGTTCTTTGCCACATAATTAATGCTAGGTATCAGCTGGCGGATACAGAGTTCAATTTTGAGCGCAAGTCGCATCAAAAGAGTGTTATCTCACGTTACTGTCTTAGGGCTGGAACCCACTAGAGCGCTTTTTTGAGAGTTTAGGGATTGCTAGCGATTTCCCTAAACGTTTTGCCAATGTAAATAAATGTAACGAATTTCACAGTAGCGATAGCGATTAACAAAATCTCAATCGCAGGACATGCAGCATTTTGAGAATATGAAGTATATAAGCGCTTGCAAATTGCTCATAAATGACTACACAGCTATTTGTGTGTGTGATTTTAAATGAGTACAAACTGTAAAAAAAATTTAATTTGAAAGGACCAATCAGAATTAAAATCACTAATCGCAAATTGCTATCACAAACGCTGGCAAAAAGCTTCCACGTTTTAAAATCTCTACCTAAATTGCCGGAAAACGCTCATGAAATCGCTTACACAATAATTAAAAACCATAGCGATTTGCAACTTTTCAGGGGTTCCAGGCCTTATGCTGCTCTCCATCTACTCTTCACTTCTGCCTTTGCAAATAGAAGTGTCAGGAAGATGGAGAGCAGGCCTCTGTGAGACATGGCAACATGGCAGAGAGTGGCAACCTGACCAACCATCACGGCTCCTGCGGCATCTGACAAAAGAATGTTCACTTCAAGAATGTTGTGAAGACCTCAGGTAGTGGGTTAACATAACTGGATATAGCAGAGTAGGAGGCGCCCTTGCAGTAGGTTATATATTTGAGTAATATAAATTGTCAAAAAGATTCGGCCTACCTTATATTAGGAGACTTTCACTTTTGTAAAATAAATGGACATTTTAATATTAATAAGCACTTCAGACAGACAACACGTTTCGCGGCTCAAACTGCTTCTTCAGGTCAATTAGGGTGCTGTGTTCTGAAAAAAAGAGCCTGGGCGCCAAGTCCTGCCGCTATGCTGGAGACGCTATTATGGTTTTTCCGTGTCTGACACGTGGAGAGGGGAGGGAGTCTGACGTCAGCGCTTTACTGCATCCACGCTGCATCCTCAGGGGGAGGAGCTGTGGGGCTGGCAACAGGTGGTGTTAGGTGTATGTTATGTGCGTACCAACCTGTTGCTGTAGTAACTTTAGTACGTCAGAACACAGCACCCTAATTGACCTGAAGTGCTTATTAATATTAAAATATCCATTTCTTTTACAAAAGTACAGATATGGCTAGATGGCAGCCAGGGCCACAGACTCCAACCTTTCCTCCCAAAAACCACCTACCCACTACCCCAATCTGCCTCCCTCCTCCACATAGACCAATGCAGGTGACCTCCAACTCCGCATCCACAGCAGCATGCTCCCCATCCTCGGACCCCAGCGGAGCCAGGCGTCCACTGCCTGCTGTACTTTCCACCTGCACTACAAGTCTACCCTGCTGACTCTTCCCCATAGACAAAGGATGGATGGGCCTCTACCCTGGCTTCAATTTAGCCCCCACATACCGCCTTACAAACACTACCACCCGTTGTGGCCTTTGCCTCTACTCTCTCTAGGCCTGACCTGTAAAGCACCGTCATATAGCACCGAGCAGTTGATGTCACCGTAAGATGGCAGCACGGTAATTGGCCAACCCTCTCTAGTCCTACTATACCTTCCCCACGGTTCTCCCCGCTGACCTAAAGGGAACAGCAGCTGACATCGGGATTTAGCCGGTGGCTTCTAATAACTGGTAGCTACGGCTACTGACTCTGTCCTTTCCCCCTCTTTAGTCCCCCTCCAAGTCCCATCTGGTCTGTACACTGTTATTAATGCATTATATTCAATGTTGTTTTATGTGTATTGTCTACTCTATGCCTACCCTATGTGTATTCTAAGATAACTATGTGCTAATCAGTGTCTTAAAGTGGACCTAAACTCTTGCGCAGGACCGATGGAAAACCAAGAGAAATACTCTGTATGAATTTAGTGTTTAGCCTGTCTAATTCCCCCTCACTCGTGACTAATCACAAGTTTAATTTGATCTCTCGGCCTTGTCAGCTCAGGTATCTGCGGTCCTCAGCAGAGCAGCTAATTTGTAAACAAGGATGTTACCTCTATGTGTCATATTGCAACAGGATCTGGATAGGATGGCTATATGGGCACATACATGGCAGATGAAATTCAATGTTGACAAATGTAAAGTCATGCATTTTGGTCGTACCAATGGTCTAGCACCATACAAAATAAATGGGATACAGTTGGGAACATCAAACTTGGAGAAGGACTTAGGAGTACTCATCGACAACAAGTTAAATAATCGTACTCAATGCCAAGCCGCTGCAGCTAAAGCTAACAAAATTTTGGGATGCATTAAAAGGGAAATAAAAACTTGAGATGCTAACATAATATTGCCCCTGTTTAACTCTCTAGTAAGGCCACATCTGGAATATGGAATTCAGTTCTGGGCACCACATTACAAAAAAGATATTGCAGTTTTAGAGCAGGTGCAGAGACGAGCAACAAAATTGATATGTGGGATGGAGGGTCTCACCAAGAAAGGTTAGATAAACTGGGTTTATTTAGTCTAGAGAAAAAGACGCCTTAGAGGGGATCTAATTAACATGTATAAATACATCAGAGAGTAATATAATAGCTTTGGCGGATGAGCTTTTTGACCCTAGGCCTTCTCAAAGGACTAGAGGACATGATCTGCGCATGGAGGAAAAACGTTTCAGCCATTTATTTAGGAAAGGGTTCTTTACAGTAAGAGTGATTAAGATGTGGAATGCATTGCCACAGGAAGTCGTTATGGCAAACTCTATACCTGCATTTAAAGGGGGCTTAGATGCTTTCCTTGTGTTGAAAGACTTCCATGGCTACAATTACTAGGTAATGCCTAATGATGTTGATCCAGGGATTTTATCTGATTTCCATCTGGAGTCGGGAAGGAATTTTTCCCTTTAGGGGCTAATTGGACCATGCCTTGTAAGGGTTTTTTCGCCTTCCTCTGGATCAACAGGGATATGTGAGGGAGCAGGCTGGTGTTGTACTTTGTACTGGTTGAACTCGATGGACGTATGTCTTTTTTCAACCAAAATAACTATGTAACTATGTCTGCTTCCATGAAAGCAGGACGTAGACACACTGCAGATTTATTGCAGGATTTGTATTAGCTGTAACGAAGAAATGTTTTTCTTTAAAGGTTATTATGCTGTTATCTTTTAGAACAGAAAGGAAGTTCAGGTCTGTTTTAAAATGAGTTTGTTTATTTTTTTCAAAATTGTTCAGAGCGCCACCTGCTGGCTTTGTGTGATCCATTCTGAAAATATAATAAGCACCTGAATTAAAAAAGCAATGTTGTTCATACAATATTAGCATGTGTGTGTATGTGCGTGCGCAGTCCATAAACTATTCAAAACCCTTTTTATTGGGAGTCCTGGACAACATGAATTGAGGAGATATTAAAAGACTTCAGATGTTAATGGACAATCAATGTGCATTTTCTGTTTTCAGATGTTTGGATGTTTTGTTTTTTTTATTACCAGCATGTGAGTTTTTTCTGCAGAGCGATAATCATGTTTGTGTATTTAATTAATGGCTTGTTGTAGCCTTTCCACCAGGTGACAGTAGAATACCATACAAATCAGATTCAGGATTGCTCTCTGTTCACGTTACTCTCTTCTAGCTAAACAAGCTTTGCTTTCCCAGACCCATCACATGAGAAGCACGTTCTAGCATCCAGGATAGAGGAGTACCTCTCCGCACTGTGCTAGCCCTATCTCAGCCCTGTGTAGCAGCTGTACAAGAGATTGCTAATGAAAAATATACTATATCTGGTATTTGGAATTTCTAAAAAAGTTTTAATCCTTCCTTGTTACCAGTGGTTTTCATCCACTGCGGTTTTGCGTTCCATAATGAAAACCTTCTCTACTCCCAGTTAGTTGTTGCCCGTCCAGTGATCAGACCACAAGCAGTTTATTTGTAAAATGTGTTAAATTAAAGATTTAACATATTTGTGCTGATCCATGTCATATTTTCAGTCTGGATTTCAGTAACCGATTTTCTACGGTTATATCAGTGGAGTAATAGTATTCATTTCTGCACTTTACCAATACTTTTCATTTTCCTTAAATTGAAACTAAATATATTCCCAAGGGTTTCATTGCACCCATGTTTTAGTGTGATGTTTTAACCTGTTGAGAGCCCTGCACGCATTATCTCACGTTACATTATGCGTGCCAGGGCGTCTTCTAATAGCATGAGCAGTTTTGCTGCCTAATGCAGCTATGCAGCACGGCGCAGGGAGCTTTTCATATTACCTGCTCCGGGCGGCTGCATTGGCTTCTTCTCTCCGTCACTTGCGGCGCTGCAATGCCAACATCCTCTTCTGAGTTCTGATCTCATCATATGACGTGATCGTAAGTCGGGGGATGGTGTCAGCATTGCAGCGCTGCCCGGTGGTGGAAGAAGGGTGATGAGAGACTATTCCATCATTTCCCTTCCACCACTGGGTACTGCCACATTGACTCAATCCCCTGGGTTACGATCACATGTCATATCATGTGATTGGAACTCAGAAGAGGATGTCTGCATCACCACGAGTGGAGGTGAGATTCCCAAGCGGCAGAAGAAAAATTGTCCTTGCACCACACATATAGCTTTGCTGTATGTGGCTGCTAAAGAGTTAAAATAAGGCTAAAATCAGTAATACAGTACTCTTGCGGTTTTTAAATGATGTTAAGGACTCCTAAGTCCAAATGCACAGTGTTTCCCTGCATGCGAGCTGGTTGGGGGAACGCTGCCTATTCAGACAATAATTTGCTGTGTGTACCACATACCGGTGCGATTCTGCATGGCATGCTGCAAGTTAAGTGTGAAGGAGCATTCTGGTCCCCTGAGGGGTGGCTGGTTTGCCGGTGAAGGATTAGATAGGATGTGAGATTTGAAATTTGAATGTATGATGAACACATTATACGTGATATCCCTATTATTAACTAAGGATTGTGGACATCAATATATTCATTGAATAATGCTGCTAGAAGTATATATTATGAGGGAATACCTGCAACTGTATGGGAATTGGAATAAGTTGAACTATACAAAATGACCAGCAGCACCCTTGTGGAAAATATCACTTTAATAGAAGATGCGGAGGAGGAGTTATGTTAAGGATGATTTGCATATATAAAGATGGCGACCGGCCGGGACCAATCCTAAGATTCTGATGAAGACGGCCGATAGCCCGTCGAAACAACATGTCAATCTGAAGCTGGTTTGTAGAAACAGAGGGACACCCCATACAGTATTATCTACAAAGTAGTTAGCCACCCCCTCCACTTAAGAAGCCGACACTGTCACGAGCGGCACACGGGAGATAATAGTGGAGTGCAAGGAAGTGGCAATTACAGCGCACTAAGGGAAGTGACGTCATCACTTGGGACCGGAAGACGGGAAGTCGATCGGTGCCGGGATGAACAGGCTGAATAGCAGTGGGGAGCTGCAGCTTTGGATATACAGCGAGAGGAGCCCTAGGACATCGGGGGAGCTACGAAGGTAACCACTTACATCCAGGATGTACTTCCCAGGAGCGATGGCTCTCGGACAACCTGGATGTGCACTTTACAACTCAACGCACAGAAATGCATGTAACACTACGTTTTTGTAAAGCTGCGCGGCGCATAATGTGAACCAGGCACATTTAATTACATGGGAAAATCAATACCTTGCAGAACGCACAGGGCAATGCGCTGTGAAAAGCGCACAAACACGCCCCTAATGTGAACGAGGCCTAACTTTCACTTTCTATTTGCATATAAAGCTGTAATTCAGCTTCCTATGCAAGAATACATCTAGTGGACAAATATATTATTGCACTACACTACTATATTCCTCCAATAAAAATAAAAAAAATCCAACCTATATAAATACAAATCTGATTAACCTTTTTCTTTTCCCGTAGTTAATAAAATGAAAAACCTATAAAAAGAAAAAAAAGAGCCTAAGGCCCCGTTTACACTTAATCAGTTGGTATGCGTTAGTGCGCGCTGATACGCGTTTTTTCCATAGCAGTGCATTGGGAAGAAGCTTTCAGTTAAAACGCGTTGTGTGAAAGGTGCCATAGGAAAACATGAGCATTACTTTGAAAATCCGTTTTCTTTCAGTTATAACTGAGAGCAACTGATTAAAGGAAAGGTTCAGGGAGGGTGGAGGAAAAATAAAAATCAAATTCCACTTACCTGGGGCTTCCTCCAGCCCGTGGCAGGCAGGAGGTGCCCTCGCCGCCGCTCCGCAGGCTCCCGGTGGTCTCCGGTGGCGCGCCCGACCTGGCCAGGCCGGCTGCCAGGTCGGGCTCTTCTGCGCTCCAAGGCCCGGAACTTCTGCGTCCCACGCCGGCGCTCTGACGTCATCGGACGTCCTCCGTGCTCTACTGCGCATGCACAGTAGTTCTGCGCAT
Source organism: Hyperolius riggenbachi (assembly GCF_040937935.1). Lineage (NCBI taxonomy): Eukaryota > Metazoa > Chordata > Amphibia > Anura > Hyperoliidae > Hyperolius > Hyperolius riggenbachi. Next base: position 591,334,672 of record NC_090646.1, on the reverse strand, counting down.
GCGCAGTAGAGCCCGGAGGACGTCCGATGACGTCAGAGCGCCGGCGTGGGACGCAGAAGTTCCGGGCCTTGGAGCGCAGAAGAGCCCGACCTGGCAGCCGGCCTGGTCAGGTCGGGCGCGCCACCGGTGACCACCGGGAGCCTGCGGAGCGGCGGCGAGGGCACCTCCTGCCTGCCACGGGCTGGAGGAAGCCCCAGGTAAGTGGAATTTTATTTTTTATTTTTTACCCACCCTCCCTGAACCTTCCCTTTAAGTGCAAACGGGGCCTAAGTGATAGAATTAGAAAAAAAATTGTTAGGGACTTACAGTAGCTAGCTAGATAGGATTTGATTGGATTTAGATCTGGACTTTGACTGGGCCATTCTAACACATAGATATGTTTTGTTTTAAACCATTCCATTGTTGCCCTGGCTTTATTTTTAGAGTCATTGTCCTGCTGGAAGGTGAACCTCCACCCCAGTCTCAAGTCTTTTGCAGTCTCCAAGAGGTTTTCTTCCAAGTTTGCCCTGTATTTGGCTCCATCTTCCCATCAACTCTGACCAGCTTCCCTGTCCCTGCTGAAGAGATGCACCCCCCCCCCCCCACCCGAGCATGATGCTGCCACCACCATATTTGACAGTGGGGATGGTGTGTTCAGGGTGATGTGCAGTGTTAGTTTTCTGCCACACATAGCATTTTGGCCAAAAGTTCCATTTTGGTCTCATCTGACCAGAGCACCTTCTTCCACATGGTTGCTGTGTCCCTCACATGGCTTGTGGCAAACTGCAAACATGACGACTTATGCTTTCTGTTAACAATGCCTTTCTTCTTGTCACTCTTCCATAAAGGTCAACTTTGTACAGTGCATGACTAATAGTTGTCCTATGGACAGTCTCCCACCTGAGCTGAAGATCTCTGCAGCTCGTCCAGAGTCACCATGGGCCTCTTGACTGCATTTCTGATCAGTGCTCTCCTTGTTTGGCCTGTGAGTTTAGGTGGATGGCCTTGTCTTGGTAGGTTTACAGTTGTGCCATACGCCTTCCATTTCTGAATGATCGCTTGAACAGTGCTCCTTGGTATGTTCAAGGCTTTGGAAATCTTTTTGTAGCCTAAGCCTGCTTTAAATTTCTCAATAACTTGATTCCTGACCTGTCTTGGACCTGTCTTGTGTGCTCTTTGGACTTCATGGTGGTGTAGCTCCCAATATTCTCTTAGACAACCTCTGAGGCCCTCACAGAGCAGCTGTATTTGTTCTGACATTAGATTACACACAGGTGTACTCTATTTAGTCATTAGCACTCATCAGGCAATGTCTATAGGCATCTGACTGCACTTATGCACACACCACTTTGCAGTTATTTATTTGTAAAAAAATGTTTGGAATCATGTATGATTGTCGTTCCATTTCATAAGTGTACACCACTTTGTGTTGGTCTTTCATGTGGAATTCCAATAAAATTGATGCAGGAGTGTGGCAGTAATATGACAAAATGTGGAAAACTTCAAGGGGGCTGAATACTTTTGCATATATATATATATATATATATATATATATATATATATATATATATATATATATATATATATATACACATATATATATATATATATATATATATATATATATATATATATATATATATATATATATATATATATATATACATATATTATGCCATGGGCTATATTACTGTTATTCTTGCAAATAAGGGCTTGTAATTATTGATGGGGTACAGTGAAAAAGCAAGACAAAAACACAACTTTATTTGCAAATAAAATATTGTCGCTATACATTGTAATAGCGGCGTAATTTATGGTAAACATAATAACCAGGACAAAAGAACAATTTTTTTAATTTTTCCTTTAAAATGACTTTACAGCACTCTGCAACTGAAAAGTACCAAAAAGTAGATGAGACAGTACTGTCAAAAATATTCTGAGTATTGAGGGAAAATGTACCTAGGAGAAGACTTAGATGAAAAAGTGAATTTAGTAAGGGCCATGGTATCTTCACAGCAAGTCAAGTGGGTGTATATTGCAGTTTCTCAAAAGGCAGACCAGTGTTTAGCCTCTTTTTCTAACAGGGTACCAAGGGGGAATTCAGGCAGAGCGACTTTAGGCCAATTTCTTGATGGCCAGAAAAAAAATGACTTGTGTATAAATGTTTTGGTGTTAGCCTGTATTCCTTAGTCTTGATTCTCTCCCAAGACACGTAGTAATGGATGCAGCCCATTAGTTCGCACAGAAAGTTAACTACTTGTAGCTGAAAAGATGCAACTTGGAGACATGCCTCCACTGTTTAGAAATTTTGATAAGTGGGTTGTTGCATCAAATTCAAGCTACCAACATCTTTAAAAAAAGCACATGCATGAAAAATGTAAGCTCATAAAAACGCAAATGCATGCAATTTTGTTTGCATTTGAGATTCTGGGAGCTTGTGTAGTAGTTGTCCCAGCATGCACTCAGCAGTCCAGGAGATGTGTTTGTACCGAACGAAGCTACTGCTGTGGAGACGGATGGTATATGTGAAGCCATGTTTGTAAGGGAAGTCTTGCTCATAGCGTTTGTTTCCACCAGAATTTGGGTACCCTATACATCAGAACTGAGCATGCATAGTGTATGACTATTTGGTTTCACAGCAGACCACTAACTATATGCAATATGGCAATATATGCATTAAAACATACCTCTCCTTCATTTCATCCTGGCTCTTCTACCTTATCTTGATCCACGCTGCTATAGATCTGACCAGTCATTTCCTGCTCTGCAATTGCACCTAAGGCCCACCACCTCCCCACGTGACTCCACACCCACCCTCTGCATTGTGGGAAAAGAACATTAGTGTCCTGACAATTCTGCAGCATCTGTGGGCCCTGCCCTATATCACCCAGCCCCCTCCCCCCAATCTCTTGGTCACACAACTGGACACCCGAATGGCTCACAGATGAGCTCTAGAGTTGGTAAGTAGCAGTTTTGCACCCCAGAATAGATCTTTTTAAAGTTTGATGACAAGGTAAGGTCTATTATAATGTATGGTGGTTATTTGTTACTAATTACCCACACTTTTTATTTCTTCCAGATGTTGTGGTTGCAGAAAGTGTTGTCGTCATTAAGAATCTTTTACAAACGCAGCCAGGGCACCATAGTGAAATAATAAAACACATGGCAAAGCTACTGGATAAAATTACTGTAAGTATGTTTAAGATTTCCCCTTTGTTTTTGCATTAAAAATATAGTGCATGATATACAATACAAATGTGGCTATAAAGCAGGGGTCCCCAAACTTTTTTGGTCAAGGGCTGGGTCAACATACTTCAGACTGCCGGGGGGCCGGAACATACATAAAATGATGTTGAAAAACATTACATTGTATCTAGGTATTAAGTACCCCCAATCATGCCCGGAGGAGAACTCCCAGCAGCCAATTGGTCATGTGTCATTCGAAGAACGTCTTTGTACACCAGAAAGCAGGGCCGGATTACCGACCAGGCAATAAAAGCAGTTGCTTGGGGCCCCATTCAGAGTCAAAGGGGCCCCATCAGCACATAAACCAGCCCTCGCCATCCTGTCAGCGGTGGCTGGATGGTATAATGGTTAAAGGGACTCTGAGCAGTGCAGTAACTATAGAAAGATGCATATTATTTTAAAGCTCTCTTTCTCCTCTTTCCAATGATATATAAACCGCCACCCTATGCCTTTTAGTTTTCGCTATTTTCGCGATCGAAATCGCAGCCATGGTAATTTCTATTGCGAAAATAGCGAAAACTAAAAGGTGTAGGGTGGCAGTTTATCATTGGAAAGAGGAGATAGAGAGCTTGAAAATGATATGCATCGTTCCATAGTTACATTGTATTACACAGGACGACTTTTCTCCAAAGTCGGCAGCTCGATTCAGCACAATGCAATGAAATATAAGGAACCCAGGGGGATATCATTACAAACATCATGCTGGTAGGTGTGAGTATGTAATTAATTAGTTGTGGGTATGCTTAAAGGCATACCCACAGGCACTGCTCAGAGTCCCTTTAAGGGCTCTGCCTCTGACACAGGAGACCAGGGTTCGAATCCCGGCTCTGCCTGTTCAGTAAGCCAGCACCTATTCAGTAGGAGACCTTAGGCAAGTCTCTCTAACACTGCTACTGCCTATAGGGCGCGTCCTAGTGGCTGCAGCTCTGGCGCTTTGAGTCCGCCAGGAGAAAAGCGCGATATAAATGTTATTTGTATTGTCTTGTCAAATGATGCTGTGCGCTGCTGATTGTCTTTAGAGCCAGGCTCTCCTCCTAGGTCCCCCTCCTGCTACTGTGTGCTCTGCCGCTGCCCACTCCTCCCTCCCTTCCCACAGAGAACCACAGCTGCAGCAAGAATGATAGCAGCAGATGGCAAACACTCATTCACCTATCCATGATCCAAGCGATAGAGATCCCATCATCTGAAACCCATCTGTCTCTAGTGCAGCCGCTCGCTCTGAACTTCCTGATTCTCAGATCAGACAGGAAGTAGGAAGTAATAGTAGTAGTAACAGAGCGGCAGCACTCTAGAGGAGACAGATGGGCTCCGGATGACAGTACCTCTATTGCTTGGATCGCAATAGGTGAATGTGAGTCATCTGGTGCTGTCATTCTCCCCCGCTGCGGCTGCCTTCTCTGCTGGACTATCGTATTCACTGGGATGGAGGCTGCATGGTGGCTGTCTAGTTTGGGAGGAAATCGGTTGTTCGGTGGTGGGGGTGATTATGTAATTCTGTCTGGGGAATGGCTTCCGGTTTGGCGGTGTCCAGAGCTTTCTGCTATTGCCAGGCTGGAGATGCAGGGGGAAAGTGCTGCTGCTGTGATATCTGGCGCCCTCTTAACAGGGGTGCCCCAGCCCCTGAGTGCAAATGTCCCAGCCATTCATCTCTCACTCTGCATTTTGCTGCTGCTATCCCCTGCATTGTGCACCCACAGAGGAAAGGCTGTTGCCCATAGCAACCAGTAGCTCGGCTGCCCCGGTGTGTGCGGCATGTTGGTGTGCAGCTGCATCTTCTGATTTTATTACGTCATGATGGGGGGGCCAAATCAGTTACTTTGCTTAGGGCCCCATTTAGCCTTAATCCGGCTCTGCCAGACAGTGAAGCATACCCAGGTGACAACCTGCCATCCAGTTGGACAGCAGTGTCACCTGATGCAGAACTGGATTGGAAGCCAGCGAATGACTGCTCACTGGCTTCTACAGTATGTGGATGGGTGGTGTCAGCACTGCTATTCTATATGCGGGCCGCGGGTATTTAAATGTATAGTGGGTCACATCTATAAGTTATACATTTTGTGTTTGTGAAAAAGCCTCAGGGAGCCGCATTCGGCCCACAGGCTGTAGCTTAAAGAGACACTGAAGCGGAAAAAAAATTATATTATGATTTGTATGTGTAGTACAGCTAAGAAATAAAACATTAAGATCAGATACATCAGCCTAATTGTTTCCAGTACAGGAAGAGTTAAGAAACTCCAGTTGTTATCTCTATGCAAACAAGCCATTAACTCTCTGACTAAGTCTTATGGCCCATACTCACGGGCTACAATTGTCGCCGCAACACGCGGAGAGCGCGTGTTGCGGCGACAGGTCGCCCGTGAGTATGGGCCGTTGCACGGGCGCACACCCCGAAACGTCGCTCGTCGCTGCTGTCGCCGGGCGATTGGCGCGGTCAATCGCCTGGCGACAGTTGCCGCCGCAACTCGACGCAGCTGTCGCTAGTTCCCGTGAGTATGCGGACTAGCGATAGCAACCTCTTACTACAATACCGCGCTTCCGGCGGTGGGGGAGGAACGTCGGCGACAGCTTCCGTCACAGAGCTAGTCCCTCTTCCGCGTGTGTACGCGGAGGGACCTGGCGACGAGCTGTCGCCGGCCTGTCGCGCACACGCTCACGTGTGCTGGCGACAGGCCACTTTTGCAGCCCGTGAGTACGGGCCATTAGTCGTGGAGAGGGCTGTTATCTGACTTTTATTATCTCAACTGTAAGTGAACTGTTTACTTTTTCTCTGCTAGAGGAGAGGTCATTACTTCACAGACTGCTCTGAAAGACTCATTTTGAATGCTGAGTGTTGTGTAATCTGCACATATTATAGAATGATGCAATGTTAGAAAAAACACTATATACCTGAAAATAAAATTATGAGAATATTTTCTTTGCTGCTAATCTTCTAGTAATTATTCATAGTACACAACCAATTCACTATATCATATTTTTTTTTTCGCTTCAGTGTCTCTTTAACCATTTAACCTCCTCGGCGTTCTATTGAGATCGCCAGGGAGGCTGCGGGAGGGTTTTTTTTTAATTAAAAAAAAACTATTTCATGCAGCCAACTGAAAGTTGGCTGCATGAAAGCCCACTAGAGGGCGCTCCGGAGGCGTTTTTTCCGATCGCCTCCGGCGCCCATAATAAACAAGGAAGGCCGCAATGAGCGGCCTTCCTTGTTTTGCTTAGATCGTCGCCATGGCGACGAGCGGAGTGACGTCATGGACGTCAGCCGACGTCCTGACGTCAGCCGCCTCCGATCCAGCCCTTAGCGCTGGCCGGAACTTTTTGTTCCGGCTGCGCAGGGCTCAGGCGGCTAGGGGGGCCCTCTTTCGCCGCTGCTCGCGGCGAATCGCCGCAGAGCGGCGGCGATCAGGCAGCACACGCGGCTGGCAAAGTGCCGGCTGCGTGTGCTGCACTTTATTTGATAAAAATCGGCCCAGCAGGGCCTGAGCGGCAGCCTCCGGCGGTGATGGACGAGCTGAGCTCGTCCATACCGCTCAGGAGGTTAAGGACCGCAGTGATTGAAATCTACGCCCTGTTTTGGTGGGCTTTTGGCTGGCAGGGCGTAGATTTCAATCACTGTCCGCAGCATGCATCCGCCGCTACCCGCCGATCGCGCCGCTCAAACCCGACGATTCTCGCTGCATCTCACAGGCTCTGCCTGTCTCTATGACGGCAGTCATGTGAGCCGGTCAGGAGCTGATTTCATTGGCTCCTGGCCCTGTCTTTCAATGTAAGCTGTTCCCATTGGCTTACATTGAAAAACAGGGGCAGGAGCCAATGAAAGCGGCTCCTGACCAGCTCACATGACTCTGCCATCATAGAGACAGGCAGAGTCTATGTCCTGGGGGTCCTGGCGAGCGGCGATGACGGCGGTTGCGACGGGTATGTGCTGCGATTCGTCGGGATTCTGTCGGGATTGGACCAGCGGTCTCTGGTCCTTAAGTGGTTAAGGACCACTGCTATAAAGGATAGTCTGTGACTGGCAAGTTACTCTCCTGTTCATTTTGCTTTCTGTTTTCTTACATGATTTCTGCTGTCGGAAGAATCTGTAGGACAAATGTTCACTTGCGTTAATATTTTTTTCTCATACAGATTTTGAGCTAGATAAATTTACATGCATAGTAGTTGTGCCTTATAAATAGCAGTAAACTAGACGTGCTGCACTTGATAAGCCATTTCTTTGTTTTGAATTTGTAAAAATCACAGTTTCGGCAAGCATTGTGCAATTTGAGGTTACAATGATACCCCCTTACCTGGTGTGTGCTGACCACTCCATACCATGTCTCTCCACCACATAAACAAAGGTGCTGCCTTGCATATATTTGCTACATACTAAACATTGCTTTAATTTCAGAAGAAAATAATGACATATTATTGTCATGCATATCTATAATGACCGTCCAATAACCTTTTTCTGCTCCCCCCCCCCCCCCCCCCAAAAAAAATCCATATGTAAATAAATAAGTACTTGCTATACTTGCGTAACAGCTGTATTGCACTTCCCATGTTTTGGATTTTAGTGATTTTTAAATTTTAATAGATAATCCTGGTCCCCCTCCCCGCACTGATTCTGAGCACAGTAGGGAGGAATAAATGCAGCAGGCACAGACTCGCCTACTAATGGATCCAAGTGCTGCCATTCCAATCTATTCTCTGCACTACCAGTTTAGAAGGGAACTGGCGCGATTGGAACCATTAGAAGGGGAGTCTGTGTGCGCACCGCCTTTATTCTTCTAAAATGTGCAGTGCAGGGAGGAAGGGGAATGCGGCGGGTGGCAGGAGTGCGGAGAGGGTGTGGACAGGACACTGAGTGCCAGATCATCTTGGCTAATGCTGGGCATACACGGTTAGTTTATGCGCCGGTACATCACCGCTCGTTCGCGTGGATTGATTCCCGCTCGTCCCCGCGGGCATGCCTTATCAGCCGCTCCATTCCCCGCTATTGTCCGCCCACGGGGATCGAGCGGGGAATCTATCCGGCGGGTCATCGGACTTGTCGGATATTATCAATCAAGCCATCAGCGGCTCGATTGATAAGGATACAAACTAACCGTGTATGCCCAGCATAAGAGTAGGTTCACACGTGTTCTTAAAACGTATCTGTGGCTCCGTTTTTAGCCCGGATCAAAACCGGAGCCACGGATACCAATGTTAAAACTAGCAGCCGTCCCCACTTAAAAAACAAAAAAAAAAGTGATCAGTATACGTTCACCCGGATCCATTTTGAAAGCAGGAACGGAAGGTCTGGATTTACAACATTTTCACGGACCACGGATACATGGAGGGGTAGTGAGAAGCATTGGCAAAACTGATCCCTCCCCCCTCTACACAGGCAGCTTTGACACAGAAACTGATCCATTTTCTGTGTCCCAGCCCTGCCTGTGGGTGGGGAGGGGAAAGCATCCAGGACAGGGGGTTGCAGCAGAGAGGGGGGTCGCCCTCCCCTCCCCCACCTGGGTCCCCCCTTCCCTGCTCCCACTCCAGCTAGTTTCTGTTTAAAATCATTTAAAAATCAATGTATTAAAGCAAGCGTCAAGCTGGTAACTTACTTCCTTGCTTTCCACTGCTCGCCGCATTACTTCCTGCAATGCCGCCCAATGAAGCACAGAGGGCAGCATTACAGGAAGTGACGGCAAGCAATGGAACGCAAGGAAGTAAGTTCCCCGCTCGCCACTTGCTTATACATTGATTTTTAAATGATTTTAAACAGAAACTAAATGATAAGCTTGTAAATAGTGATGGACGCAAAACTGAAAAAATGCACCTTTATTTCCAAATAAAATATTGGCGCCATACATTGTGATAGGGACATAAGTTAAACAAGATATAGATCAGTTCATTGTGATAATTAGTGATAAAGTTATTGGCGAATGAATGGGAGGTGAAAATTGCTCTGATGCATAAGGTGAAAAATACTTGTGGGCTGAAACGGTTAATAACACCCCACCCCCCTTTCCCTGCCAAGGAGGATAAATACACTGTGCCCCATAGCAAACTGCGCTAGTAGAGCTTCAGAATGAAGAGGAGTCTGTTTTGGCACCCTTAGGCCTCTTGTGGGACGGTGCGGTTGATGCGACGTTAAAGTCGCACAACGTGCCCCCAACTCAGCGCATGTAGGTTATAAAATTGGACGTTATTTTGTACTACGTTATGTGTCTCTTGGTGTGCCGCTTTCGTTGCATACTGATGGAACGAAACCGGCGCATGCATTGCATTTAAAAAAAAAAAATTACTGAGCATGTGCAAAACACACAACGCAGCAAATGTATTGCTAAACGCACAGCATGCAGCACTTTGTAAATATTGCTACACATTACACACAACGCAACGTGTGCACTGTGAATGTCTCACAGACTTTGCATTGCTGTGCGTTAGTCTGCGTTGGAACATTTTCTAACGTGCGACTTTAACGTCGCTCTGTGAATGAGGCCTAAAAGACTCTGAAGCGAGTCTAAATCCACTTTTTTAACTTTTATTAATGTTAAGCACTATAAGCCTTGCTAAATCGCCACATCCCTGCGGCAAAACAAGGGGTTTATACCCCCCAAATCCCCTCTGCTGAGTTTGGGGAGCGCTTCCTGCTCGAGGCAGAGCTTAGGGCTGTAGCTTTGCCTCTTCGCGTGTCAATCCCTGCTGATCGCTGCCTCTCCCCGCCCCTCTTGATCTTTCTTCACAGAGAGGGGCGGGGGAGAGGCGAAGATCCGTGCGGCAATTGACACGCATAGAGGCAGAGCTGCAGCTCAAAGCTCTGCCTCCAAGAGCAGCAAAATCCACGACCAAGAAAGTCGTGGATTTTGCAGAGGGGATTTGGGGGGAGTAAACCCCTTGTTTTGCCGTGGGCATGCGATGGTTTAGCAGGGCTTATAGTGCTTAACGTTATAAGTTAAGAGTAGATTTAGAATCGCTTCAGAGTCTCTTTAACGGGGGAAAGTTTAGTTGTCCAGCCAAATAGAGGTGGAAGAGCGCCCACACCTGTTATATGCCTCGTTAGAGTATGTAGTCTGATCCTGGCCCTCTTGCCAACCTAAATAAACGATACTATTCAGCTTGATAAAAAAAAAAGTCTTCCTGATTGGGGCTGCAGAATGCTATATTTCTATACTATATTTCTTTTTCTGTTTTTGGGGGGTGGGTGGGGGGGCGGTCAATACCACCTTAAATTTAAAATAAAATTAATTAGGTTTAGCAAGGTTTGTGAAATCAGTAGTATAAGGCCCCGTTCACACTGCACGCGTTTCCAGCCGCGTTTTGGAAACGCGTGCAGGTGGCCGACACGCACGACATCAGACATTGCATAGAGTGCAATGTCTGATGTTCACACTGCATGCGTTCCGGACCTGTGCGGTCCGGGAACGCATGCTGCACGCATTTTTTGTAAAAACGCATGGCTGTCCCATTCACTTTTCAGTGATGGGATCAGCCACGCAACACATACGAACGCGGATGGCGTGCGTTCGTACGCGTTGCGGTCCGCATGCGTTGCGGTCTGCGTTCTGCAGTCTGAACGGGGCCTTACTGGTTTCTGAAGGCAGCCTCTCCTGTTTTGCCTCCGTTTCCTTTGCAACCATCCTTCTCAATCACCCCTGTAGAGAAATAATACATCAGTGTATTAAATGTACATTCCACATAGGAAATGATTGTGCCTTCCCGTGTTCTGTCCTGTTAAACCAGGTGGTACTGCCCAATTAGCGCCCCTTAATGCGTTAGTTGTTTTTTATTTCAGCACCAGCTAAGCCTAACAAAAAGAAATTATGACTCTTGCCTGCATAATTAGGCTTTTTACATTAATGCACAATGGGTTAAATTTTAGTAGAAAAAAGGTTGAGCAATTAGGAAGACCCACTTGACACTAAAAGCTGTTGTCTGCTAGCAATTACCAGCTAATGAAGTTGCTGAAGATATTTATAAACCTGCTGTGTGGAGAAGTGATTTGTTAGAGATTTATAATGGGTGTTAGTGGTAGAACTGTGTGATGTAACAGGAGGCCAAGTGCAGCACATCCAGTGCTTTCATGTCAGCCCTGGAACATGTTTATAAACGGGCAGGAAGTGCTGTGGTTCCAGGGGGCGCCGTGTTGCAGTATGGGGTGTAGGATTTAAACTTGAGGAAGTTAAGAAAAAGTTTTTGTTTTGAACATCAAACTTCAGGTGCAGCTGTACCATCTGGAAGCCTAATAAGCAAAATGCCTTAATTTTGTTTTTTATTTTATCAATTAATAGTTTTACAGCTGCAAATCCACTTTTAAAAAATTGTGTAGCCCATCAAGAAGTAAAATGTGCAAATTGATTAAAAATTGCTGTAAGCTTACATCATCGCTACACAGGTCATTGTGTAGGTTGTTTTAATTCCTTCTTCTAGGACAAAAGTGTTATTGTGTTTTGTTTTTGTTTTTTTGTTTTTGTTTTTTTTAATGGTAGCTGCTTATCTTTGTTTGCACAGCTATAAAATGCTTCTATAAGGTCTTTAAACATTGGTCCACAATCACAATGTTTCAGTACCAGTAATGCCTACCAAAAAAACTCCTTATCTGGGCAGCACGGTGGCGTAGTGGTTAGTACTCTCGCCTTGCAGCTCTGAGTCCCCGATTCAAATCCCAGCCAGGGTGCTAGTTGCACAGAGTTTGTATGTTCTCCCCGTGTCTGTGTGGGTTTCCTTTGGGCACTCTGGTTTCCTCCCACATTCCAAAATCATACAGATAAATTGATTGACTGTCACCTAAAAATTGGCCCTAGACTGTGATGCATAAACTACATGATGAATTCATATACGTATGACTATGACCTGAACTCTTGCACAGGACAGAAGGAAAACATAGAGAAATGCACCCTGGGTGTACAGTGGGTTGCAAAAGTATTCGGCCCCCTTGAAGTTTTCCACATTTTGTCACATTACTGCCACAAACATGAATCAATTTTATTGGAATTCCACATGAATGACCAACACAAAGTGGTGTACACGTGAGAAGTGGAACGAAAATCATACATGATTCCAAACATTTTTTAAAATAAATAACTGCAAAGTGGGGTGTGCATAATTATTCATCCCCCTTTTGGTTTGATGGCAGTCAGTTGCCCGTAGACATTGCCTGATGAGTGCTAACGACTAAATAGAGTGCACCTGTGTGTAATCTTATGTCAGTACAAATACAGCTGCTCTGTGACAGCCTCAGAGGTTGTCTAAGAGAATATTGGGAGCAACAACACCATAAAGTCCAAAAAACACACCAGACAGGTCAAGGATAAAGTTATTGAGAAATTTAAAGCAGGCTTAGGCTACAAAAAGATTTCCAAAGCCTTGAACATCCCACGGAGCGCTGTTCAAGCGATCATTCAGAAATGGGAGGAGTATGGCACAACTGTAAACCTACCAAGGCAAGGCCATCCACCTAAACTCACAGGCCGAACAAGGAGAGCGCTGATCAGAAATGCAGTCAAGAGGCCCATGGTAACTCTGGACGAGCTACAGAGATCTACAGCTCAGGTAGGGGAATCTGTCCATAGGACAACTATTAGTCGTGCACTGCACAAAGTTGGCCTTTATGGAAGAGTGGTAAGAAGAAAGCCATTGTTAACAGAAAAACAGAAGACGTCCCATTTGCAGTTTGCCACAAGCCATGTGGGGGACACAGCAAACATGTGGAAGAAGGTGCTTTGGTCAGATGAGACCAAAATGGAACTTTGGCCAAAATGCAAAACGCTATGTGTGGCGGAAAACGAACACTGCACATCACTCTGAACACACCATCCCCACTGTCAAAATATGGTGGTGGCAGCATTATGCTCTGGGGGTGCTTCTCTTCAGCAGGGACAGGGAAGCTGGTCAGAGTTGATGGGAAGATGGATGGAGCCAAATACAGGGTAATGTTGGAAGAAAACCTCTTGGAGTCTGCAAAAGACTTTAGACTGGGGCAGAGGTTCACCTTCCAGCAGGACAACGGCCCTAAACATTACGCCAGGGCAACAATGGAATGGTTTAAAACAAAACACATCCATGTGTTAGAATGGCCCAGTCAAAGTCCAGATCTAAATCCAATCGAGAATCTGTGGCAAGATCTGAAAACTGAATGGGCAACGATTTCAGTCTCTAGATGTGCAAAGCTGGTAGAGACATACCCTAAGGGTCCATTCACACTTGCGTTTTCAAAACGCGGCGACTTTTGCCGGCCTTTTGCAGGAGTGATTTTTCCACGATTTCACGCGGAAAAATCCCTGCACATTGCGGCGATTTTGCCACGATCGCGTTTAGCGCTTCTATAGCACTGAAACGCGATCGCCGGGAAATCGCCTGAAATTGGTGCAGGCGATGCGTTTGGCGTTTTTGGCCGATTTACGGCGATTAGTGCGAATCGCCCAAGTAAGAACGGGCCCATAGGGTTTCATTACACTAGCGCTTTTAAAAAACGCTAGCGTTTTGCCGCAATCGCGCTCTAGTGTGAATGGGCCCTAAAAGACTGGCAGCTGTAATTGCAGCAAAAGGTGGTTCTACAAAGTCTTGACTCAGGGGGCTGAATAATTACGCACACCCCACTTTGCAGTTATTTTTTTGTAAAAAAATGTTTGGAATCATGTATGATTTTCGATCCACTTCTCACGTGTACAACTACTTTGTGTTGGCCTTTCACGTGGAATTCCAATAACATTGATTCATGTTTGTGGCAGTAATGTGACAAAATGTGGAAAACTTCCAGGGGGGCGAATACTTTTGCAAACCACTGTATTTAGGGAATTTAGCCTGTCTATTTCCCCCTCATCTGTGACTAATCACCACCATAATTTGATCTCTCAGCTGTGTCCGCTATCTGCCTTGGCAAAGCAGCTAATTTGTAAACAAGATTTGCATCACCTGCAACAAAGAAATGTTTTATTTAAAGGCTGTTATGCTGTTGGGTATCTTTTAAACAAAAGAGAAAGTTCTAAGTTCAGTTCCACTTTAATAAATATAAATTCCTATTTTTTCCCCTTTTGATCTGTTTCTTCTGTTTTATGGCATCAGATTTGTCAAACTGAAGAGCAAGGTAAACCGTTGGTAAACACGCACCAACGTTAACCTCCTCTTGTGTCCATTCTCTAATTTAAATTGTGCTATATCCTGAACAGCTCCACAAACCTGCCTTAATTATAGATAGAGGCTCCTGGTAAAGTTTCGGCACTTGGTCACAGCCCCTGCATTTAATCTGCTCTTGCCGAGTTTGGCTGCCTGGCTGCTTGTTCTGGGATTTGAGTCTTGGGTTTGTTGTATTAATGTTGTTATAAATTTTACTTGTGCTAGGCTGATGAGATGTCATTTTCAGCGATGAGGTGCCTAATGGAGCCTGGATTCAAAAAGAAAAATTCTTTATTGCAATGTTTCTCCGAGGTGTCATCCAGTCTGAAATTTACTCACTGTTGTGTAAGATCCTCCGTAGTCATTTGGTACACAGTATGATGATGAAACAGATGATCAGCCTTGCATAGTTTAGGTTGGTATATTCAGACAGAGCAGATTTATTCATATTTGTTCAGTGTGCAGCATTTTGCAGAATGTTAGCTTATTGCTGATTTTATTTTGCTTTGCATGTTTTGTTTGAAGCGGAGCTTTGATGTGTAAGAATTCACTTAGCATTACACTGAGGCGTGCAGAAGCCAAGCAAATGTCTTATACAAATAAACTGTGTATTCCTCCATGAAGGGTTATTACCCTAAAGGTCCATACTCACGGGGGACGGCCATCGCCGCAACCGCGTGGCACGCGCATGTTGCGGCGACAGTTCGCCCGTGTGTATGACGCGCGCGCCCCGAACCGTCGCCCGTCGGAGCTGTCGCCAGGCGATTGACCTGTTCAATCGCCGGCTACAGCCGTCGCCGCAACCTCGCCGGAACTGTCGCTAGCCCCGCATGTGTATGCGGGCTAGCGACAGCTACCCACACACAGCACACGGAGCTTCCGGCGGGGGGGGAGGAACCTCGGCGACAGCTTCCGCCTCATCGCTAATCCCTCTGCTGCTGTGTGGATGCAGAGGGACTTGGCGACGAGCTGTCGCCGAACTGTCGCGCACACGCTCCCGTGCGCAGCGACAGCTACAATTGTCCCCCCGTGAGTACTTAGCTTTACCCCTTTCAAGCTTCCTCCACGTTCTCATTGGCTCAGAATGTCAACAATAGAGCTAGACCAATCAGAGGCTTGCAATGAGTCTCTCAGCAGTAAAAAAAAAAATGCCTTCTCTACTCCCTGTGAGTGATGCCAGTAATCTTAATGTGGACTCCCTTATTATTATTATTATTATTTAGTATTTATATAGCGCTGACATCTTCCGCAGTGCTGTACAGAGTATATGGTCTTCAGTGTTCTCCCCAGATTTTTTTTTCCAGCCAGTTGACATGAAAAAATAGCCGGTAAGAGGAGAATGCTGGGCTGGCGCTTCTCTTCTTACAGCAGAGCAGGAGGTGAGCAGATGACAGCCGGGTGGTCTCCAAAACTAGCCTGGTGGAGCACCCGCCTAAAAGAGCCTGGGGAGAACACTGGTCTTGTCACTTAACCGTCTATTAGAGGGGCTCACAATCGAATCCCTACCATAGTCATATGCCTATGTATGTATCATGTAGTGTATGTATCATAGTCTAGGGCCAATTTAGGGGGAAGCCAATTAACTTATCTGTATGCTCTTGGGATGTGGGAGGAAACTGGAGTTCCCAGAGAAAACCCACACAGACAGAGAACATACAAACTGTGCAGATAATGCCCTGGGTGGGATTCAAACCACGTACCTAACGCTACATGGTAAGAGGCCTAACCACTATGCCACCGTGCTGCCCAACAAAAACAAAAGTTATTTAGGACCCGTTCACACTGCAAGTGCTTCGATACAATTTTCAAAGCACGTACGTTTTGTCGAAAGAAAGAGCATCATAATTAGATTTTTACCCAAAATACAAATGTTAAGCTTGCAAGATTTTTCCTGCGTCAGGGTTAAACCTCATATCCAACATGGTACTATGTGATTTTCTTGCATTCTCCCGATTTAAAATTTACCCCTTCCAAAAATTGCAATCGCTCAATAAAAGCCTATCCGATCGCAATCGTACCGTGAAATTGAGAGAATCTGTGTGTGCTGGCCCTTGCCATTTCATAGTTTTTCCTGACAAAGTGCTGTACTAGAAAACGACAGGCTCACTTTTGTAGCCATAGCTGAAGAAGGCCTCTCTGATGCATTCTGGGGAAAGCCATGTGATCACAGCCTTTAGCCAGAACCACCCCCTTCGCCATATAAATGCTGGGTATCTGGTGGATGAAATTTAGGTGTTGAACTCCAGGGACTGGAAAGGAAAAAGGGGAAACAGACAACACCAAGAGCGCCAACATGGTTTAGCATTTCTAGTATTGCTTGGCCTGGTAAGTGCTTCCCAATAAAGTTGGTTTTGTAATTTTGGCAAAACCCTGAGTGATGGCTCTATTTTGAATGATTACTTAATATGTTGCTTACAAGTGTCGTCACTCCCTCCTTGATTGGTGGTAGACAATATCCCTGTAATGAAGTGGTTGAGTCAGGCAGCGTGGTGTATTTAGAAAACAAGACATACATGCCTAAAGCCCCATCTACACCATATATTTTTTTGTGAGATTCGATTCACTCTTTGATTCAATCCGACATGTCTGATCGGGTTTCTATTCGATCGGTAGTGTAATTGATTTGCCATTGTTTTACAATGACATTCAACCACACAATTGAATCAAATCCCGATCGGACATGTCAGATTGAATCGAATCCCGATCGGATATGTCAGATTGAATCGAATCAATGAATTGAATCGCACAAAAAAAAATATTGTGTAGATGGGGCTTTAGAAGAAGGAAGCATGACCCTGATATTCCGGGGGCTCCAGGGTATTAGCTGAGGTCCGGAGGACAGCGTGGGAAGCCTAGAGGCTTCCCTCTCCATAGGTAAGTATTTAATTTTTCGCTCGAGGTTTGCTTTAAAGGGTTACTCCTGATTAGTAGAAAAAAATCTGTAATATATCAAAAGTATACAAGTTGTTTTGTATTTTTACTGTGTACTTACAGCCTGGCACTGGTGTGGTATACTTTTTCTGACCACTATTTGTAAGGTGAAGGTAAGGAAGCGGCAGGAGACAGACTGGACATTGTATTTTCCCTTCATGCCCCATATACTTGGTTGTCCTTTAAGCCATCACTCTATAGTGACATTGTACAGTACATGCATTTTAATTTCAGCGCAATAATGAAAGCTGCGGCATATGTAACAGAGTCTTGCTGTGCTTTACCGCGTATTCCCCAGCAATGAATATATCAGCAGCGGAGGTAGGGAGGCTATTTTTAAAGTTTATATCATTAATTGAACTAATTGTCGGCATTAGCCGGGGATGGGAGTGGCTTCCCACATAGAACCTTTCACAAGTGGAGCCCGAGTGATTACTGAGCACATTACTCATTCTAGATTAGTTATTAAGTTGAGCCTAAATTATAATTTCCCAAATATTGCCACTGCAGCAAATGGCTCATTAAATGCAGACTTTGTGATAAATAGCTTTTCTGTTCAAAAATATCAGGGGATGAGTGAAAAAAGCTGCATTGCATATTTTACCAGTCTGACTAGTGCAGTATATGATAAATAGAGCTCCATCAGCTCGCTGTTTTGAATACTGTACAACCATTTTTTTTTGTCCTTTTGACTCTAATGGTGGTTCCGCAGGACACAGGCAAGCTTGGGGGGATGGGGTCACAGGTCACGTGATTGAGGTAGCATTTGAGGGGAGAAAAGCATGTGTTCCTTATCTTTCTTTTTGAAGGAAATGTGTAGTGTTCCTTCTATTATATTTTATGTAGGGGCTAAAATTAGATTTGTTTAAAATATTTTCTTTTTTTGTAGATAAGAAATGAAGCCATGCTATACAGTATTTGTATACTTATAAGGAGCCTTAGGGCATGTTTCCAATATAGCGAATCCGCATGCGGTGTCCGCATGCGGATTCGCATAGGCAATGCAAGTGGATGGGGCTGTTTCCACTTGTGCGTCTGCGGGAGCGTTTTTGTGTGCGGCTGAAATCTGCACGGCAGAGCAGTCAGATTTTGCGTGCGAGAGGAATGCACGCGAATCGCCGCTAATGTATATTAATATGTATTTTTTTTTGTTTTTGTATTTTAACCACTTCCACACCATGACATTTTATGCTGATCTGTGCAGCGTGGGCTCTCCAGCCCACAGCACAGATCAGCTAGCAGCCAGGGCGATCAGACTTCCCCCCCTTTTTTCCCCACTAGGGGGATGTCCTGCTGGGGGGGTCTGATCGCCGCCGGCTGCTTGCGCTTGCGGGGGGGGGGGGCTCTTCAAAGCCCCCCTCCGCAGCGCTTCCTGGCCTCCTTCCCCTTCCCTCCCTCCCCCTGTGAGCGGCTTTAGCCTATCAGGTGCCGGCGGTCCCCGGCCAATCAGAGGCCGGGGATCGCCGATCTCCTCTACGGCGCTGCTGCGCAGCAGCGCCGTATACATGTAAACACCGGGGAAGATCTTCCCCGTGTGTTTACATTTACCCTGCGAGCCGCCGATCGGCTCGCAGGGTGTTCACGGAGACACCCTCCGGGAACTGACATGGAACGGCCGCTCATACGAGCGGCCGTTTCCATGGTATACACTTCTGGATTCAGGGGCGTGTATATACGTACCGAGAATCCGGAAGTGGTTAATATGGAAATCGCATGCGGGTTGAGCATGCGGTTTTTGACGCGAATTCGCATGCGATTTCGCATAGGTATTAATGTTAATTTACACAGGCAGTGACATGGTTAAATTCACATATACCCTTACCTATGCGGAATCGCATGCGAAATCGCAGCAAAAACGCATGCGGTATCGCACCCGCATGTGATTTCGTCCGCGGTGAAACACAGGCGATTCTGCACCGCACTAGTGGAAACGAGCCCTAAACCACTTATGTGGTTCAAGACGGTATATCTATGTCCTGTAGGACTTAAGTTCCTGCTCAGGGACGTAAATATTCGTCTATTGTGGCGGTTTGCCGCCGTTCGCTCCCATGCGTGTTCTCCCCGCCGCCCGTTAGAAGGTTGATCAATGATTGGGAACGCTGTTCCCATTCACATGCCAATGATCTCAGACATCAGTGAAATGCCTGCAGTCATTGTAACTAAAGAAGTAACATTTCACATGTTACTTTTTGTTCCCGTACTACTAGTACGCTCAGGAAAATAATGTGCTAGGACATCTTGTGGCCAAATAGTAAAATTACACCTACTTTTTTTTTCAATAAAAACACATTTGCCATTAAAATTAACCCCTTACCTCCCAAACTCTCCCATAGTCACCCAAATAAAGTATATGCATAAAAAAGACAAAAAAAAATACATGAATGAAATACCTTAAGGCCTGAACTTTTTTTATTTAATATATATGTCAAGAGGGTATATTAATATATATTTTTTTTAATTATGAGCTTGTAGTTAGTGATGGATGCAAAACTAAAAAGACGTAACTTTTATTTCCAACTAAAATATTGGCACCGTACATTGTACTAGGGAAATAAATTAAACTTTTTAATAACTGGAACAAATGGGCAAAAAAAGTGTGTGTTTTAATTACGGTTGCATGTAATAGTTTAAAACTGTAATGGCAAAAAAGTGAGTTAATATTCAGCTATGGTTTTTTTTCCAGCCAAACTATAGCATCCCTCACTGATGAGGAATTACAGCCATAAAACACATTCCTGGCAGAGAACTGGATCTCTGAGAGGAGAGGACATAAAAAATAAATAAAAAGCTGCTTACACACAGGGACGTTACAGGCGCACGTTAGTGCAGCCTATAATGCTCCCCCCAAGTACAGCAATGTAACACAAGTGGGCTGTTCACCCTGCCCACGTTGCGTTACATGTAACGCTGCACGTTCTTCCAAAAGTGCAGCATGCTACGTCGTTACAGCGGCTTAAGCCGCGTTAGACTGTTTGCACATGCGCAGTCATGTTGGGGAGGAGTGGAGAGCGGCCAGGCACATGGCTAATTAATATTCACTGCACGTTGTGACGTACAGTGTTTACTTCCTGGTGCGGCCTCTCTGTGCGGCGATTGGCCGGCGGGACCACGTGATGCCACATGCGTCCAAGAGTACGCATCACGGCATCACGGACGCCAGAGTGAGCTGCACAACGCGGCTCACTCTGACATCCACATCGAAGAGCACCAGGCCTTGCGTTAGGTGCACGTTATGCGACCTTAACGTAGCACCTAACGCAACGTCTTGGTGTGCAAGTAACCTAATAGTACATATCTTTGAGCTCTCTGAGACACGGGAATGTCATTGAATTAAGAAAACCACTATAAATCTTTTAGAGAACTGTGGGTTCTCTAAAAGCTATTTTTGGAGTAGGAGGATAGAGACAATTGTTTATCTCACCAGTTTATTTTCCATTAAAGGGAAACTAAACCGAAGAGGAGGAAAAAGAGTTTCACTTACCTGGGTCTTCTACCAGCCCCCTGCAACCGCCCTGTGCCCGCAAAGTCATTCACCGATCCTCCAGCCCTCGTTCACGCTTTTGTGGCCGAGAGTCAGGCGCTGTAGGGGTGAATCTCCTAATGTGCAAGGTGCGACGGGCGCGTGGTCAGGGACGCGCAGGTGTAGTGGCCAGTCAGGGCAAAACGAAACTTAGCCATGGCGGGGGACTAGAGGATCAGTGAGTGACTTTGCGGGCACAGGGTGGCTGCAGGGGGCTGGTAGAAGCCCCAGGTAAGTAAAACTCTGTTCCCCCTTTTGGTTTAGGTTCCCTTGAAGGTTCACTTTGAAGCCAGTCTAAACCCACATCACAAATTTACTCCATTGCTTTCTTCTATTCATAAAGCCTTTTATACCTTTTTATATTATATATTTACAGGTATGTAGAGCTGACATTTTAATTATATTTTTAACTGTCCCTCAGAGGAACCCAACCATAGTCAAAGCATAATGTTCCCGCAACAGATTAAGGACAATGTTTTGTTTTGAGAGTATATGGAAGGGTGGAGGCGAAGACGACCATTTACCTTACTAGTAAGTGGTAAGTTCAGTGCAGCGCAGCTTCCTCATGGCTCAATGACTGATAAAGCCACAGGGGATAGCGAAAGTAAACCTTTGACTTGTTCAGGTATTGTTTTTTTTTTTATATTGTTTTTATAGGATTCTTTTCCTTAAAAGTTACAATATAGTATAGCGACGTGCGACGGACCGGAAGTCGTGTATTTCTAGGGTAACACTATTTAAAGAAAAAAAAAATTCTTGGTGGTGTTGCTGCTCATATGCATGGTATTGTAATTTTTCAATACACTTCCACACATTTCTTTTTTTTGGCCCCAGGAAGTGAGTGCTAGAGAGCCTCGCTTCCTGTTTGGCTGTTAGAAGAGGGAGTACCACGTATCTTTGCGGAAATCCCCGAAGGCTATTTGTAGCATTGTGGTGCGATGCAATTATCTGATCAGTAGACTTAAATTTCCCAAAGCAATTGTTTGTGATGATTTTGGTTGATATTTAACACTTCATCTCTGGCATTTGGCAATTCTTGCATAATCCTCGACTGATTGCTTTTATAGTCTGTGCAGGTATGTCGATCTGTGGATTCTGGTTGTAAAGTGTACCATCAGAGAGTGATCTGCGGGTCCCCTTGTATCACAGGTGCTGCTACCTGTACAGAATACTGCTGGATATGGACACAGAAAGGAGAAAAAGCGCACACTGTGATACTAGTAGGTGAGTGCTCTAGGCTCTAGGAAAGGTCTCACCTGGATGTCGAGGTTGGAGAAACCTATATAGGTTTGCCAGCTTTCACGCTTGTGTCCCTCTTATGCCGGGGACCTTGCTTGCACAGATATCCTCACGGTCTTGGATGGTGATCCAAGCGTGACAGCTGGCAAACCTATATAGGTAGATTTCTCCAGCCTCGAGGTGAGACCTTTCCTATAGGGCCTAGAGCCCTCACCTACTAGTATCCCCTTGTGTGCTTTTTCTCCTTTCTGTCTCCATAGTCTGTGCAGGAGCACTCTGCTGTATGCCTTTTTGCTTCATCGCCTATCCATAGAACAGTACTTGCTGCAGCAGGGAACTTCACAAGTTGGCACCTGGGTAAATTCCTGGTAATAATCTGGAACGGTAATTTCAGGTAGTAGATCTTGCCAGTAGAAAGCTTGATTGTGTATGCACCTTAAGCAATCCCCCAGATTTGTTAAACACCTGTTTCTATTGTAAAAATTCACATGCACATTAACTGGAACTTGCAGTGATTGGGATCCAATCGCTAGGGTGACAGTTCTGGGCTTAAAGGACAACTGAAGTGAGAGGTGTATAGAGGCTGCCATATTTATGTCCTTTTAAACACCAGTTGCCTGGCAGCCCTGCTGATCTATTTGGCTGCAGCAGTGTCTGAATGACACCAGAAACAAGCATGCGGCTAATCATGACAGATCTGACAATAATGTCAGAAACCCATGATCTGCTGCATGCTTGTTTAGGGGCTATGGCTAAAAGTACTAGAGGCAAAGGATCAGCAGGGTAGCCAGGCAACTAGTATTTCTTAGAAGGAAAAAATATGGCAACCTCCATATCCCTCTCGTTACAGTTGTCCTTTAAGCGTAGCCAAGTGGCATGTTCAATGTAGAGGGGAGCCACATCTTTAAATAAAGTTGAAGATCTGCTGTACACATGCTAGATTGTTGGCCAAAATGTCCTTGAACAGTTGCTTTGGCCATGTGTCCTCTAGCATGTGTATGCTTTTGCAGACGACGCAAGGCTCCACTGTGAATGTAACCCTTCTGATCCTAACATGTAAAACCTACCTCCTCCTACTCTAATACCCAATTCTAATTCTCTTAAAGAGGAGCTGTCAGCCATACTATCTCAGAAAAACACACACATATAAGTAAATAAACACTTGCACTACTTACATATGTAGTGCACTGTCCACATTCTGATGTTAGTGATTTTTCTACAGTAAAAAAAAAGAGAAAATCCTTCTTGGCATTTCCCATTTTAACTGTGGCTATTTTGAAGTCTATCCTGATGTAATTTCCTCCCTTACTCTCCTCTGCCTGATTTGCCCGTCCTTCACTATAAAAAGTGCATTGTCTCAGCATGAGAAATATTGGCCAATCAGAGAGGAACAGAGGAGTGGGAGGGGAAAACAGGAGGGAAAGAGGCTTCAGCCAATCAGGCTGCATTAGTTAAGTCTGAGGGGAAGTAGAGAAGCAAAAAAGGACAACCCAGCATGCCCTGCAACTTCCTTTTTGTGTACCAAAGTTTGTGTGTACCAAATAAGAGTCAGGTAAACTGGGGAATGATCATTTATCAACTAGAAAAGTAATTGTGATTTTAACTTTTGTCTTGCCTGGTTAGCATCCTTATTATTTGTTTACCAGATACAAATAAAGGATTGATTTTTTATTTTATGCCCGACAGTTAAGGGGCCCATACACTAGTCGATTTCAGCCATCGATTCTATAGAATCGATCGATCAGAAATCCGTTCTATCAAATTCCCCATTCAATCGATTTGCGGCCAATTTTGATCAATTTCGATCGATTTGATCTATTTGACAGAATGGAAGATCTAGGTCGATCTGCTGCTGGCAACAGATCGATGACCCATAGAGTTGCATTGGATCTAATGGGGATTTAATGGCCCAATAATGCATTTAGATTGATTTCCTAGTGTGTGGCACACATCAGATAGATTCCTGTCAGATTGGACTTGACGGGCATCTGACAGAAATCTATCTGATGGTTGAATCTGCTGCAAATCTATAAGTGTATGGCCAATTACACTTTAACCCCAATTGATGCTTGCCTATCATGGTTCTAACCCTCACTGCCCAACCCAAGCATTGGGAGCTTCAGTTATCACAGCTGGGACTGGTGACTACCCTGCATGTTGGCAGACTGCTATAGCCGAGTTCCATTACCAAAATCCACCATGCTCTAGCAGACTGCTTCATTCTGAAGAATCCAACTAAATTGCTTGGAGTTGTCATTGCGAGTGTATGCATATGGCTGCCACCACACAACTACTGACTTATTACTTTTTCAGCAACACCCACTTGTTCTGATACTCAGGTTAAAGGAATACTATTGATACCCAAGTGTTCTTAAATGACAGTGTGCAAATAATGTCTAAGTAGCTGTGTAAACATTTTCCTACTTTTCACGTTAAATATCAGAGGCAAAAGCTGTAATTTATTGAGGGTAGGATTTAGCTATATTGGGACAAATCAATTGCAGAAGGGGTGTCTGCTTCAATGCACAGTCAGAGCTGCAGATCAGACTACAAAAAGCAAATATAAAACCTATCAAACTCTGAAAGTAAAAAGCAGTATGAAAAGCTGTGACAATTAGTTACATTTCCTCTGCTCTCTTCAGACACTTCAGTCAGAAACACAGGACACAGGAGCTGCAGCTGTTTGGAGCTCTCTCTCTGTCACACACAGAGCTACACATAGAGTTATCTGATCAAGTGTGAGGGGAATTTCCCCTCTCCTCGTGGCTTAGTCAGCCCTCAGTTTTGTCAGTAAAGTTTGAAAGTATTTTGATAACAGTAAACAGTGAAGTTGATACTAAAATGTATGCACCAGTACTTGGCAGCACTTCCCAAACAATTCCTGTGTCAATTGAAAAAAAATATGTGAATCGAAAGTATTCCTTTAAGTTTGCAAACCTTTAACATCCAATAATGCAAAATCCTAAAAACAAAAATTTAAATAAGCAATCCAATCACAGCTTGCTATGACATTCTCCAGTGCTCTTGATCCTTACTAAATCAGCTCCATTATGTGATTGATGGAGAGGACAGGTGCTCTTTAATAGTACCAGCAGTCAAATTGGGCTTATATTCTTGTGTAAACTTGTTAAGTGACTCCAGGATATTGGTTAATGAACATCTCTGCTCTGTAGCGCATCCGTGCCCCGTACGTTTATATCTGGGCTATTTCCTTTAATTTGCTACCACTGCCCATTCTCTTCTCCAAACGTTTGAATGGAGGTAAGTGGTGCTTTTAGTGGCAGCCGTCCTGGTGTAAAATAAAGCTTGGGAGGTCCTCATTGTTTGTTAAGTGGCTCCTCTTGCCATACATAATTTGTACAATTTCCTTTTGACATTCTTTCCAGCAGCCACATGTGGAAATGCATTGAAGCAGCTTTGCTTTTCTTATTACAGAAGCCATAACAAGAGAAAAAGACTACAGATAGTATTGATGCGGCCAACTTAAGAAAGTGCCCTTAACTACTGGTTAAATGCTTGTTTGGCAGCGCGTAGCCATAGGCGATTATTGGCTGTGCGACAGCAAAAAGCCGGCGAGTAATGGAAGTAATCCAGCCAGGGCTTTTCTCTTTCACAGCAAACCTTGAACTTTCAAAAGCCAGGAGTGGACGTATTCTGCTTCCCTAATGGAAGAGCACTTGCTGTACTGAAGCAGCTTAAACAGAGAATAAGTGCAGTTCACTAAGGATATTATGCGTTCATTATTTAAGTATTTTTCAGAGCTTTCCTTCCGTCTGCGCTTTTAGTAATGGCGATGCGATTCAGGCTGTAAAAAATGTATTGATATACTTTCACACAAATACACTTTAAGAATTGGCATTGATTGGAATTTACCTTATGTGAATGAACCCGACTTATATATTTAGCTTAAAATAAAAATATAGCCTCTTTTTTCCTTTATGAGATTTTTCGCTTTATTTTATAGTTTTACTATTAAAATTTCATTTTTTGCTGGTCAGCAGTGAGAGCGAGTCCTGGCTAGAAAAGTGAACTGTCATCTGGACATAGTAGTCTTTATGTACACTTGATGAAGTGTTATATTTTGTATGGCTAGTGCCTAAAGTTGGCCACTTTGGAATCTGGGTGGCCAATACGTGAAGTGGCCGAATGATTAAAATGCAAAGTGCTCATTTCGGACTTTGGAAAGGAGCTAATCGGCAAAGTTCGGCAGCGGTATCTACAATTCTCATGCTCCTCTACCTGCCCCTTTTTTTTCCCCGGTGTCTGCTCACCTCTCCATGCTGTACCTTTGCACTCCACTCACTGTGTCCTTTCACTCTGATGGGAGTAAACTAGACAAGGTAGTCTTCCCAGCAGCCCCCTGTGTGAGCCTCTCTGACTTTTTATTGCAGCTGTGTTGACGGTTGTCACTGCTGTGTGGACAACGTGAGCACACTTCTGCTGTGTCTATTTTTCTCTTGTCCGGGTGAGAGCAAGGATTGGAGGGATGAAGGTGCAGCATGAAGAGGTGAGAGGACTCTGGGGCAAAATATGAGGTGGGTTGAGGAGCCTGCGAATTGAAGATACCGCTGCTGAACTTTGCCAATTTGCTCCTTTCTTTGGGACTTGGCTGGCCAACTGTGGTCAGATTGGGTTCTGTCCAGCCAGAGTCCAGTTAATTAACAGTTAAAAGTTTTTTTTGTGTATTGTCACAGTAGCCGTTCACCTCTCATTTTGGCCGGCCTGATCCCGAAATGGCTAGACTTCAGGTTCTGGCCATAACATGTATACTTGATGTGAATTCTTTAAAACTTTATCACCCTCCCAGGGATTTTATACTAACGCACTATACATTTGGCATATCATTGAAGACCTATCTTTTTTTGTGTATGGCAAAAGTATTTTTACCTACAATGTTCAGAGATAATTTCACTTTTAAGATCCTATCAGAATTCCAAAAGTTTATAAACCTGATTGGAGAAAGTGTTCACCATTCACCATATTAGAGTGGCTGTAGTCCCAGTAGTACTGTGGGGAATGTAGGTCTCTGCACCCTCACATATATCTCTTTGTTCCCTATGTACAAGGGATATTATCTGGTAGCAAATATTTTGGGTAGCCTTCCACTCGCTTCTTACTCTAAGTTGATGGACTTGCGGCCTATTATTTGCCTGTACATTCCTTTTTAGTGCTGACCACAAATAGTCAGATTTAGATTTGGGCTTTATGAAAATCTTCAAGTACCTTGACCTTATTTTCCATAAAGAGACTCTGTAATAAACAAAAGTCCCCTGGTGGGTACTTTCCTCGGGAGGGGGAAGGCTCAGGGTCCCAATGAGGCTACCCCCATCCCTGTAGCAACAGGCAATCCAGCGCTGGCTCCCCCAAAGCGTCCCGCAATCCTCACTTGACAAGCTTTGATATATTTACTTTCCCTGGCTCCAGCGAGTGGCACTGTTGCCACTTTTAGCACGGAAATAACCGATTCCAGTCGGGTCCGCTCTACTGCGCATCCCGATTGGGATAGGCTACTTCCGTCTATTTCCGAGACCAGAGCGGCAACAGCGCCTGCGCTGGAGCCGGAGAGGGAAATATTTACATGCTCACCGTTCCTGGACCTGCAGCGAAACCACCGTGGGACAGAGGAGGACGGGGGAAGCCTTGATAGGATCCAGAGGCTTCCACCTCCTGAGGTAAGTACCCCCCCAGGGGCAAATTTTTTTAAATACAGATTCTCTTTAAGCCATTTTGCCACACCTTTTGGGCAAAGCATGTCATTTGGGTTTAAGCGGCAGCTGTCCTAACTCGGCAACACCATAAACACAAAGCAATATTGCAGCTATTGTATGCCGAGGGGTTACCTTGGGCATGGACACCTAGCTAAGCACACAGAACAAGAATGAGTTTGGCTACACTGTAGATCATGTAGCGGCAAGGCTGGTAAGTTAGTGTTAAGTAATACAGACTGGTTTGGCTATAACAGTGATGGCTAACCTTGGCACATCCAGCTGTGACAAAACTACAAAACCCATAATGCCTCTGCATCGCCGAGTTATGCTTAGAGCTGTCAGAGTATTGCAATGCCTCATGGGATTTGTAGTTCCACCACAGCTGGTGTGCCAAGGTTAGCTAGCACTGTACTATAATATAGCCGAGCCCCCAGGGTTAGTGTTAGGTGATAAGGTAGCAGGGAGTGAGGTTAGTGTTAGGTGTGGAGGTTAGTGTTAGACAGCTACACAGGAGGGAAGTTAGTGTTGGGCATTGACAGGGAGGAAGTTAGTGTTATAAATTAAGCTTCGAGAGGGAAGACAGTGATAGGAATGGAGAGTGGTGAGAGATTTCCAATATTACAACTACCAGTAACATCTCACACCCAAATCACCTGTGGCAATCCTAAACGTACCCTTTTGGAGATATGCCTGGGGTTATTGTTCAAATAAAAATCCCTTTTGTGACTGAGCTTCAACTTCCTTGCTAAATTCCTCAGATACCGGTATGTTGCTGCATTTTACAGCGGGATGCGAAGGTTTGGGCAACCTTGTTAAACGTCATTTTTCTGTATAAATAATTGGTTGTTGCAATAAAAAATGTCAGTTAAATATATCATATAGGAGACACACACAGTGATATTTCAGAAGTGAAATGAAATTTATTGGATTTACAGAAAGTGTGCAATAATTGTTTAAACAAAATTAGGTAGGTGTATAAATTTAGGCACCACAAAAAAGAAATGAAATCAATATTTAGTAGATCCTCCTTTTGCAGAAATCACAGCCTCTAAACGCTTCCTGTAGGTTCCAGTAAGAGTCTAGATTCTGGTTGAAGGTATTTTGGACCATTCTTCTTTACAACACATCTTTAGTTCATTCAGGTTTGATGGCTTCCGAGTATGGACAGCTCTCTTTAACTCACACTACAGATTTTCAATTATATTCAGGTATGGGGACTGAGATGACCATTCCAGAGCATTGTACTTGTTCCTCTGCATGAATGCCTTAGTGGATTTTGAGCAGTGTTTTGGGTTGTTGCCTTGTTGAAAGATCCAGCCCCTACACAGCTTCAGCTTTGTCACGGATTCCTGGACATTGGTCTCCAGGATCTACTGATGCTGAGTAGAATCCATGCGTACCTCAACTTTGACTACATTCCCAGTCCCTGCACTAATCACATAGCCCCACAGCATGATGGAACCACCACCATATTTTACTAAAGTTAGATGGTTTTCTTGGAATGCTGTTGTTTTTCCTCCATGCATAACGCGCCTTGTTATGCTCGAATAACTCCATTTTAGTTTCGTCAGTCCACAGCACCTTATTTCAAAAGGAAGCTGGCTTGTCCAGATGTGCGTTAGCATACCTCAAGTGGCTCTGTTTCTGCTGTGGGTGGAGAAAAGGCTTTCTCTGCATCACTCTCCCATACAGCGTCTCCTTGTGTAAAGTGTGCCGAATGGTTGAACAATACACAGTGACTCCATCTGCGGCAAGATGATGTTGTAGGTCTTTATTGCTGGTCTGTGAGTTGACTCTGACTGTTCTCACCATTCGTCTCTTCTGTTTATCCGAGATTTTTCTTGGTCTGCCACTTCGAGCCTTAACTTGAACTGAGCCTGTGGTCTTCCATTTCCTCAATATGTTCCTAACTGTGGAAACAGACAGCTGAAATCTCTGAGACAGCTTTTTGTATCCATCTCCTAAACCATGATTTTGAGCAATCTTTGTCTTCAGGTCATTTGAGAGTTGTTTTGGATCCCCCCATGTTGCTACTCTTCAGAGAAAATGAAAAGAGGAGGGAAACCTACAATTGACCCCCTTAAATACTCTTTCTTATAATTGGATTCTCCTGTGTATGTAGGTCAAGGGTCACCGACCTTACCAAGCCAATTTAAGTTCCAATAATTAGTTCTACAGGTTTTGGAATCAATAAAATGACAACCGTGCCCAAATTTATGCACCTGCCTAATTTTATTTAACTGCTTGCCGACCGAGTCACGGCGTTGGGCGTGGCTGCGGCGGTAGCCCCAGGACCGCCTAACGGCGTAAGGTCCTTGGGGCTCACAGTGCAGGACATCGCACGCAGGCTGCGCGCGCATCTCGTGTTGGTAGGCGGAGCTAAGCGCCGCCTTCAGTCTCGGGAGACTATTAGACGCCGTCGAATTACATTCTACAGCGCTGCGGTCTGCAGCAGCGCTCTGCGTCCCCCTGGGACACTAGTCGGTGAAGCCTATGACAGCCTATCACTATGATTGGCCGGCTGCGGGGGAGGGACAAAAAGAATAAAAGAAAAATGGGTATATTTCTTAAATGATAACAAAAATGTTTATAAAAAAAATAAACACGGGGAGCGACCAGACCCCACCAACAGAGAGCTCTGTTGGTAGGGGGAATCACTTGTGTACTGTTGTGTGGCCCTGCAGCTTGGCCTTAAAGGAAAACTTAAGTCAAATTAAAAAAAATGACATTTACTCACCTGGGGCATCCCTCAGCACCCCGAAGCTGGATGGTGCCCTCGCAGCCCCGCTCCGATCGTCCTGTCCCCGCCGGCGGCTACTTCCGGTTCGGCGACAGCCGCCGACAGGCTGGGAACGCGGCTGATTTTCCGCGTTCCCAGCCGCTGCTATCACCCTCTATGCTGCTATAGCGTATATATAGACGCTATAGCAGCATAGAGGGTGATAGCAGCGGCTGGGAACGCGGAAAATCAGCCGCGTTCCCAGCCTGTCGGCGGCTGTCGCCGAACCGGAAGTAGCCGCCGGCGGGGACAGGACGATCGGAGCGGGGCTGCGAGGGCACCATCCAGCTTCGGGGTGCTGAGGGATGCCCCAGGTGAGTAAATGTCATTTTTTTTTTTTGACTTAAGTTTTCCTTTAAAGCTGCAGTGGCCTATAAAAAAAAAATAGGCTGGTCTTTAGGGAGTTAGTGGTCCTCAAGAGGTTATACGATTATATCACGCTTTCTGTAAATCCAATAAACTTCATTTCACTTCACACTGTAACACTGTGTGTGTCTCCTATATGATATATTTAACTGATATTTTTTATCGTAACAACCAACGATTATACAGGAAAATCAGGACGATTAACGAGGTTGCCCAAATTTTCGCATCCCACTGTATCTACAACACTTTCCTTCTTTGAGATACCATCTATTTTTTAAAGTGCTCACATTTCTCCTGCGCAAAGAACCCCCACAAAATGCTTCCAATCTATACTTAATGGTTGAGATGGTGTTCTTTGTCTTGGAAGCAAAGCAGTAAAGTATTGTACTGTGCCATCAGTTAAAGCAAGATGTTTTACCTTAGGATGGTTCTATTTATTGGCTTAATTTAAACATGTTTAATTGCCTAATAAATGGAATCCTCCTGATTCAAAACTTTGGCTTGCACACTTCACCCATTTTCCTCCAGACAACACAGTGGTCTTTATGGCCAAATAGTTAAAATCTTGGGTTCATCAGAACAGATGACATTTCTCAAACTTTTTTATGATTGCTGCAGAGCAGTGTTTTTTTTCCTTGTAGAGCAGACTTATCAGGGTATTTTGATATGACACGCTTTAAAGTGGATAATGATACTATTTTTACCGGTTTCCTCCAGCATTTTAATAAGGTCCTTTGCTGCTGTTCTAGAAGAGAGCGTACTTTGGCACAAAAAGTGCAAATCAATTCCAGGAGACAGAATGCATCTCTTTCATGAGCAGTGTGACTGCTATGAGGTCGTCAGGTATTTAGTGTTTGTAAGTTTTTAACATGGAAGTTTCAGGTGTTTTGAAATTGTTCCCAAGGATGAATCAGATTTGTTGAAGTGCACCATTTTATATCTCCAAGGTCTTGGCTGATTTATTTTGCTTTTCCCATTTTGGGTGAAGGACAAGTAAAATAATAAGATTGTATAATATGTAAAGCGCTTCAGAAGATGTTAGCGCTATATAAATACTAAATGGTGATAAAACGGTAAAAAAAAAAAAAAGCGAGAAGCCTTAGGGCTTATTCACACTTCTGTACAACGCGTCGTACGTAGTGTCGGTAACGCAAGTAGCATAAAAGTATATAGACTCATGCTACCATTCACATTACAGCGTGTGTTCCCATGTGCTACGTTATACAGGAACATCCTAACGCACGATGTACGCTATTTCATGCATTTCAATGGTATGTTGTCCCGACATATGCGTTCTAGTGTGTTGCAACGCATGTTGAAGTGCATGCAATAAATAGTGTTGGTTCATGCGTTGCCCAGTGTGAATGAGGCCTTACGAGGAAGCGGTAAATGTTTTTTGAGCCAGTTTTCCTTTTTGACTTTATCTCACCACCTTCTCATTTTATCTATAGCAATATATATGATAGTGACCTTGCCTCAGTATTGGTGGCAGAGTAATGTGATATTTACCATTTGAAACAATGCTACAAACCTATTCCCATATTTAGGAAATGTTGATTAAATCTTTTAATTCTTCCTATTTATGTTTGCATGCAGGTTCCGATGGCGCGAGCTAGCATTCTGTGGCTTATTGGAGAGTATTGTGAACGAGTGCCTAAGATCGCACCTGATGTTCTGCGAAAGACCGCTAAATCCTTTACTAATGAGGATGACCTTGTCAAGCTGCAGATATTAAACCTTGCTGCTAAGCTTTACTTAACAAATTCCAAGCAGGTAAAATCATCTTGATTTCATTTTTCAAGGTGACCTTGACTTTTCACATTTAACATAAAACAAATGCTTGCATAGTCATAGATTGCATTGTGTGGTGACCCTGCAGTTTTTTGATACTAATCCAGCTAAACTTTAGTCGGAAACCTATTCTTTTGCCCCTGTCAGAAAGACAGTAAGAGTGTTAGTTTCTATGTACTCTGTTTGAATGCAGATTTGCCAGTAATCCTGACATATTCATACAGTTTAGCCGTTTTTTCTTTGGAACACCACGTTTTTTTTTTTCTGTATAGAGACAATAAACCTCATCTGTTATGCAGTTTCCTGCTGGGATAACGCCACATTCTGTTTGAGAAGGCATACAAAATTCATTAAACATTTTGTGTTGACGCTAGCTACAAACATGTGCCTACTTTAGGGGGCAAGGCAGCTCAATGTATGCTAAAAGAACAGAAGGTTGAGGCAGGGAACACACTTGACTGTTTTCGTGCGCGTTTTCTGCACAGAAAAACTGATAACTCATGTTAATCAATGTGCTAGTACACACTTACTGTGTTGTTCGCGCGCAGAAAAAAAAAACTGACATTCTGCATCCTGATTCTGCACATTTTGGCAGTTTTCTGTATCAATTACATCAGCTGCTGTGAAAAAACGCGCGCGGAAAACTGAAAGTCAAGTGTGTTCCCTGCCTAAAACAATACTGTAAAAAAAAAAAAAAAAAAATCACTAGCAGCCTTTTCTAAGCACTAGTGGTGCGAAAAGCTCTTTCTAATGCAATGCTATGGGAGATTTTTATAAAAAAGTGGGATAGCATTACATTAGCAACATCTTTTCAAATCACAGAAGCTTACAAATGGCTTAGTAATCTACTGCTAGTGGGTTCCAGGCCTCACAGACCATTTTCTGCAATGGACAAATGGGCATGTTTATGGATTCTATGTAAACTATAGGATCTTGATTCTTTCTACTGCCAGAAAACAACACATGGGTTTGTTTGTTTTTTGGAGCATAGATACCAGACAATCTATTGGATTATAAAGAGCAAACATATTCTGTGGCGCTGTGCAAAGTAAGTAACAAAGAGATTTAGATTGCGGTTGGGTTGGTATCTGGAAACTATTAAGGAGATGTATAGGGGAGGGAGATTATTTGTTTAAATGACCGTTTGAGAGTTAAAGAGGAACTCCAGCCTAAACAAACATACTGTCATTAAGTTACATTAGTTATGTTAATTAAAATAGATAGGTAATATTATCTCTTACCCAACCTGTGTTAAAAGAACAGGCAAATGTTTGATTTCATGAGGGCAGCCATCTTTTTGGTTGAAAGGAGGTGAGAGGGAGCATGAGACACAGTTCCAACTGTCCTGTGTCCTGATCGCCCCTCAACGTTGCTAGGCAACAGGAATAACATCAGATATCCCATCATGCTTTGCACAGCATCAGGGGAAAAAATGGCTCTCGTTCTGCTGTTTTGGTGCAAATTTTTTTTTCTTACGTTTTCAATTTGACATTTGAAGCCTAGAGTGCGCAGCTGGGAGGGGTGATCAGGACACAGGACAGTTAGAACTATGTTTCCTGCTCCCTGTCACCTCCTTTCACCCAAAAAGATGGCTGCCCCATGACAAAGATAGCAGCCCCCATGAATCACAAACATTTGCCTTTTCTTTTAAAACAGGGTGAGTAAGAGATCATATTACCTCTCTATTCTAATTAACATAACTAATGTAACTTAATGACAGTATGTTTGTTTAGGCTGAAGTTCCCCTTTAAGAAAAACAAAGTTCTGTTGCTGTGAAACTGTGAAAGAATCACCAAACCTTTTCAGTGCTGCTGAGTAGATTT
Organism: Hyperolius riggenbachi; assembly: GCF_040937935.1. Lineage (NCBI taxonomy): Eukaryota > Metazoa > Chordata > Amphibia > Anura > Hyperoliidae > Hyperolius > Hyperolius riggenbachi. The sequence goes on along the minus strand of NC_090646.1, from coordinate 591,300,217 downwards.
TTAGTCTGGAGGTTCACTTCAAAGTAACTGCCTCAGCACTTGTACATATAAAGGTTAATTCCATAAAAAAATTACTTTAGTTCTGTGGCGAGGGGTTTGAACCCCTAATTTACCAATCTCCCCAGCAGGACCGAGCACTGTACATCTGTCTGACATACTACATAAAGTACTCAGCTTATGAGCAGTAGAAACCTACCAGGAACACCTGGCTGAAGTAAACAGGGCTTGCCTGAATGCTTTCCAAAGCTTTATTAGGCTTCGTGCATTTAGCGTAATCCAGTGGTAATGTAAGGTCACTCACATGGCCACATGAAGAACACCTTGAAATCGTGGAATTAAGGTAGGTTTTGCGGTTGTGATCGGTAGACCGTTCTATCCTATCTAGCTGTATGTCATTCTGAAAGCTGCTACCGGCATTTCTCGTCATCAGCTCAGTGCAGCAAGTCTATGAATTTGCTTCATTACTTGAAATAAGCACATTTCACACTCTGCACTTGTTATTCCAGCCTTTGCGTCTTTATTTGTGCAGCACATTCACACTTACCCCCGGAATGTGTTGTGACTCCCTTTAACAAACATTTATGCATTTCCGATGCATCTAATTTAGAACATAATGGTAAAATTCGGTTTGCCGCGCTCTATTATACAAATGATCTCGATGCAGTTTTAATGTAGCATATTCAACGGGCGAATTAAGAAATGATGGAAAACGCGCCATAAAACAAGCTGTTACCTTACATAAATAAATAAATGAACAATATTACCGGTGGCCATAAGCACTCTTTTATCTGGGTTTTTTCGAGGGCATCAGCAGCTTGCTTTTATGAAAAAGTAACAGCTAAATGCACTGCGAATAATTTGCAGTAATCCAGTCCGGTGATTCATCGGTCTCCTCTAATGGGTTGTAATTCAGAGCAAGTAACAGAGTGCCGAGAGAGTGCGCGGACCTTAGCGATGTCAGGGACACAATCTCTTCATCACAAAAAGTCCTTGGATGGCACATCTCGCCAGCTCCCTCCCAAGACCCACCGAGGTCCTGATGCCCTGCATATTTCCTTCATTAAGATCTGAGTGCCATGTTTTTCCTTGTGTTTCCACATTCATTATCCTCACCTAGATCCTTCAATGGTTTTGCCATATATGATTATTTTTTAATGATTCCTTTCTTTCCACTTCGGCAGTTTAATAATCTAGCACATGGCTGCTCAGCTGTAGTTAGCATTCACCTCCTGCCTCGGTAAAGGACATGTACGTTGGCTGTGTTACGCCGTTTACTGCTTCAGAAATGCCTCCTCTCCCCACCATCCCTCCATCCCCACCCCACGGGGCTACATTTGTTTGTCTTAACAGTTCACTTTTATTACCGCCTATAAATATGTCTGCTGATGGTTATCCGTAATCATAAATAACAGTTTTGTGTTGTCTTTTTTTTTGTCTTTGTTTCCTCCTCTAGACTAAATTGCTTACTCAGTACATATTAAGTCTTGGCAAATATGACCAGAATTATGATATCCGGGACCGCACGCGGTTTGTAAGACAGCTTATTGTTCCAAACGAGAAGACTGGCGCACTGAGCAAATACGCTAGGAGGATATTCTTGGCCCAAAAACCAGCTCCGGTACTTGAATCGCCTTTCAAAGGTACAAGGAACATGTTTGTGCTGACATCGGAATAGCCTGTTTTGTCTTTCATGTGCCGGCCTGTCATATGTACAGGACTGCAGAAGCGTTTAACTGTTTTATCTAGACAATTATGTACTTTGTTTCAAATCATTTTTCAATGACATTTAGGCTCAGTCCACACTACATGCGGTTGCAGAACGCAATCCGCAGTCCGGGTTCCGGTGTTTAGAAACCGGAACATAGGGCTACAAAAATGGATCCGTGCTGCATTTTTGCAGTATGTTTCCAGTCTGTTTAAAATTAGTGGGTGGGAGGGCCACCATGCTGGAAGGGGTAGCGGGCAGGAAGGGGCAGAGGGCACAGCGGCGGGGAGGGAGGGTCGCTCCCACCTTTACCTGGGACCCCCTCTTCCCCATTCTCCCTCCAGCTAGTTTCTTTTAAAATCGATCAGCGAGCAGCGAACTTAAACACTTCCTTGCGTTCCACCACTCGCCTCGTCACTTTCTGCAATGCCGCCCTCTGTACTTCAGTGGAGTGACGTGGCGCGGCGAGCGGTGGAATGCAAGGATGTGAGTTCCCTGCTCGCTGATAGATACATTTTAATAGAAACTAGCTGGAGGGGGAGCGGAGAAGGGGGGTCCCAAGTGAGGGTGGGGTGACCCTTCTCCCCGTCGCTGTGCCCGCTGCCCCTCTTCCTGCCTGCTACCTCCTCCAGCATGGTTGCCCCCTCCCCACCCACAGACAGAACTAGGACACTGGAAAGTGATCCGTTTCTGTGTCCACAGCTGTCTGTGTAGAGGGAGGTCCATTTTTTTGCATTGAGTTTCACTACCCCTGCGTGTATCCGGGGTCCGTGAAAACCCTGCAAATCCGGACCCTTCATTCAGTTTTTTAAAGGGGATCCCCCAGATCGCCCACGGATCCGTTTTTTAAATGGGTGAAGACGGACGCTATTTTCAACATCGCTATCCGTGGCTCTGGTTTTGGTCCAGGCCCCAGAACTACTGAGCCTGCGCAGTACAGCCCGGAGGACGGCCGATGACATCAGCGCACCGGCGTGAAACACACAATGGAGCGCAGAAGAGGCCCGACCTGGCTGCCGGACTGGCCAGGTCGGGTCGGCCACCGGGAGCCTGCGGAGCGGCGCCGAGGGCACCTCCTGCCTGCCACGGGCTGGAGGAAGCCCCAGGTAAGTGGATGTGGATTTTTATTTTTTTTGTAGCGTCCCTGAACCTTCCCTTTAAGGTTCACTTTAAACACTGGATTCCATGGCCCTCACAAGGTTAATAGATTTTCAATTATTGTATTTTATAATTTAATACAGAGTTCATGGTATGTATACAGAGTGGGGGATTGCACTGTATTTACTAGGCCTATTTTTAACATTGAGTCTCAAGCAACCAGAGAGCACACGAATCCGGCATCAGACGATCCCTGTGAGTGGCGGATAACGGGGACTTTTCTGTACTTAGACAAAATTGCCATGAAAACTCAAAACACTATGACAAGCTGTTTATATTAAGGCTCCCTTGAAAATGAACTCTAGGCAGATTTGGAAATAAAGTAGAGTCTCGGCTATCCGGCACCAACAGGGATCGACTGAAGCCGGATAAGTGTGCTTTGTGGTTGCCTAAGACTCGTTAACAATAGGCCTAGCTAATACAGTACTACACCCAATTCTATATATGGTACATATCCTGAACACTTTATTAAATATTAAAATACGATAATTGAAAGTATATTACCCTTGGTGGAGCCGCAAACAGCCTAAGAAGTTGACTGTGCGTACTGCCAACGATTTGTACTGGTTGCGTGATACTGCTGGTTACATAGACAAGATAAAAATGATGCGGTTCCACCCCTAAGTATTATAGCAAATTACAACCAGACAACAAGGCGGGGTTTTCTAAGAGCCAGTGTTCTCTTATTTATTCATCGTTCATAAAATATTCATATTTGCGGACACGATGTGTAGATACAACACCAGACTTCCAATTCACATAAAAAGACTGCCTTACACATGTTTCACGGTCAAAGACCGCTTCCTCAGAGGCACACCGTATGCAAACATCCGTGGGCCAATGCCAAATAACACCGCAATCTGAAGTCTAACGAGAACCTGCTTTCAGCGACGGTCCCATCTGTGTATGGGCTGCAAGAGGTCTCTCAGTTTGCCTATAGTGTATATTGGATCTCGGTGCAAAGGTGTTAAAATGATGGTGGGGGATTGCAATTACCATAAAAGCGTTTGGGGGTGGGGGTGTTCATTTTGGCATGAGGGTATCAGAATAGACACTTGGGCACTTAGCTATATTATTTGTGGGGACTTTCCAGGTTATTGACGTAGGTGCGGGGGGTTGGGGGGGGGGTTGTTAGTGCTAGGCATTTTTAGGGGGAGTTAGCCATTGATAGAGGGTAAATGTGAGAATAAGGTTACAGTAAGGGTATAGTATACTATCAGATAGTAGAAAATCAGTCTAATTATTGATATTCTATCACAAAGGAATGTACAATAATGGTAAAACTCCTGATATTCTACTATTGGGATTTCCTTGCGCCCATTTTACTGGGCGCACCTTTTAAATGTACTGAATACAAGGTACTATGCAGTGTTTCTTCATCAAAAACCCACATGATATGGAAACAAACCCATTGACTTCCATTGCCATGCCTTCAATGTGTTTTTTGTTTTTTCGGTGCAGGAAAACACACAGTATTGTTCAGAATTGTTCAATGAAATCTAAAACATGGAACGTTTCAGTGCTATATGTGAATGCTGAAAAACTACAGCATCAATGTTTTTTTAAACGTCGCAAAAAATGTTATTTGCGAAAACGCTGTACTTCCCCTTTAAATAAGACACATAATGGAAATTCATTGGATCAGATGCACAAAACTGTAACTAATTGTAAAAATAGACAGTAATTCAGAAATCTGTTGTGATATAGTCTGTGCTGCGTTCTCTTCACAGCAATGAGGCCTGTGTATCGTCATCCTGATCATGTAGATTCATTACTAATTTCAGTTCTAATGGTGTTTGGTGTAGCAGAAAAAGAACCATTAAAATTCTGAATGAGCTGGAGGCAAGCCTTGTATATGGATTGTTTAACTGCGCTGTCATTCTTAATATCCACTGTACAGTCATTTTTATAGAATCTACATTTCATCGCAACACCTCTAAACATACTGACTGATTAGCTTTTATATTGACCATTATAGAAGTGATTATTGTAAGGTATGGATTGAAATCTGGAGAGGTTCTTTTCTTCTGAATGTTTATTCTGTGAAATTCTAGTTAATGTAAGAACAATGAGCTCTTGTCTTTCTAATATTTGTTATCAATAGCACAGAACTCACGTGTTTCATTGTAATAAACTGTTTGCTATGGATGTCTCCTCCAATAGATCGAGACCGATACCAGCTGGGTACGCTTTCTCATACACTGAACGCCAAGGCTTCAGGTTACCTGGAGTTGTCTGACTGGCCGGGGGAAGCCCCTGATCCTACAGTGCGAAATGTGGAGGTTATAGAACCGGTATGCAATCTTTAAGAATGTGTTGTTACATTAAAGTAAACCTATAGTTAAAATTGGTGAAATACCGTATATCCGCGAATACAAGTCGACCTTGTATAAGTCAACTTCAACATTTTACCCTCTTAAGCTGGAATTTTAGTTTTATTGACTCAAGTATAAGTCTACCCAGCCAAGTTAATGGCTACACTGGGGGACCAGGAGGAATTAACAGTTGAGCTGCACTTGCAGCCCAGGCGGGGTTCATGACTGTATTGCATACAGTATTGAAGCAATTAACCCCTCCTGTCGCTTAAGTTCAGCCAATAACTCCTCCAAGTGCCCACCCCCCCCAGCCCAGTATTTCCCCCCTGCACCTTTCCTTGTTAATTGTTGTGGCCAGGACTTTCAGACCTGTCTTTTCTTGGCATTTACTTTATCAAGGGTAAATTGCTGTAAATGGGAATGTCACTAATAGTTACACACATTACTCAGTGTGCTTAACCATTTCACAACTGAGGGGTTTTACCCCTGAAACACCAGCGCTATTTTTACCTTTCAGCGCTGCCTCCATTGTAGTATTTATGTACTATGATTGGTTATTGGGGACTGGAGAGTCTCCATAACCAATCATTGTACTGCAGAGCCGGGGTGTGTGTGCGCGCGCGGGTCGCGGGGGCGCGCGATCGCGCGCTGCACATTTGTTTACATTACATTGTTTTGAATGAAGACGGCTTTTGTTTAAAGCCGTCTTCATTCTACTCGCAATCGGCGAGGCTAATTGGATTTAGGAACGCTCGTTCCTAACATCCAATTAGTCACCTGCTGTGCGGGCTGGCTGGAGTGCGCGCGAGAGTTCCCCGCCCACTCCCAGCAAGTAAATAAACAAGTGCGCCTTTCTCCGTCCCTGGGGGTGAAGCGGTGCGCAGAGGGACGGAGAAATTTAGCACTGGGGGGGTGAAGTGGTTAATGTTGATTGTGACCCATGTATAAGTCGACCCCTATACTTTTATTTAGTGAATCAAACTTATATTTCTAGATTTTTAATAGAGTATATACAGTATTTTTTTCTACGGTCTAGTTCTAATCCTAAGAAAGGGCTTCCTATAGACTTAATCTGATTTATGCTAGGTACACACGATACAATTTTCTGGCAACTTTACCTGTCGCATACATTTGAAATCGGCGCAGGATACAGCCGGTGTATGGCTGATCCTGCTGCTGCACAAGTCCTGGCCGTGTTAATTACTATTCCCCCTCCAGGCCGCCATGGATGGTGGGTAATGATATAATTCGGCTTCCAGCTATTGCTGGAGACCGAATTATTGTGTTGTAAAAGTAACTTCCGCTCCGTCTTCTGATGGCGCCGACATTACTCACTGAGAGCCGCTTTAGGAGTAGTTCCTATTATAGTCTATGGTGGCTCCCAAATCTTCCGGCGCTGAAAAGGACTGCTCCGTGCCTGCCCGATCAGTTTTTTACAACATGACCGATCTGAATTTTGAACGATTGTCCGATCGATTTCCATAAAAGTGAACGCAAAATCAATCGAAATTCAAATCGGACATGTTGGAAAAAAATCGATCTGAAACATAAATCTGCCAGAAAATTGTATCGTGTGTACCTAGCATTAAGGGGTTAAAAAGGTTCTGTCTACAGTTTTGACTCTCTCATGAATATTTATTCAGCTCCCATACAGACAAATGATAAGCTATTGAACTTTTCACATGTCCCTGAACAGTAAGGATCAAACGGTTCAAAAGCAGAGTCATTGTTGTGTAGTGTCCTTTAACCGCTTCAGGACTGCGTAATGGTGCCCATACACGGTACAATAAAAACGGTCAATTTTCTTGTTTATCCAACCAAAACAATCAAATCGAATGAAAGTCAAAAAAAATGTTCTTTTCCGATCAAGAAAAATGAACAATTATCCCATCGTTTCAATAAAAATCTGATCGGCCATGTTGGAAAAATCTTTATTTTCGATCTAACGGAATAATCGAACAAAATTCTCTAATTGAAAAGAAATGAAAAAATTGTACCATGTATGGGCACCATTAGCCTGATGCAGTGTAGTTTTAATGCCACCATCTTACATGCACAGGACACGATTGCGCATCCCCACCAACACAAAACTCAGCGGTCTAAAGACAGCTGAGCTCCGTGCCTAAGTCAGGAGCTCAGCTGCTGATCTGCCTAAACAAATGCAGAACCCAGAGAAGTGAATTTCCTCAGCAAGTATATATGGAATAAAGACTTTATATTGTATTCTGTTTCAAGAGTTTGGTTCTGCTTTAAAGGGAACCTAAACTGAGAGGAATGTGGATGTTTCCTTTTAAACAATACCAGTTGCCTGGCAGTCCTGATGATCTCTTTGGCTGAATCACACACCTGAAACAAGCACCTGAAACAAGCATGCGGCTAATCCAGTCTGACTTCAGCCAGAGCACCTGATCTGCATGCTTGTTCAGGGGCTGTGGCTAAAAGTATTAGAGACACATGATCAGCAGGAGAGTCAGGCAACAGGTATTATTTTAAAAGGAAAAATCCATTTCCTTCTCATTTTAGGTTCCCTTTAATTAAATAAAAATTATTTTTGCCTAGTGTGGTTACTGTAAAGGGAAATGAACATGTATGTACAGTCCCAGTCCTACATAAAACCAGTTTTCATTTTTCTCACCGTAAAGCTGGCCATACACTTACAGATTGCCACCAGATGTGGCCATTGATTGATTCCTCTCTGAAAGGACTCAATACCTACCACACACAACTCACCAATTTTCAATCGATTCCAGCAAGGAATCTATTGAAAATCTATTAAACCAAAGTGTTACACTGTTTGATGCAGGGCAACGCTATGGGCAACCTATCAGCCACCGCTTCTGCCCTGCCACCGATCGACCTACATTTTCCATCCTCTTCGATCAATCCTTTTGATCAATTTTTGTCAAAATTAATCGATCTAACATTTTGGGAGAATCGATCCCCAGCAGATGAATTGAATCTACAGGGAATTGAACAAGAATATCGATGAGTGTATGGGTAACTTAAGGGTTAACTGGCGTTGGGCACGCGCAGTGTCATCACATCAGGTGGCAAATTCAAATTTTTTTGTATTGGATTTAAAACAAACCTCTGTATTGGGTACAATATAAAACATTCTAAGTGTAGAAAAAAAATAGCAGCAAATAATGAACAATTATTATTTTTCATAAAAAAAAAATTGTACGCATAATTGCCGACAGCTTGCAAGACCGCACCTTGCAAGCGGTGTGCAAAAATGGTTACAATATAAAGAAACCATTTTAAAACATTTTAGGTACAAAAATTGGTGGGAAATTTTATACGCTTAGGAGGGTAGGCCTCCTATTGTCCAGGGTTGGTTCAAAACTTTTTGCCACCTGAAACAATACATTGTGCAATGCCCCCCCCCCCCCCCTTCCTCCAAGACAGCACCTCCTCCCTGCTGGCCCGTGGCATCTGATCCCCAGGATGCCGGGTATGTGCTGCACTGGTGCTTCACTTACCCCCTACCTGCAGTTTATCGATGGGATCAACAGCCACATGTAAAGTCCTTCTTTCCTCTCTGACTACAGCAGCACATCATGTGACCTGGCAGCATGTAATAGGTCCCATGAGGCACTGCTTTAGCCATGGATATAGGATGCTGAACGGGCAGATGAAGATCCCATCACTGGAAAGCTGAGAGTAGGTGAGTGAAGCTACACTGTGCAACTAGGGAGGGGGAGACGAGGAGGGGGACATTTGGGGAGGGGAGCTGCCTCTTTCCGCCCTTTAATTGTTGTCGCCATGAAGAGTGTAATTCATGTTGCTTCATGGAAGAACCGCCCCTGACCTTGTCTAATTTGTATTGAAAAAAGCAAGCTGAAAATAATATTTGCCCTTAATCTTTGCAATATATAGATACAAAATAAAAGTTTTGACGCAAAAGTGGAATTTCCTTTAAATGAACATTGAATCATTATGGTAAAAGAATGCAGCAAGGTTACTGTGGATCGCTGTAGAATGTTTGTTCTTCCAGTTAAATTGTCCAGCTTCGTATTGCAATGACTCTGAATTAATCACCTTTCAGACTGATCCAAGTGCTGTCTAAATATGACTTCACCGTATCTCATTCGCCCACTCTAGAAATAAAAATACACAGTGACACCTTCTTGCCCTCTGCCCGTTTTGTAAAAGATCTTCAGCAGACTTTGCAGTATAAATTGTTTTGAAGGAGAATGTAATTCTTCAAGCCGTAATTGACAAATTAAAACTCTTAGCATCAGCTGCATCCAGTAAGAGAAAATGAATTGTTTACTGTTTCTGCATCTGACTCAAAACCTCACCCTTGCCCCATCTCTGCATTTTGGGGTTTTAAACAAAAAATTAGTTTTGTTGAGAACTTACTCAGTGTTGTTTCTTTGTTTTTTTTTTTTGTTTTTTTTTATTAGTTGTTTGGTATATGTGACTTGTGAACCTATGATGTCACCACAGTCAGCCCAGGTGGGCCTGTTATGTTGTCACAGTCAGCCCAGGTGGGCCTGTTATGTTGTCACAGTCAGCCCAGGTGGGCCTGTTATGTTGTCACAGTCAGCCAAGGTGCGCCGATGGTTTGGCCACAGTTGGCCCAGGTTAACCAGTGATATTAGTAGTGTGAGTCTGATGTAATTATAGCTAGAAGTTCCTCCTTTAGCTGGAGACATTATGGAGTATATGTAGTATATTTGAATGAATGAAGCCATACGTTTCCTCATAGTGGTTCCTGAGAGTTGCAAATCAAGGGTCAACCACAGCGTTTTTAGGCAAGTAACACACTTAGCAGAATTGCATGCGGTTTCCACTATGCTGTGGGGAATTCTGCTAAGTGTGTTCCCTGCCTAAAACTAAATACATACCTCTCACCCCAACATCTGTTTACTGGACCAGTGGTGGTGATGGAGGCCCTATGCTAAAAAGATTAGCATATTAGAGTTCCTCTGCTTTCATGCCCCTTTAGGAATTCTGAGAGGACATTGAGCAGCCTCTCTGGATGGCAGCCCTACCTTTTAGCTGGGTAGTTTATGAAGTACAAGCAAGGTTTATTTAAATAGGTTTAATAAAAGTGTATTAGCAGTCCATCACTTAACCACAGCTTAATACGAAAGCGTGTATACCAATATTTTGTACATCTGCCCAACAAACACGCTGGCTCATTGCACTATGTATTTGCCCTATTTGTAGGCTAATGTATGGGGATCGTTGGAAGGAAAAGCCAAAAAAGTGAAGTCAAAATCTGAGAAGTTTTATTCAGAATCTGAGGAGGAAGAGGAGGAGGATGGCTCAGCAGCTTCCAGTGGTAAGTGTGGTGACTGGGTACTGCTGCTGAGGAAGGCTTGTCTTATACGAAGACTTAATCCAAAGAAAAGGACACCTGGCAGGCGCACAAAGATTTCATGCTGAAACTAATTGAAAGTCTGTGTGAAGGGATTTGTGCAGACAGATCCCTCTCTCATCAGATACTGACCATAGAGGAATCTTTTGGCCAAGTTTACCAGTGTATGAGCAGCTTTTTGAAAATGTGCAACAGAATGTGTGCAAAACTCTGGAAGTATTTAAAGCAGGGATAGGGAACCAATGGCTCGGGAGCCAGATGTGGCTGCATCTGGCTCGCAGACATATCAGTAGAGGTTGATTCACTGAGCTACACTGCTCAAGCAGCGCAGCTTAGTGTGGCAGCGCAAGTAACATTTACAAAGTAGGCACTACTAGATTACTCGCCCTCCCCTCAAAACGAACAGATGCTCCAATTGTTACCTGTATTTAGTTTAAAACATATTGTATGGCTCTCACAGAATTCCATTTTAAAATCTGTGGCGTTCATGGCTCCCTCAGCCGCAAAGGTTCCTGACACCTGATTTAAAGTGACCCCAAGGCGAAGGGGCATAAACGATTTATACATACCTGGGGCTTCCTTCAGTCCCTCTGCGCAGATCGCTCCTTCACTGCGGTCTAAAGCCTTCTGGATATCCCGGTCTTCTTCTCCCTGGCCAGTCGGGCGTACTGCGCACCTTCCCTCCCCTGCTGTACTCCCGTCGCCGGGAGCGTTTTGCGCCTGTGCAGTACTACTGTGCAGGCGCAGAACCCTACCAGCCGTGGCACCGAGATGGGGGATGGCAGTATTGTTCCGACTGGCCGGGAGGACGGGACTGGTACCGGGAGATCCAGAAAGCTTTAGGCCGCAGCGATGGAGCGTTCTACGCGAAGGGGGCTGGAGGAAGCCCCAGGTATGTATAAATCTTTTATGCCCCTTCGTCTCTGGTGCACTTTACGACCATAAATATGACTTTTATAACTGGTATATTTACTGTTCCACCGTGCAAAAGCATGATATTTGTAAAGTGCTTACAGTATCAGAACAATCTGTTGGATTCTACCCACTACTGCCAGTTGTAACAGTGAGCGGAGAGTACCGGGTTGCTGTTCTGTGTGTGCAATGCTTTCAGTCTTTCTGAATAAGCCATATTAAAAAGCTCATTTAATGTGTTGTCAATGTCTCCCTTGCACAAACAGGCATGATGAATGACTTGCATGACCATAGCAGGGAGGGTTTTATATTCCTTACATTAGTTTTATGTGTATTGATCACAATCATAGAACCATTGTAAACTGCAGACAGTGTTGTCTTATCAGTCATAGTAATGTTTCTCTGTTTTTTATTGATTATGTGATATGATTAAGCAATATGTTTTAATGGCTTAGCAGGATGTCTGTGTATTAGACAGATATCCATTTTATTTGATGACGTTCATCTTCTGCTAGATGCAGACAGTTAAACTTTGACAATGTTATCTGATATCAACCTTTTCCTGTGTGGGCCAAATACTCAATCACGCTGTCTGTGTGCTAGAAAATGAGTCTGGCAGTGAGGAGGAAAGCGATGATGAGGAGGGCAGCAGCAGCAGCGAAGAGAGCGAGGCCAGCTCTTCAACTGAGGAAGAGGGGGAAACCGACGATGAGAAAAACAACAAGAAAAAGAAGGGCAGAAGTGATCGGTAATTAACTCACTTTTTGTACTTTGCTTCTGTTTCTTCTTGGGCTGCAGAGATTGCTTTCACAAGCTCACTATTCCATTATTTAACTTACAGACCATCTCCAACCATGGATGCAAATATTAAATCTAATAGCTTGTTGCACAGCTGTTACCTTTATATGTAGAAAGGGGCTTTTTTATCACATTGCCAGCTGCAGAAGAGTACAGGGCCTAAGTTTCTGTGGGCGGGGCTGGTGGTTTTGCACGGATTGCATCCTCACTTTGGTCAGACAGCAAGCGGGTAGGCACAGACTGAATCGCTCTGAGAAGTTAGCAGCTTATAGCACACACAGTGGTGCAAGAAACCTTCCTGAAACCATCACGCAGCTAATGTTGGTACCAATCTGCTCTGGGCGGTCAGAACGCCATATCTACATTGACACTCTATGTATTAATTGTACAGAATGTGTATACAACTGGGATGCACTGTTTAGCTGAAAGTAAGCAATGGCAGATTTATTAACCTCTTAGTAAAGGTCCAGTTTAGTAATATTCTCCAAAAATCCTGCCCCAGACTTTGACTTATGAGAAAAAGTCTTTCATTGCTGTCACAACATTATTCTTGCTATAGCACAGGTTTACAGCAGCTTATGCTTGGATACACACGATGCTATTTAATGTTTGACAGGAAACTCCCATTCCACAATGCGATCAATTTTCAAAAGTTATCATGAGTCGATCGGATGGGAAATAGCATTGTGTGTACCCAGCATTATGTGCAGTTTTTGCCTTTTTAGTAATGTATAGTTCCGTTGTAATTGTCTTTGCTAAATTTGCAAGACCATATAATCTCATCTAAATGTATTTGAGTTATCCTATATATACTAACCAAAGATTGTAAATCTGCTCAGACCCGAAAGCACCTGTGGGAGGCGGCTTAGTGTGCCCCAGAATGTGAGGTAGATTCAGGGTGGTGTAACCTCTTCTAATGATCAAATGCATCTTAGGAGCCAAAAATACAAATTAGTAAATTAGACTTTAATTAATCGGACCTTACAATCGCTCAAAGTTTTTATTTCTATGATGGAGGGAGTTTAGCGTTCTTGGTTATCCCGTAGCTTTTTGGACATCCTGTGACCTCCTGTGTGGCTTCGTATGATCTGCAAGTACAACAGGAAGTGTAGAGCTGACATATGATCTGTGGAGGTCAGCAAGACACCTTAGGGGGTTTATCTGTGCAGAAGCCAAAGTATTAGTGAACTGACCTTTCATTTTCCTTTGTCTTGCCTCCTCCCCGTCTGCCTTGCTGCACTTGTTCTAGTAGTCTTAGCTAGCCTAGTAATTGCTGCTAATATGCTCCACTTTGTTATATCTGGTTTTCCCTCCTAGGCACTGTCAGCTGGTGGTCTCTGCAGGCGCTCTCGCCCTTTGCTCTGTAACCCGCTGCCAGCTCAGCTGATGAGACTGCAGCTTATTCAGTGGTGGCTGACAGGCGTGATTGGAGTTATAGTACGCACTCTGCACCCTTTATTACAGACAGTAATTAAAGCAGCTCGCCCTGCCACTTCCATAACAAACACAGCATAATGCCCTAATTAGGACTTTATTAATTTAAGTCAGGATTTAATGATTTTAAAAGTGATTTATATTGTTTCTCCCACTCAGAACAAATGAAATCTGTAGGTTAAATTATTACAGGCTTTTCATCATTGCAAACCCGAGCCGCTAGTTACCACTAAACTCTCGTCATTAGAGATGTATGTAACCCTTTGCATGTGAGCTCTGGTATGTGATACAGCGGAGGAGTTTTATCTGAGATAATAGTAATGGTGCCCATTAGAGACAGATCTCTCTCTGATCGAATCTGGTCAGAGAGAGATCTGTTGGCTGCTCATACATCGCAGTGTGTGGGAGTATGCTTCTTAAATAGCAGCACGGACGGATGGCAAGCGTTCACTAGTGTGGCTCTGCCCTAAGGGCCTGTACACACTGAAAAACGCAGGCAAAAACGCAAGCGCATGCGTTTTTAAAGTGCCTGTAGTTTTAAAAACGCATGCGCTTTTGCCTGCGTTTTTTGTGCGTTTGCGTTTTTCTTGTAATTGCTGATTGGCTAAAGAATCCTTTGTTTTTTTTCTAGTTTACATTTCAACAGGAATCAGGACATTGCAGAGTCTTCTTGGATACTGACTTCTGAAAAACGCAGGCAAAAACGCAAGAGCATGCGTTTTTAATGCGTTTTTCATGCGCTGCGCTTAAAAAAGCGCAGCAGGCACTGCGTTTGCGTTTTTTTAAAAACGCATCGCACCAGTGTGTACAAGTCATCGCGTTTTTAAAAACGCAACGCAAGCGCAGCAGTGTGTACAGGCCCTTACTGTTCTTTTATATAATGATAAACCCTAACCTGTAGCTATCGCTCAGTACACACTGCCAGGGATGGGCTTTTGAGTCCAGAAAGGACTCGGAATTTAAATAAAGTATAATTACTGCAGGTGTGACCACAGGCAGCAGTGAGTTAACTTACCCAGAAGTCTTTGCGGACATCTGTGTTCCATTAGGCATAATGAAAGCCGCGTTACTGACTCACTATGGCGCTTCCTCTTTCAAGCCGAAAGGAGCAAGCATGGTAGAAAAGTATGGAACACCGTTTTCATTACGCCTGTGACATGTAATGGAATGCAGACGTCCCCGAAGACTTCTGGGTACGTCGACTCCCCGCTGCCTGTGGTCACACCTGTAGTAATTATACTTCATTTGAATTCCGAATTTGAGTCCTTCCGGACTCGAAAGCCCATCCCTGCACAGTGCAAGATAAAATGGTGTGAAACGACTGTTCTACGATCAAATGCAGACGATGTAAGCGATGTGATGTGAACAGCAGAAGACCCCAACCAAAATGCCAAACTATTGTTAACCAATAGGATCGGTAAACGATGCAGGTTGTAGGAGGCAGCCATCAAGTCCCATATGTGGAGATATTACAACAGATTGAAAGTGGGCCCAAGTAGACAGGACACAGAACATTTATATCACGCTTTTCTCCTGGTGGGCTCAAATCGCTTCAAGGTTGCAGCCACATAGGGTGCGTTCCACGGACATTAGGGGGCCTTGCCCGAAGACACACACTGGCTTGAGCCGGGATAAAACCCTGGTCAAAGGCACAAATTCCACATTAAAAGCAATAGCCTTAACCAGTGCGCTGTCCAGGTATAACAACAACAAAGACAATTCTAGTTTCAAGCTTATTCCAGTGACATGCAAACAGTATGAACGACAGGTTGTAAGCTCGCAAGGACAGGAACAGGACGCTCTGATTAAAAACATGATTAGTCAGGTATAACCACCACAACCCCCCACACACACTCACTCATTGGGCTGAATCTGAACCATGAATCATAGTTTAAGGACCCCAAGCCTGAAACGTTATCTTCCTAGAGCAGAAGGAAAACTGTGAAAACAGAAGCCTGCCTTTTAAATCTTTATTCTTTTTATTTGTATTGCAAATGTAGGTGTACTCTAAGATCAGCCAAAGATGGCAGACACAGCAAATTTCTACTGTGCCCCTTGAACAATATAGTTCTGCTTATTTAACTCTCCTACCTCCCTCAAATATAAATGCAGGATTGAAATGAAAAGCCACAGTCCAGTAACTTCTTAAAAAATAATGTAAGGTTGTACAACAGTTTGCAAAATCTTGCCGATGTCATCAATTATTTTAGTATGATGTGAATCTTAGAGTGTATTCACAACAAATACAAATGTCCAGATTTGGGACTATTTTGATTATGTGCCAAACTGCTTTCTTTCAGGGAGTCTGAAGATGAGAAGAATGGGAACTCTGTAGCAAGTAAAGATTCCACGTCTTCTGGCGACAGTTCAGGCTCTGAATCCGGATCAGAATCAGAAGAGGACAGTGACTCGGAGCCACAGACGCCTAAACAACCAAAACCTGTTGCCAACAGCAAGGTGAGATACAGGTTTACTTTAAAGTCTTTAGATTGAAAGCTCACTAGGGCAGGGCTCTCAACAGCAATTTGCATATAGATTTGCGTTCATTACCAGTATAGCTCCAATGGAAAGCTAATGAGATGGATGAAGGAGGGGCCCCTCTGGTCCTGGGGCCTTGGTGTGGTCACAACCTCTTCATCCCCTTTTTGCTATGCCACTTGCTATCTCCCTTGTGTGCCTTGTGAGATGCTGTATGTTTTGTTATTCAATATACAATTTTTACTATTATACTTTCTACTACTTCTGTATTATGTACCAGTGTCTGATCAGCTTTCAGTCAGAGAGGGATTTTCCTTTTGGGCATGTTAGGTGGCCTTCTGCCAATGTAGGGTCACTTTTGCGGTCCAATTAAGTGAAAAAGCTTTGCAGCCTGATTATATGCCGCACACTACTGGTGTAGCTTGCACACAGAAGCTCTCCTTTATAAACCAAGCCTTATTTCCCACACTGTAGATCAAAGTGTATGCCTGGAGAGTTCAGAGACTGATGAGTCACAAGGGAAAATGAAAGTAAACCCATTAACCCTTCCAGACACATTGACCATATTTCCACATTAAACAGAAATACAAATATTTAGGGGTACATTTATAAAGCGTGGATTCAGATAACCATTTTCTCTTTGCAGTCCTATTCAGAAATATGATCATCACTTTTACAGTGCACTTTCCGCTATTTACCTGATGCCCAGCTTTGAGCGTTACCTTTCGCTTGAAAAAGTAGTAGTGCACGGCCTATTTTCTTTTATTGGATCAATTTTAAAAAATACAGGTAGTCCCCAATTTACAAACGCCCGACTTACGAACAACCCGCCAATGCAAACGGCATGAAAATGGGAGCACCTTGTCCTTGTTGAGAGCATCTATTTAAAAAAATTCAAACTTAAACTCTGTAAATGGCTGCCGTACACTATACACTATATAGCGAATCCTTGGGCAAGTCTCCCTAACACTGCTTCTGCCTACTGAGCATGCTGTAGTGGCTGTAGCTCAAGTGCTTTGAGTCCACCAGTGCAGTTATGCCCCACAATGCATCACTGCTGAATATGCAAATCATCCTTTTATGCCCCTGAAAGCTAAACACATCTCCAGAACCGCTGGAATGCAATGATGTGTCAACATGTTAATATTACAGAGCTAAACTAATCCAACATGCATACAGACTGTTTCAGACTGACTGGTCCTCATTAGTGCATGGCATGGATTAATGTGGCTCTATGAGGTGTATTCAGTAGTGATACATTGTGGGACAAGGCAGAAACACACTGCAACTTGAATAATCGAAAATACCTTCTTTTTTTAAGAAGGCAAATTTACTTTTTCATAACATTTTAGTAAGAGGGCTTTTTGGTCCTTTTTAGCCCCTTACGCACTCCTAGAAGTTCTGGTTCACCATGAGCTTGTTGGGCAATCTGTTACGCTGGATATTTCCAGGGGGGCAGAGGTGACGTGGTGGTGGTGGTGGGCGCTGAGGTTGTTGCACATAGGGGGACACTGAAGTCACAGAAGTGACACAGAGGGAGCACTGGAGGCACAAAGTAGGTACAGGGGGACACAGATGACACAGTGTTTGAGTTAAGAAAGGATTCAGGTTAAGAACGAACCTACAGTCCCAATCTTGTTCTGTATCCGGGGACTATCTGTATATATTGTCTGGAGTTCCACAATTTAGCATGCTTTTCAAGGACAGCTGAGATGACATGTGACATGAAATAAACAAACGTGTATGTACAGTGCCAAGCACACAAATAACTAAGCTGTTTTTTTTTTCTTTCTGTGCCTGAAAGAGTTAAAAATCAGGGATGCAAATGAGTTTCTGCCTGGTCAGCACCGGGTCGGACTATATGATTACCCTTACTGAAAAGGAATTGCAGCCTTAAAACCCTTTCCTGGCAGTAAATGTCTTCTGAGATCAGGAAACTGATAAAAATAGTTCATAGATTTTAGTTCTGGCATACTTCAATGAATGTATTATTGAGAAAAAGGTTATGAAACAGTGAAAACTTAAAAGTACAGGGTGGGCCATTTATATGGATACAAATTAATAAAATGGGAATGGTTGGTGATATTAACTTCCTGTTTGTGGCACATTAGTATATGTGAGGGGTGAAACTTTTCAAGATGGGTGGTGACCACGGCAGCCATTTTGAAGTCGGTTATTTTGAATCCAACTTTTGTTTTTTCAATAGGAAGAGGGTCATGTGACACATCAAACTTATTGGGAATTTCACAAGAAAAACAATGGAGTGCTTGGTTTTAACGCAACTTTATTCTTTCATGAGTTATTTACAAGATTCTAACCACTTATAAAATGTGTTCAATGTGCTGCCCATTGTGTTGGATTGTCAATGCAACCCTCTTCTCCCACTCTTCACACACTGATCGCAACACCGCAGGAGAAATGCTAGCACAGGCTTCCAGTATCCATAGTTTCAGGTGCTGCACATCTCGTATCTTCATAGTATAGACAATTGCCTTCAGAGGACCTCAAAGATAAAAGTCTAAAGGGGTCAGATGGGGAGACCTTGGGGGCCATTCAACTGTCCCACGACGACCAATCCACTTTCTAGGAAACTGTTCATATAGGAATGCTCAGACTTGACACCCATAATGTGGTGGTGCACCATCTTGCTGGAAAAACTTGCTGGAAAAGCTTCAGTGCATACAGAGAGAAACACATCATCGTGTAGCAATTTTGCATATCCAGTGGCCTTGAGGTTTCCATTGATGAAGAATGGCCCCACTATCTTTGTACCCCATATACCACACCATCATCTGAAGGCAATTGTCTATACTATGAAGATACGAGATGTGCAGCACCTGAAACTACGGATACTGGAAGCCTGTGCTAGCATTTCTCCTGCGGTGTTACTATCAGTGTGTGAAGAGTGGTAGAAGAGGGTTGCATTGACAATCCAACACAATGGGCAGGACATTGAACACATTTTATAAGTGGTCAGAAACTTGTAAATAACTCATGAAAGAATAAAGTTGCGTTAAAACCAAGCACACCATTGTTTTTCTTGTGACATTCCAAATAAGTTTGATGTCACATGACCCTCTTTCTATTGAAAAAACAAAAGTTGGATTCAAAATGGCTGCCATGGTCACCACCCATCTTGAAAAGTTTCCCCCCCTCACATATACTAATGTGCCACAAACAGGAAGTTAATATCACCAACCATTCCCATTTTATTAAGGTGTATCCATATAAATGGCCCACTCTGTAGATTGAAGTATAAAATAAAATTGTGGAATAACAAAAAAAAAGTTACTTTACAATTGTTGATCTCATTATTTTCACCTCGGATGTCCATTAATGCACAAATGAATGCAGCAAGTAGTGGGAGGGGCTAATTTCTTTACACCAGTTCATAACCTGGATATTTTACAAATTTCATTTACTTCACTCAATGCAAATGGCAATGCACTGTAGATCTTAGAGCATAACATTTAGACTGTATAGAGGCCTGCACAAATCAGTAAAAGTTTTGTAGGGAATCTGTGCTTTAACTAAATGTAAATATTCATTATCCATATCCCTCTTCCCTAGAAAGCACTTTCAGGAAATGCTGTTATGTCTTGAATGGCTAAACCATATTTCTGGCTGATAACTTTTTAAGAGGCAATCCAGGGTGCCAGTCGGTGATCAGTCAGAGCATGTGCGTTTTGAATGATGCTGAACACATAAATATTTTGGAAGGCGAGGTAAAATCCAGCCAGTAAACCGCAATTCATGTGCCTTTTCCGCGCGCCTCTGTGGCTCTTGGCGCGGTGTGAAATTCTCATTTTCTTCACTATGCAGTCAGAAGCCATGAATAATGCATAAAGCAAGAGAAATCCTCAATCTCCTGCTTCATCTGCTATATGCTTTTATCAAGCTTCTGTCTCTATTAACAAGATGAATTGTAAATGGGGGAATCTAGATGCAATGTCCCCGTCACATCTCCTCCTAGACCCACACTGTCTGCTGCAGGGAGTGGAGCCGCAGTCTATTCAACAGACTTAAAAGAGAAATTATCAGAGGGAAAACAAAGTTGTTGTATTGGATAACATTCACATTGCTTTTTTCTGTTAGCTGCCCTGATAGGTGAACTATATATAATGACCTTAAAGGGATACTGTAGGGGGGTCGGGGGAAAATGAGTTGAACTTACCCGGGGCTTCTAATGGTCCCCCGCAGACATCCTGTGCCTGGGCAGCCACTCACTGATGCTCCGGCCCCGCCTCCGGTTCACTTCTGGAATTTCTGACTTTAAAGTCAGAAAACCACTGCGCCTGCGTTGCTGTGTCCTCGATCCCGCTGATGTCATCAAGAGCGCACAGCGCAGGCCCAGTATGGTCTGTGTCTGCGCATTACACTCCTGGTGACATCAGCGGGAGCGAGGACACGGGCGTGCAGGCGCAGTGGTTTTCTGACTTTAAAGTCAGAAATTCCAGAAGTGAACTGGAGTCGGGGCCGGAGTATCGGTGAGTTGGCTGCGCCACCACAGGATGTCTGCGGGGGACCATTAGAAGCCCCGGGTAAGTTCAGCTCATTTTCCCCCGACCCCCCTACAGTATCCCTTTAAAGGAAATCTGAAGTGAAAATAAACTTATGAAATAATGATTTGTATGTGTCGTACAGCTAAGAAATACAACATTAGTAGCACACATGAGTCTCATATTGTTTCCAGTACGGGAGGAGTTAAGAAACTTCACTTGTTATCTATGCAAAGGAGCTTTTCTGAGCTCTCTGACCAGTTTAGTTGCTACAGTGCTGTTTTCTGAAGCACTTATACATCAAAGAAACAGTAACAGGCAGCTTCAGATAAGATTTTTACTGCAGGGAAGTTTAAAGGGTCATAAGCCCTGCTCTGTTTCAAAGTTTAAAATACAGTGTGGTTTGTAAATTGCAAATATGTTTGAATGATGCTTTGCTATTAAAAAATAAATAAGGCTCTTTTTTTACTGCTAATGTTCTATTAATTATCCGTGCTACACATACAATTCATTTTATCATACTTTTTTTTTTCCCGCTTCAGTATCACTTAAAGTGGACCTGAACCCTTGCACAGGACGCAAGGAAAACATAACAGAAATGTACCCTATATGTATTTAAAGAGTTTAGCCTGTGTAATTCCCCCTCATTTGTGTCTAATCACTAGTTGTAATTTAGTCTCCCACCTGTGTCACATGACTGCCTATGGCAGATAAGCCCATTTGAACGTACAGGCTGTAAACAATATGTCTGTTTCCATGAATCAGGAAGTGGAAACTGTGCAGATTTATTTTAGGATTTGTATCAGCTGTAAAAAAGAAATGTTTTTGTTTAAAGGTTATTATGCTGTTGTGTATCTTGTAGAGCAGAGAGGAGTTCTGAGTTCAGGTTCACTTTAACACCTACAAATCCCATGCTTGATTTTGTGTGCATCTATCTAACGCACATACAAACACATGTAAGTCATGTTACACACATTTTGGTTGGTTTACATAAGTCATACTGCTATGACATTTCTCAACATTATTACGGCATGTACCCCTTTGTGAAGATCAGTATTTTCCAAGTGCCCCCTAATGTGTGGAACGTCAGCTCAAATCCCCCTCGTACACGTTTTGGGGGTATAATCCATAATGGAAGCAAGAAATTTGTGCACCCCCATAGGCCCTTGGATAAATAGCGGAAATACTGTGAAATTTGGGTGTCCGTGGCACCGGTTAAATACCAGGCACCAGGGCACCCACAAGCACCCGCTATTTGTAACCATATTCTGCAGTGTCTTGCATTGCATGCAGCCCCTGCACCTGCTTTTTTTTGGGTGCTGGGGCACTAAAATTTTACAGTATCACCACTATTTACAGTTTTTTCGGGGGGGGGGGGGGGGGGGGGAGTTGGTTAAGGTTAGCTGTGGTAGGGGGAGGTTTACGGTTATGTGTGTGGGGGGAGGGGGGTTTAAGGGATAGGTGTGGGTGGGGGTGGTTAAAGTTAGCCTTGGGGAAGGGGATGGGTTACGGTTGGACGTTGATGGGGGTTGTTAAGGTTAGCCGTGGGGCAGGGGTTAAGGTGAGGCGTCCGGGGAAGGGTGGTTTTTAAGGTTGGGTATCGTAGAGGGATGTTTCTGTGTGAGAATAGGGTTAGGTTTTGCTGTAGTAAAATATCAGTATCATTTACCGATATTTACTAACAAAAAATACCACTGTAGAATAGAATATCTGTAAAATACTGATTTTCTACTATTGTCTGTCCCCGGCGTCCAAATTTCCCCCATTCCTCTATTTCATGTACACTCCATAATTGTGTGCATGCTTTCCAAATATTAATTGAGGGCTGGAACCCACTAGTGCGTTTTTTTTGTTTCTGTTTTTTTTAGCGTTTAGGTAGCGATTCAAAACGCTAGCGATTTCCCTAAACGCTCAGCTAATGTTAATGGATGGGCCAAATTCCACTGGAGTGATTGCGATTAGCAAAAGCAGGACATGCAGCATTTTTGAGCGTTATCAATTTGCTTTAGCGGTTGGAGATGCCGCAGAGTCAGTCATTCAGTTTTTAGAGTGTATGCAGAGTCCTAATTCTGTAAGTGGGACACTATTAATGCATTTTACATAATTTTAAAGGGCCTCTACTGTATAATTAGCATCTTGACATCTATAGGTCATAACAGCAGTAGAATAATCTTAGAAATTTAACTTTTGAAAATCTGACTGGTCCTCTTGTGTCAGGTGGGCTGTTGATATAAACAAATATTCCCTCTACACTTGGAATGGCGCTTTAACTGCAGCAGTAGAAGATCCTGTTAAAGAATATAAGGAGGCTAAAGTGTCACCTCAAAGTTTCTTAATTGAGCATCTAGGTTTTAATGCATTGCTGATAATCTGTACTCTATGGTTTGCGCGGCATGTCTGCTGTTCTTTCTCTAGGATATTTTACCATGTGATACTGATGTGATACTGATATGTTACTGATGTTCTTCCTTTCACAGAAAGCAGACAGTAAACCCGCCAAATCAGTTGAACAACCAAGAAAGAAAGACATCTCCCTGCTTGACCTAGATGACTGTAAGCATTAATACATGTGACATTCTCAGTTTACTGATGGATCAGTTTGGTTTATTATAAAATTAGTACCGCTTATTAAAGGAATACTATCGATTCACATATTTTTTTCAATTGACACAGGAATTGTTTGGGAAGTGCTGCTAAGTACTGGTGTATACATTTTAGTAGCAACTTCTTTGTTTACTGTTATCAAATACATTCAAAGTTTACTGACGCCAAAACTGATGGCTGACTGAGCCATGAGGAGAGGGAAAATTCCCCCTCACACTTGATCAGTTAACTCTATGTGTAGCTCTGTGTGTGACAGAGAAGAGAGCTCCAAACAGCTGCAACTTCTGTGTCCTGTGTTTCTGACTGAAGTGTCTGAAGAGAGCAGAGGAATTGTCACATCTTTTTCATACTGTTTTTGCTTTCAGAGTTTGATATGTTTGATATTTGCTTTCTGTAGTCTGATATGCAACTCTGGCTCTGCATTGCAGCAGACACCCCTTCTGCAATTGATTTGTCCCAATATAGCTAAATCCTACCCTCTGATATTTAACATGAAAAGTAGGAAAATGTTTACACAGCTACTTAGACATGATTTGCACACTGTCATTTCAGAACACTTGGATATCGATAGTATTCCTTTAAGTTAAGTATGCCTACCCTGAGGCAAAGTTACATGAGGTAAGCACAGAGCTATGTGTATGCTGCATCCACACACCTCTATGCACTGTCTGTTCCTCTCCTCATTCACCCGGTCTCCTGCTAAAGTCACATTTTCAGACAGGAAGGGGCAGGCTTGCCCATGATTTTCCCTCCTTTCACCCTCCCCTTAAGGGGAGCAAATGAGGCGGGAATTGGAGGGTGATGAAAGGGATCATTGCAGCAAGCCTGCCTATTTCAGTCATTTATACTTTAAAGGACTACTGAAATGAGGCATATGGAGGCTGCCATATTTATTTCCTTTTAAGCAATGCATATTGCCTTGCTGTTCTGCTGTTTCTCTGCCTCTTTTATTTGTAGCCATGAACCCAGAACAGGTGAGTAACAAAACATTTTGACCTATACCAGTGATCTGCAAACTTTGCTCTCCAGCTATTAAAGAGATTCTGTAACAACAAAAACCTCCCCTGGGGGGTACTCACCTCGGGTTGGGGAAGCCTCCGGATCCTAATGAGGCTTCCCACGCCGTCCTCTGTCCCACGGGGGTCTCGCTGCAGCCCTCTGAACAGCCGGCGACAGAGCCGACTGTAGCTTCAATATTTACCTTTGCTGGCTCCAGCGGGGGCGCTGTGGCGGCTTTCGGCACGGAAATAGACGGAAATACCCGATCTCCGTCGGGTCCGCTCTACTGCGCAGGCGCCGGAAACTTGCGCCTGCGCAGTAGAGCAGACCCGACGGCGATCGAGTATTTCCACCTACTTCGGAGCCGACAGCCGTCAGAGCGCCTGCGCATGAGCCAGGAAGGTAAATATTACGTCACCGCTGCACGGAGGGCTACAGCGAGACCCCTGAGGGATGGAGGACGGCGTGGGAAGCCTCATTAGGATCCGGAGGCTTCCCCCACCCGAGGTGAGTACCCCCCAGGGGACGTTTTGTCGTTACAGTTCCTCTTTAAGGAAATACAAGTCCCACAATGCATTGCAGGAGTCTGACAGCCACAGTCCTGATTCATAAAGGCAAATGCATTGTGGGACTTGTAGTTCCTTAATAGCTGGAGGGCCAAGTTTGCATATCACTGACTTATACAGATAATTATGCCTGCAGCAAGCAAGAATAACAGAATACACTGAGTACTATTACTAGCTCTGGAAAGAATAACAGTTTGAGCTGAAAGGGAACCTCCAATGTAAAAATAAAACCTTTACTGTCAGCACAGACAGCAGAAGTTATAACAAAGTCCCCTTTTCTAAAAACTGCCATGGTAGCTTTCAGCCTTTGCAAAGACTACGTCAGCTGTGGGTGGGAGGTGCTTCATAGTGTAGCATGCAGGGTACTCTGCTTCTACCTATGCCACTGAGCCAGCCTGTCACAGAGAGCTGCCACAATGCTTCCTTGCTGCTTAATGAAGCCGTTGCTGCAAAAAAAAGGTGTAGAAGCAGGTGTCGGAGAATACTATAGCACTGAAGCTCTGTTGCTGGGCATACACAGATCGTTTTTGCCACTGGATTCTGCAGTCGATGCTCTTATCTTTCGCTCGTTCTTTCTTATCTTTTTCCATTCACTTCTATCAGGATTCGAGCAGCAAAACGATCGAATGGGAGATCGGACATGTCGGAAATTATCGATCTAATCATCTGCCTCAAAACGGAACCGTGTATTCCCAGCATATGATGCGAATAAAGCCCTACAGGAAATGGAGCAATATGAAAACAGTCTACAGCTATGATTGGCTCTGCAGGTGTGGGAGTGGCTAAGGGCATGTTTCCAGTGTACGCGGTGCGATGCGGTTAGATAGCCGCATAGCACCGCGGCCTAACTGAAACCAATGCACGACAATGGAATCTGCAGCATGCTGCAGATTTTCACACGAATGCATCCACCCACCGTCTCTTCCATTCACTTCCGCATCGGGCTTCCATTCAGCTCCCATTCACAAATGGTTGCGGGCCCTCAGTCTCACTGAACACATGCACCACTCTCACTTAAAACCTGGTATCATTGAGTGCTACATGGCTATTAGAATGGCATAGTCCAAGGAACATGAAGAGCGGATGACTGTATGCTCTGTGCCAGCAATGTCTGGAAAGAGCAAAGAAATATTTTCATGGAGAATTGGAATAGAATGCAAGTATTTATTATGATTATTGGGCATTCAGATATAAAGGGAACCAGAGGCCCCCCAAAAAAGCTTTTATACATACCTGGGGCTTCCTCCAGCCCCATACGCACGGATCGCTCCCACGCCGCCGTCCTCTGCTGCCTGGATCCACCGGTACCGGGTCCCGTCATGGCCGCCAGTCGGCCGGCAGACGCGGCCAATTGTCCGCATCACACGGGGCTCCCTCCATGTATGTACCCGTGAGGCTGCCTACTGCGCAGCCTCACGCGTACATACATGGAGGGAGCCCCTGTGATGCGGACAATTTGCCGCGTCTGCCGGAAGTGACGGGACCCGATACCGCCGATCCAGGAAGTGGAGGATGGCGGCGTGGGAGCGATCCAGGCTTATGGGGCTGGAAGAAGCCCCAGGTATGTATAAAAGCCTTTTTTTTTTTGTTGTTGTTCCTCTCTGGTTCCCTTTAACCATACACTATGACAACAGCTGATATTTTCTCAATCGCTCTTATAATAAATAATGACAAAAAAACTGTATAGAAATTTTGAAGTTTAAGTTTACATTTTTTCTAAAAAAAAAAATCTACTTTTTGACTGGTTAAACATTTTGTCCTCTGAAATCTGTTGATATTGATGGGTGGCATGGCAGCACTGGTACCTTGAGCTGAGTGCTATATCTGTGTGTTTGAATAGACTTATGCCCTCCCTTCTTAAAATAGGTTGTATCCACCTCTCCTAATACACCATGCTAAAAGTTGGCTGCCATATCTACATTTAATAATGTACTGGGAAGTTAGTTGATACCATGTGATAAGCAGATGTTTACATATAGTAAATGGCTATGGGTATTGCTGGGTAGAGACGATCTGAATTCAATAGCCAAATGTGCTTTGTGCAGCTGAGAAAATAGCCAGAATACTTAGTCCTCATCTCCTCTTCTCTTACAGTTAATGATGTATCGACTCCTGCTGCTGTTTCCAAACCCTCACTGCTTTCTCCTAGCTTAATATCTGATTTACAAGGTTTATCCCTCTCCACCTCATCTCCAGTAATAAATGTAAGTTACTTTTTAATTTTTTTTGTCTATTTCTCACATAATTCATTGGTTTGACAATGTTTTATATCAGATGTTGCAGACATCTTTTTGAAGCAATTTGTTCATTCGAGTATTGGGACTTTCAGTTGTGGGTCTGCCAAAGTCACAGCTATGACATTAGAAGACCCTACCTGTGGTCTATGTCACAGCTTACTGTCAGAGGTCATCTGCATTGCCCACTGATGGAATTGGGTTGGCTTTTAAGGGAGATTTAAAGGAATCATCAGGCAATATTAATATAAATCCAATTTACTTACTTGGGGCTTTCTCCAGCCCCTCGCAGATGTCTGTCCCACGCTGACCGCTCCGTTTGCAGCTTCTGGCCCGGGGTCCCCGCACGTTGCAGAGGATGACCGTGGGGTCGTCCTTACTGCACCTGCATGAATCGCCGCTATCAAGCCCACGTTGTCCGCGGCTTACTGCGCAGGTGCAGTAGATCTGCGCGGTATGTTGCAGACAACGTGGGCTTGTTTGTCTCCCCTTGCGGGGACCCCAGGCCGGCGGCTACGAACGGAGCTGTCAGCGTGGGACAGACAGCTGTGAGGGGCTAGAGAAAGCCCCAGGTAAGTAAACTGGATTTATGTTAAAGAACAAGCGACACCCATGCTAACCTAGAAGTAAAAAACACATATATAAGTAGATAAATACTACTTCTACTTACATAACAGATGTTTTGTGCTATTCACATAATGATTTCTGTGAATTTTATAAAGGAAAAGCAGAAAATCCTATTCTAGGCAGTGGCCATCTTACCAAGCTAATGCTGACATCATATCCTCCCTGACTCTTGTTTTCCCCCCTCCCTTCTCTTGCTCATTGTGTATTCATTATCTGCCCTCCTCCCAGAGTCTTCAGACACTCCCACTGAGTTGTATACTAACAACTGCAATGTCTTTTTTTTTTTTTTATTTACACATCCAATCACTGAGTCACCTCAGCCTAGCTGATGGTCACCTAAGTGTGTGCATGAACGGCCTACAGGGAAAAAAAATGCACACGTTACGGGGCTTTAATTAAAGCCGTTCAGCATAACACAAAGTCAAAGCCATAATAATGTCTGTCTGACCTGCTTTGTGAGAACTGGGGGTGGAGGCACCCAAAAATAGGTAATGTAATGAAACAAAAATATGGTGGAGGGAGGGTGTCTTTACCACTCAAGATGGAAGAACCCAAACCACAGGGTTAATGTAAAAAGATAAAATTATTTATTCAGCACGATTAAAAGGATAATGCGGTTTATGGGTCTCAGCCCGCTTCTTCAGGTCAATACAAGTGCCTTTAAAACAGGGGTCCCCAAACGTTTTGGGTCGAGGGCCAAGTCAAAATACTTCATACTGCTGGAGGGCTGGAGTATACATATGATGTAGAAGAGTTTGCGGGCAAGACAGTGAAGCATACCCAGGTGACAACCTGCAGTCCAATTGGACAGCAGTGTCACCTGAATTTGATTGGAAACCAGCAAAATTACTGCTTTCTGGCTTCCATGTGGATAGGTGGTGCCAGCACTGCTATACTATATGTGGACCACCAATATCTATAAGTAATACATTTTCAGTGTGGGGGCGGTAAAAAAGCCTCAGGGGGACACATTCGGCCCGCGGGCCTTAGTTTGAGGACCACTGCTTTAAAATATGGTCACAAGCATTTCTGGCATCCGTTATTGTGACCATATTTTAAAGGCACTTGTATTGACCTGAAGAAGCGGGCTGAGACCCATAAAACGCATTGTCCTTTTAATCGTGCTGAATAAATAATTTTATCTTTTTACATTAACCCTGTGGTTTGGGTTCTTCCATCTTGAGTGGTAAAGACACCCTCCCTCCACCATATTTTTGTTTCATTACATTACCTATTTTTGGGTGCCGCCACCCCCAATTCTCACAAAGCAGGTCAGACATTAGACATTATTATGGCTTTGACCTTGTGTTATGCTGAACAGCTTTAATTAAAGCCCTGTAAGGTTTTTGCTTCCCCCCCCCCCCCCCCCCCCCGATCAAGAAATCTGATCGTATTTTACATTTTTCTGGATTTGTTGAGATTGGACATGTTGGAAAATTCAGACCAACTTTACCAAGGATTGTATGATATGCGATGTATTGTCAAATTGTATTTAACTACAGTAAATTGTATGTAACTATTCAGTACATACCAAATGTTTGTATAAACAAAAAGGATGGAATTATGAAAGTGTGTGTGTATATATATTGAAAAGATGGAAAGAGTATGTTATGGTATGTAGTGTGAAAATAATATATATGAAATTGTATTGTTTTTGTAGAATTGTCATAATATGTAGCTGTATTGTGCTTGGTTTATATATGACATTAATAACCAGAAATCATTGCATTTTTGTAGCACTATAAAGTGTGGTAAATGCAGCTGTAACTAAGCAATGTGTTGTTCAGTAGGAACTGTGATGCTAAACTGCTATAAGTTGCCACACACCATACAATTTTTTAAATATCTGTTCAATTCAAGAATTGCAATCAATTTTTCTGACTGATTGTAACATTTCAAAAATATGACCAATGTACCACACAGGAGGGTTTTCTATCCAACCAACTTTTTCACCATTTACAATCTTTTTTTTCATGAAATCTCAGAAATCTTGAACACATGAGTGTGTTTAAAATCGAACAACTTCTTCCAAACTTCTCATCAACAAAAAAATTGGATTGGTTGAAATTAAAAAAAAAAAAAAATGTAACGTGTGTGGCCACCTTTGGGGTCAGCGAGTTTTCTACTCGCAATGCTTTGCACAAAGCTTAAAGGGAGTTGATAACTGCCAGGCAGATGAAAACTAAAGTTATGTATTTAATTCTAATAAACTTTTTTATGGCATTTCACTTAAAATGGGTTTTACATATTACAAACTGCAATTTTTTAATTCTCCATTTTGGATTTGTTTTGAAGTCCAGTCATATATGCTGCATACTGGGATATGTGTCGAAAAAGATTTACTTTTGTGCAGCTTTGGATCCGGACGTGCACTATAAACAATGCTTTTTGCTCACAGGTCAGTAGATATACGTCCTCTGTGACTTCATCTAAGCCACAGGTCAGTAGATATAAGTCTTGTAGCAGAAGCAGTGCTGTGCAGGATTGGGCTTGCTCCTGTGCACATTTCTGGCACTATCTGATGCAGCACTAATTGGTGAATGGGAATATATGTTTCCTGAGCTAATGAGATTGATTTTTACTATTAAAATACTTTTATTTTCTCATTTCATAGTGAAAAATACACACTGTAGCATTATTTCAGAATCAAATATCTTCACCATAAATTGTGACTGAAACATAATCTAAGTTTTGTGATAAGCAGTAAGAATAGCCAAACAAAATTTGTGTTTTTTATCTACAGTAGCACTTTTTATTTTTAAACTGGAATTGGTAAAACTGAGAAATAAATGTTCTATTTTTTCTTTGTTTTCCCTTTAAAATTCATAGAAAACAAAATTGTTCGAGGGAAAACATGGCATACAATGAGAGCCTAGTTTGTCTTGAAAAAATATATATATTTCATTTCTGTTTCATAAGTAGGGATAAAGTTATTTCTGATTAAATAAGGACATAGCTAAACTGTCAAAACTGCTCTGGTCAATAAGGTCTGGATGCGAAGTGGTTAAAATATGCAATAACAAAAACAGTACAGTACATTTTGGACATAAGGGCTGCTTAGTATGGATGAGCTGTTTCTAACTCGAGTGTTTGTAAGTAGGGAACTACCTGCATAGAAATTTTCATTGACTCCATTGAGAATTTTAGGGATGATCAATGAGATGCAAATAATTTTGGGTTGATGCAGGATTATGTAAATTTTGTATGCACATTAATGCAGCATAAAAACTGCACCAATCAAATTCCTTCTCTACAAGACTTGATTGATGCATTGTTAAACTGCATAAATTTGCATACAAAATTAGCATAAGTCTGCATCAACTGGGAATGATTTGCATCTCCTTCACCATCTTTACAGAATTTGTGTAACTCATGTAAAATACAAATTAGGTACATTTTTCCTGAATACAGATTTGGTTTAAACTGTGAAATCCCTTTACATTCTCATACCGAAAGCCTTGTACAGACATTAGATAATTATCCGGCATCTAATGTATAGGGACAACCAAACAGCCTTAAAGGGACTCCGAGCAGTGCAGAAACTATGGAAAGATGCATATCATTTTAAAGCTCTCTTTCTCCTCTTTCCAATGATATATAAAGCGCCATCCTACGCCTTTTAGTTTTTGCTATTTTCGCGATTGAAATTGCAGCGGCCGCAATTTCAATCGCAAAAATAGAGAAAACTAAAAGGCGTAGGGCGACGGTTTAGGTGTCGCCAGAAAGAGGAGAAAGAGAGCTTTAAAATGATATCCATCTTTCCATAGTTACATTGTATTACACAGGGCGACTTTTTGCTAAAGTCAGCAGCTCCATTCTGCTGGAAAAAATAGGTATATGTGCTCCTCTATGAACAGTACAGCTAATATCAATATGTAATCTTCCCTTCACTAGGATCTAAACCTGGTTAGATGGATCGCTATATAATTGGGTGTGTAATTGCCACCCTATTAAAGTTGTAGAGAGTAAATACAGCGCTCTAACATCAAACAGATATATAACAAAATAATTATTCCAAATATTGCACACAGTCCCTTAGGCACATAACAAAAAAAGTCCTCATTAAAGTCCATATGCATAAGCCTCCATATCGTTAGTATTAATCACGCTCACCAGACAGGATGGCTGACTAATTATGATCAGCATATACAGCATGTGATAGATGTCCTCTGAAGTTCCTTTACACTTCCTCCTGTTGTATGCACCTCAGAATAAAAGCACATCATAGCATGATACCGTTTGGCATAAGGGAAAACACGCTTTCACCAATGCAAATGGTCACCCGTGTGGGATTCCCAATCACCACACACCCAATGTGTATAACAGTAAGGTTGCGGGCTCACCAGATGCAAATGCTGACCATATACAGGATCAGCTGACAGCGCTCAGCACAAAAAGAAAACTCCTTTCTCCGAACAGACTCTTCTCCCTTAAAAGGACTCAAAGCGGAATCGCCATAGTGTATTACCGTTTATTAAAACATTAAAAACTTAAGTAGTGCACTCACATTTAACAACAACAGTATGCGCATATAGTATAACTCCTGCGGACGTCCTCCTTGCTGCCAGAACTCGCGTCTCCACACACCGCTGCGAGGCCACGCCTGCTGAATGGAGCTGCTGACACTGGGGAAAGTGTCGTCCTGTGTAATACAAGTAACTATGGAAAGATGGATATCATTTTAAAGCTCTCTTTCTCCTCTTTCTGGTGACACCTAAACCGCCCCCCTACGCCTTTTAGTTTTCTCTATTTTTGCAATTGAAATCGCGGCCGCGGCAATTTCAATCGCGAAAATAGCGAAAACTAAAAGGCGTAGGGGGCGGTTTATATATCATTGGAAAGAGGAGAAAGAGAGCTTTAAAATGATATGCATCTTTCCATAGTTTCTGCACTGCTCAGAGTCCCTTTAAAGTGTGCCTGATGTGACATTATGTTTCAATAATTTTTATTGGGGTTTTGAAATCAAATGCCTTTATGGCAATGTATACACATACATTTAAAAACATTGTAGAGTATTTCCATTAACATATATTAACATATATTAAACTTCTGATAGTAGTTACATACAATTGCCAATTGGCCATGCTTGAATCACATTAATAATGTTTATAACATGTATAATTATTAGCTATACAGTCCTGGTTTCCCCAGGATGGGGGAAAGATTCTCAGAATGGAGTGACATTATGAGATAGACGGAGTTATGGTTTTTTTTTCTCTTTGCGGTCTGACAAAGTTAACATTCAGGTATGAAAGTGACAGTTTCTCTCCAGTCGGTACCCCAGTCGGGCTATAGCCCTCATTGATGAGGAGTTACAGCCATAGAACTTTTTCCTGCAGAGGACAGTTTCTGAGTGAATGGGATAGATAAAAAAGGTCAATAGTTGATATATTTTAGCTCTGGGACAGGAAAGATGCATATTCGATAACACATAAGCAACTTAGACTTATCAGCTGCTTCCTAATGAAGACCTGGCACTGATGTCAGGGGATGCTTGCCCCGATATCAGATAGATGTCCAGTCTGACAAAAACCATTACACCAGGAAAGCTATGATCTAACATTGGTTTTGCTTTAGTCACCGTGCACAGTGGCTTTATAGGGTTTGAGCTGTGGAGTCGGTACAAAAATTATCTGACTAAAACTCCTCAGTTTGTTGAAACCAACGACTCAGACTCCAGGTACCCAAAATTGCTCTGACTCCAAACCCCTGGCTGTGTTATCAGCTATACTTTTGTGTCCACTATAAAGAATGGGCTGCAGATTTCCATCTCTCCCTACTTTTTGTGTGCTTTTCGGGTGTATTCCTACATTGTTCATTTAGTACTAAATTTACCAGTATGACATGACGGGCTCCTAATTTGTATGGATACCATTTCACTATAATATATCGTTTTATCAACCTTATTCTGCTTCTTTACCTAGGAGCTTCATGAAGCAGCAATTTGCATACTGTAAGAATCTGCTGTGAAATCGGAAATAACATCCCAACTTTTTTTTTTTCAAACTTTTTCCTTCAGTGAGAGAGAAAATGAATTTAACTATAGGGCACATGCCGAACTAACACTAAGAAATTAATTTATTACCAGGCGAAGGAGAGCTTGGAGTAAGAATAGATGAGTATATGACCCTAATATCACAGAAATGTAGCAGCCACTTATCCTGGAATATGTCAGACAGTCTATTATTCAAATCATTCGGCACTGTAATTGCATACAGCTTTTATAAAGCCTATCAATAAAGCCTATTTCTGGAAATTCATAGCCGCTGCACATTATTGAAAGTATACTTTGTTCCTTTGTTTCATCTACTTGGTCCGTAAATGAAGATTAATAACGGAGTATTGTATCACAATACGGAATTCGCCCAGTCCCTGGTGACCCCCGGGGGCCACACAAAACACCCGCGTCATTACATAAATCTGCCCGTTTCAGGCCCGTCTTGGAGGGATTGGGTTAATTGTAATGAAATAGAGGAGAAAATATGTTTAAGTGTTCTCTTTATTTTTAATCCAATCAACCTTCATTTTAAAGTGATTGAAATGTCACTGAGTCTGTTTTTGCATGCTTGCATCAGTAAATCAGGTGCTGTATTATGCAGTCGAAAGGCTAAAGAAATCAGCCACTTAAATCCATGAAGAGTAGCAAAACCCACTTCATGATATTTTGTCTGTCTGTCTATCTATCCATCCAGGCTCAGATTCACATGAGCCTATAGACGCAGATGTCGTGGCACCCTAGACTTCACCCTCCATCAACCTACAAACCCCACACCAAACTGCACCGCAAGTGTGCTGGCCTGCTCCTTTAGTTCCCTTGCCTGTCATAAGTTGCTACTGGTGCCCCTTGGTAGCCAGAGCTATCTTCAGTATTAAGTAGCTAGAGGTGCCCCTAACTGATGGGAGATAAGGTCAGTGGAATGCTGAGACCTGGGTGAGTAACCTCTCATTTACACTCTTCTCAGGACTCTGCATAGGGAAGGGAGTGAACTGCCTTTCCATCATCAGGCGCCTGTAGGCACATGCCTACAGTGCCTTATGGTAAATCCATCTATCTGTCTGTCTATCTGTCATGTATTGTATCAGCTACGGCACTATTCAAGGCATGGTTAATCACATGCTAATAATACTTTAGTTGATGTAAACGGTGTGCTAAAATTGGCCAACCAAATCAAGCAACTGCTGCATTTCATTGGTCCATTTTGAAGCTGCATGAATTTGCATTAAAGGGGCTCTATGGTTGAACAACTAAAATTAAACTATTCGTGTTTACACACACATATAAGTTGTTCATTTGTTCCAGGGTAAATGCACTATACATGCTTTTTGCGTTCTACATAGCTGTCAGTGACAGCAGATATTATAATCTACCAATTCTCAACCTTTTTCTGACAGACTTTGGACTAGTCCATCTCCTCATGAGAGATTCTCAGTATTTACTTTACTTTCAAAGGCACTCATTAAATGGCAGTGGCACTGATCACCTGTCAGGATAGTGTCCAGGTGGGTAGACAGGCTGTCTGGAATCTTTGTAGAGGTTCTTTTCAAGGAGTGTTTTAAAAAAGTTGAAGAGAAACTTTGAGAATCCCCATGAGGAAATGGACTAATCCAAAACCTGTTAGAAAGAGGTTAGGGATGCCAGATTTAAATAGCTACTGTAAGTGATACTACACTGGAAGTAAAGCATTTATGGGCAATTTACTCCGGGACAAGTGTATGTATGTGTGCATATTTATTTTACAGTTTTCCCGTTTTTCTCCATAGTGCCCCTTTAACTGTGCATCAACTTGCTATTAGCATTTAATTGGCCATCCCTTGCAACTACCTATGTGGCCTTCTTAGATTGTGCCTACTGTTCTTCCATTTACCAAGTCTGAGGATGTATTTATTTCAAGGGCCCTGCCCCAAGCATTTCCATGTCTTTTTGCATTGTGTGTGCAGGCAGAATATGCATTAATCTCTGTGTAGCAGGTAATGGCCTAGGAG
This sequence comes from Hyperolius riggenbachi, assembly GCF_040937935.1. Lineage (NCBI taxonomy): Eukaryota > Metazoa > Chordata > Amphibia > Anura > Hyperoliidae > Hyperolius > Hyperolius riggenbachi. The sequence goes on along the minus strand of NC_090646.1, from coordinate 591,264,576 downwards.
AGAAAGTGACCTGGGCTTGACATTCACACACCAAGTAGAAATGATCAGTGGCCGTGTTCCCAACCCCAGTCCTCACGGCCCACCAACAGTGCATGTTTAGTGGAAATCCACAGAGGAAGTTATCAGCTCTGATGTGGCACTAATTGCCCCACCTGTTTTAGCCTTAGTTTACAGCCCTAAGGTACATACACACGTCGGATTTTTCCAAACGACTGGTCATTTGGACGTCAAATTGGGCGTGTGTACAGTCGGTTGTTCAGCAGATAACACTGGTTTTGACGGATCTGCCCGGCGGATCCATCAAAATTAGCGTTATCAGCTGAACGACCGACTGTACACACGCCCAATTTGACGTCCAAATGACCAGTCGTTTGGAAAAATCTGACGTGCGTATGTAGCTCTAGTTGTAAACAGCCCCACCTGTTTACAGCCCTAGTTGAGCCGTTACTTGAATGTTGAATACAATTAGTTTTTGTTAATTATGATATATATATATGTTCTTTTTGGTTTTTTTTTACATTTAACATGTGTTATCAGTGGCAGTGAAGCATACTTTTCATTGAATGTATGCCCTGCAATGCGCAGATAATGTGCAGTGCTGCTTTTTTGTTCTGTTCTGTTCTGCTGTTACAGGGAGTGCAACGCAACAGCCACTGTGAATGTAGCTTAGTAATCCTCATGTATACCAGCTTCTTATCTTGTGTATGGCCGCTTTCACAAAGGATTGGCTCTCCCACAACAGAAGAGATGATTCACTGACAAATCTGTATTTTCCAGTGCATGCTGTGTCTCTTTAATGAATGCTGAGAACCTCATGAAAGGACAATGCAAAAGTTAATTCTCCTTAGAGTCTAGCGCTGTGAGCCCTGTAGACTTGCTGCTGGATTCTTGGGACACCGGCACGTGTGGCAAAGGGTTTCCAATGTGCAGCATAATTATCTGTCCACTTCCAGCACATTCCAGCACTGTCAATAAGAGTTAGGACCAAAATATGTTGCTGATAGTTTTGCGCGGTAAGATCTCCCCGCTCACATCTTTTGTGGCAATCAGACATGACATGGGACATATTCATTGACCCCTCTCCCTCTCCATCGCCATCATTCACTGAAGGGAGCCGGCCTCGGCCAGACACAAGGCTCATTTCTGCTTTAACAATGGTAATTAAAGGTTAATTCACTGCGTCAGGATTAACGAGAAAAATACAAATGATGGGCACGCAGCTGCCACCATTATACAAGTTTAGAACAATACAATTACAGTAGGAATTTGACAAAGAAAAGTTTATAATTATAATCTGTATGGTTCCGCAGTTCCTTGTGCTGCAAGTGCATCTCAGCTGTGACAGTCTGGTCGCCATCGGGGTCCAAGTTTACCTTTTCCACCTTTGAGGACATCTTTATCCTCTTAGTTTTAAAGTGACAGGACAGAAGGGGGGGGGGGGGGGGGGGGAGTGCATTGCTGCCATTTTTTAAAGAGCTGATCCTGTTCAAGCACACAGCGGCAGAGCTTGTTTTTTATCTGTTTAGGAGCTTCTTGATTTATCATATAAAGCACTTTTAATTCCCTGGTTAGGAAACCAGACATTTGCCACTTACTGAACTGCAGACTTTCATTGCTATACAATTCAAGCTCTGCTTGCGTTTTGCAGTTTTACCAGTAGGATAATGCAATCCAAGCAGCAACACCCACCCACCGAGTCTGTTACTAAAGCTGTGTACACACTTGAAAGATTAATGAAAGATCACAGACCAATTTTACCACCTTCCATGTAGTATGAGAGCCGTACTCTAGTCTACACAGTTTATTCTATTGAGCTGAACTCCCCATTAGATAAAAATCTTTGCAAGATGCTCTACACAAAGATGCTGTACAGACACAAAAGATCAGTATCTGCAAAAGATCTGTTCCTGTAAAATATCCGCTCCGGCAAAATGCATTCATAGTCTATCTGCAGATCCTCATACACACCTTGTTTAATGGACAGCAGAAGATTAGACAATCATCTGCAGATCCAAAGAACCATCCTGGTGGATCTGATCTGCAGATGAGTTCCTGCTGGACACAGACAGGAACTCAAAGCATTTCTGCCTTTAATACATAATGAATAAAACCAGTTATAAATAAAATGCAAAGTCAGCACTCAAAGCAAAAAAACTGTACTTTTGGGAAACTGTAATTTTTAAATGAATAATAATACTTATGTAAAAATGCAAATATGATAACCGTATGGCATATAAAAAGTAGGAAAACATGTTTTTATTGAATATTATGTCTTTTATACCGCTTTAAGCAAGCTGTTTAACTTCACACACGCCGGACACTCACTGGTTATATATAACAGCATGTTGTTGCTATCCAACACCTCCCCCCATGTTTATTTCCATTTAAACACATGCAAATTGTCTGGCTGTCCTGCTGATCTTCTGCCCTTATTGTACTTTCAACCATAGACCCTGAATAAGCATACGGATCAGGTGTGGTGAACCACATGCTTGCTTCTGGTGTGATTCAGACATTACTGATACATGAAAGATCAGCAGGACTGCCAGGCAACTGGTATTGTTTCTAAGGAAATAAATATGGCAACCACCATAGGCTTCTCACTTCAGTTGTGTTTTTAAACACAAAAGGGTAGGCAGGCTTTACATTTTGAGGTAGTTGGCTGGAGTTTTCAATAGCAGCTTTCAGCTAAGATCCCTGTGATGCTGCACTCACTGGATTGGCTGAAGCAGCTTTACGCTGCTTTGCTGACAGCAGCAGAATCTCCTGTGAAACATAATGAATGCCTTGCTGACATCAGCACCTTTATTTAATAGATATGTTTATATTAACCCTTTGTACACTGAAGTTCATACAATTACTTTGTTGACCGTCAGCAATAAAAGTGCTGCTAGCATTGTTTTCAGTGGAAAGTATTTGTTTACAGAAAAGCTGCAGATGTTTGTACATCCGGATCAACCATGACAAAGCTCACATCTCTGGTCGGTCCCTAAACCAACCCTGTACAATGCATAGCACTGGGAGAAAGCATCGCGTACGTTAAAAAGGGGCGCTGGGAAAAAAGGGCGCCGGGTTTTTAACGATAAGCATGGATAACGTTTAAAAATGTATTGTACTGTATTTCGTTTAAAATTAATGTTTTTTAAAGTTATAAATCATTAAATAATGTGCATTAAATCGGCAATTGTAAAAACGTTAATCTTTCGTTTAAATACTGAAACGTATAATAACGTTAAAAAAAAATAATTACTAAGTAACCCTCCCTGTACCTACCCCTAACCCCTAGACCCCCCTGTTGATGCCTAAACCTAAGACCCCCCCTGTTGGTGCCTAAGTAACCCTCCCTGTACCTACCCCTAACCCCTAGACCCCCCTGTTGATGCCTAAACCTAAGACCCCCCTGTTGGTGCCTAAACCTAAGACCCCCCTGTTGGTGCCTAAACTAAGACCCCCCTGTTGGTGCCTAAACTAAGACCCCCCTGTTGGTGCCTAAACCTAAGACCCCCCTGTTGGTGCCTAAACCTAAGACCCCCCTGTTGGTGCCTAAACCTAAGACCCCCTGTTGGTGCCTAAACCTAAGACCCCCCTGTTGGTGCCTAAACCTAAGACCCCCCTGTTGGTTTTTTCGTTTAAAAATAATGTAAAAAAAAAAAATGTACTGTTTTTCGTTTAAAAATAATGTTTGAAAAAAATATTGTACTGTTTTTCGTTTAAAAATAATATTTAAAATGTATAAATCATTAAATAATGTGTAATCATGAGAAGCAGTAATAAAACATTAAGTCTCCGGGCGCCGCTTTTAAAACGTTATTTTTCACCGGCGCCCTTTTTTCCTATCGGGCGCCCATTAAACGATATTTATTATCGGAGTGAACGGCGGCGCCCGATTTGTCCACTAGCCTCAGGCGCCCGAATTTACTGTTACCGAAGTACGTTAAAAAGGGGCGCTGGGAAAAAAGGGCGCCGGGTTTTTAACGATAAGCATGGATAACGTTTAAAAATGTATTGTACTGTATTTCGTTTAAAATTAATGTTTTTTAAAGTTATAAATCATTAAATAATGTGCATTAAATCGGCAATTGTAAAAACGTTAATCTTTCGTTTAAATACTGAAACGTATAATAACGTTAAAAAAAAAATTACTAAGTAACCCTCCCTGTACCTACCCCTAACCCCTAGACCCCCCTGTTGATGCCTAAACCTAAGACCCCCCTGTTGGTGCCTAAACCTAAGACCCCCCTGTTGGTGCCTAAACCTAAGACCCCCCTGTTGGTGCCTAAACCTAAGACCCCCCTGTTGGTGCCTAAACCTAAGACCCCCCTGTTGGTGCCTAAACCTAAGACCCCCCTTTTGGTGCCTAAACCTAAGACCCCCTGTTGGTGCCTAAACCTAAGACCCCCTGTTGGTGCCTAAACCTAAGACCCCCCCTGTTGGTGCCTAAACCTAAGACCCCCCTGTTGGTGCCTAAACCTAAGACCCCCCTGTTGGTTTTTTCGTTTAAAAATAATGTAAAAAAATGTACTGTTTTTCGTTTAAAAATAATGTTTGAAAAAAAATATTGTACTGTTTTTCGTTTAAAAATAATATTTAAAATGTATAAATCATTAAATAATGTGTAATCATGAGAAGCAGTAATAAAACATTAAGTCTCCGGGCGCCGCTTTTAAAACGTTATTTTTCACCGGCGCCCTTTTTTCCTATCGGGCGCCCATTAAACGATATTTATTATAGGAGTGAATGGCGGCGCCCGATTTGTCCACTAGCCTCAGGCGCCCGAATTTACTGTTACCGAAAGCATCTGCTTGCAGTGCATGGTACAGGATTACTGTAGTAACTCAACACAAAGAAGAATTTTGTCATGGATAATCAGACTAAAAAGTATCTGCAGTTTTTATGGTCCTCTTTTTGAGTAGTAGATTCTGTAAAAAAAAAATAATCTGCGATTTTTAGTGTGCAGAGGGTTCATGTATTCAGGTTGACTGGGTCACACCTCTTTTCTTGGTCCAACCTACCAGTTTCATGGGGCAGCAGGGCCGTTGCTTTCATAAAGGCAAGGGGGCAATTGACCCAGGGTCTCAGGGCTTCCCAAGGTGTCTCCTCCCCACCCTCTCAAGCTATGGCGATCCATTGGTAGGGGGCTAATTTGCACTACCTGCTGCCATGGTTAATTAACAGCCAAAGTCCAAAGCATAGTGTATTGTGCTGCCTCCTGTGCCCTGCCTGTATTAGATAAGATTCCGCTGTGTGTACAAGATTCCGCTGTGTGTACAAGATTCCGCTGTGTGTACAAGATTCCGCTGTGTGTACAAGACTCCGCTGTGTGTACAAGACTCCGCTGTGTGTACAAGACTCCGCTGTGTGTACAAGACTCCGCTGTGTGTACAAGACTCCGCTGTGTGTACAAGACTCCGCTGTGTGTACAAGACTCCGCTGTGTGTACAAGACTCCGCTGTGTGTACAAGACTCCGCTGTGTGTACAAGACTCCGCTGTGTACAAGACTCCGCTGTGTGTACAAGGAAATAATGGGGACCTTAACAATTCTTTGAGGGGACATGAGATGGACACCTGATGATATTGTGTGACGGGTGGGGTAGGATGGACCCTGGCAACCAGCTTTAGGGGCCTGGGGGTGATTTTGCTGTGTGTGTGTGTGTGGGGGGGGGGGGGGGTGTCAGTAGGGCCCCCAAGTTACTTTTGCCCCTGGGTCCCATAGTAGCTAGAACCGGCCCTGTGGAGCAGTGAGCACTGTGAATGGTTAATGAGAGGCAAATACTTCTGAGATGATGCAGGATTATGCAAATGTATTTGCAAATGTATGCAGTTTGAAAATGGAGAATTGTATGCTACCACGGGGGGATTCAGTTGGTCCAAGCTGCATTAATTTGCATATAAAATGTGCATACATCTGTGCCAACTCGAAACTATTTGCCTCTCGCTGACCATCCCTGGTAATCCCTGTTAAGTACAGTCATGCCTGTTTACTAAATGGATTGGAACCTTTCAGGGCATTGAAACATTTAATTTTTTTATTTTTTCAGAGGGTTTTATTTGTTTTTTTGTATGGTGATGGGCTCCATCAGTCTATAAGAAAATGTTCTTGTTCTAACGTGAAAATCCCAGCTACCTGTTTGCAGCCATTAGGAACATTTAGCATCAGAGCTTGGCTTCATCTGTGCTGGTAGAAACGATGACTGCTACCTCCAGCCACTAGAGGGCATAGTGTAGTAGATGGATAGCGAGTTACTCATTCGCAATAATAGATAAGTGTGCCACTCTAGAGTAGCATCTGGAGAGTATATCAACAAAGCTCACTCCTATTGCATAGATAAATCGAAGCCCTGCTGCAGGGTGCCTGTTAACGCCATTCTAGATGCGCAAGATCTGCTTTAGTAATAATGGGTCATCAGTATCCCTATCCTTGAAGCTTATTTTTTTCAAATGGGATGTGTTACACAGCAGCAAAATACTCATGCTATGAGCTATCAGCCAGTTCAGCTCCTCCTGTAGGTTGTACAGAAAACTTACTGCACAGTACAGCAGTTGACAAGCCACTTGTGTTTTTTGCTGGTCAGTGATTGATATTCTCCAGAATTCTATAATGTCATTCACTGTAGACCGCTATCACTAGCTTCATTTTCCCCCACTGGATGAATGGGACTGGTTAGATAGTGGGAGGAGACAGTTTAAAGGTGCTCAGAAGGTGCTTATTTCTGTATTTTGCTGCATATTTTACAATGAAACAAACTTTCCAAATCAAAGTGTTCTCCGGGTAGTCAGTCCTGTTTTTCTACCAGGATTCTTTTGACGTAGATAAAACATGTATAGAAGTGTCAGTAGGGGACGGTAGACTCAGAAAGGCTTTGGGGATTATTATTGCAGACTTCTGTGTAAGTCAATTTAAGCTAGTCCATCAGTGAAATGTACAGTGGAATTACTGCAATAGGTGTGCTCGCCAACATTTTTAAAATTCGAATCCACATACGGTAATTATGTTATTGTATAACATAGGATTTTAAATCTGGTGGCCGGAAATATATTTTCTTGACCATCTCCTGTGCCTATATACTAGCACATTTCCCTACAAGTTTCTTTCTGTTTTGTTTTTTTTACGATTCTTTATAATGGAAAAGATGTACAGACATATAAACTTGACACCACGTTGTGTCCAGCATTTAAATAACAAAACAAAAGAAGAGCAGCAAATAAAATCTTACATACTGTAGTTTTTGGAATAAAAGACTCACTTTCCCCCCCCCCCCCCCCCCCAAAATGAGGGGGAAAAGTCACAGCATCTTATAGTCCAAATGCAGGGAGTTCCTGACTTGTGAACGCCTGCCAATACGAGCCTCCAACCCACCACAATGTCGGGGACTCCCCGTACTGTCCCGATGCAGAGGAGGGCACTGGGGGACACAAAGGGGCATAGAGAAGGGCAGAGGCAAACACATATGGGACACAGGAGCACACAGGGAGACACATGAGATACAAGGGGGTATCAGGTACAAAGGGGGCATAATCCACAAGATGCCCCTTCACCATGGATGCGCCAGGTTTACTATATATTTTTTCCCCCTGGTTTTTGTCCTCTAAGCCTATGTGCATCTTATGGTCCGTAGCATCTTATAGTCCGAAAGGGCCATCCCCTTCAGTCCTCCAATGACCTTCACAAACTGCCCTGTATGTTTCCCACTCCCATGCGTGCCTGTAGGATTTCTCAAGAGCCACCCTCTGGATCTCCCTTCCACCACCCATCAGACTTGCCCCCTTTTTCAACACATTTAAGCAAGCCCTCAAAACTCTCCTCTTCAAGATGTTACTCTCTACTACAGTCCTACTAAGTGTGTCCATCTCCCCTCCCCTTCGATTGGAAGCCTTTGGCAGGGTCCTCCCTTCCCTAGTGTAGTCTACATGTCTGTGTGCTCCTTTCCTACGGCCGCCTCATACTTGTATTACTGGGCCTACCTAACCAGCCCAAAATCACAGGATCAACATTGCATGTATTTATTGTCCAACCCTGCGGAATATGTTGGCACTTTATAAATACTAATAACAAGTGTGACACATGAGCGGTGAGGAGTGGGGGAAGTTTGCAGGACAAGGAGGAGGAGTAAAGTTCACACTAAGGACCCCTTGCAGCTTAGTATGTCAAGGGGGTTTTGGGAATACTTTTTTAGGTTAAAGTGACGAATCCTGCAATAAATCTGCAGTGTCTACTTCCTGCTTTCAAGGAAGCAGACAAGTGAACATCCTGTGCCTTCAAATTGGCTTCTCTGCCATGGCAGTCAGCTGACACAGCTGAGGGATCAAATTAAAACTTGTAATTAGTCACAGATGAGGGTAAATGAGGCTAAACTCTCTAAATACATACAGGGTGCATTTCTCTATGCTTTCCTTATGTCCTGTACAAGAGTTCAGGTCCTCTTTAAGTTGTTTATTACACAGTCAGCAGAGCGTTCACTGACTACTTTCTATATTCTAGCAAAATGCCATAGACGTTCAATAGGCAGATTCAAATCAAATGAAACCATAATATATTTATACAGATACAACTAGATATTTTTCTCATCTAGAAAGTAATATCAAAATAAACCTATTAGTATCTGGGTGCATGGAATTGTTGGAAGCATTTTGCCGCCCTTGTAAATAAAAAACAAAAAACAATTCTAGTGTCTGTCCTATAAAGGGGCGCAGTTCCCATCTACGTTTTGGGGCGAGCAGCCCCCATCATGTGCTACAGGGGTTGTATTGGAAGCTGTCTGTCATTTGAATATTTAAATGAATACAACACATGGAAAATTAGGGACTGGATTCTCTGCTATGATGCCGCTTCAGACAATATTTTGACATTAGGCGCACTAAGAAATAGCGTTTAGACCCCTTTTGGTGTGGGCAGTTGATAACTTTTCATTCATAATTAGTTCATAGAGAATCTGGAGACATTTCAGGGAAATTGAACTGTCAGTGGGTAGAAACAGGCATTTGACCTCATCACATTGAGTGGGGCCCATCATAATTTGTTCATTTGGTCCCCATCAGCCCAGCCTCATCTCTCATACGGCACCTTGCTGACCTTCCCTCTCCAATTCCGCTCAGTTCAGCTTTAATTATGACTCAGCAGACCTGAAGAAATATTGCAGCCTGCTCTCAAAAACCCTGAACTGCCACTCACCAAAAGATTGTTTTTTAACAGGTAATAAATGCCCAGAGGAAGTGTTGCCGTGTGTGTGTCCCACACTACGGCTGCCGCTGGTGTGAGGAGAGGAAAGACAGATTTTTTTTTTTTTTTCTCTTTCCTCTCAAGTGTGTCACTAGTAGATGGTGAGATGTTCATTTCGAGGATTCTCCTGCCTTGTGGGGAAGGAAGAAATATCTCGTTCTCTGTGATGTGCACACTAGCAAATGGATTAAGAAATCAAAGCGAGAGGTCGTCTCACACAAGGTCAAAATACAACGTAGCTGTCAAGTCCATTGTCAGCTGCTTTTTAGGGATTTGATTTGAAGAAATCACTTTGCGTTTAGTTGACAAGTGACAAAGTAGATTCTTTTCTCTCGCCAGAAGTGCCCGGATTGCTCTGTTTAAAGGGAAAATATGCTTTGTTTAATCAGCGGAGGGCTCCTTCTCTTTTTTTCTGTTGGGTACCGCAGTCAGGCTGAAAAACATTTAATTTTTCATGCTTGTTTTCATCTGTCAGGATGAGTGAAGGATGGAGAACTCCAGTATGGTGTTCTATTTCACCATATTTTTCGTAGATTTTCAGGCTAGTCATTTAGAACAAGTAGAGGAACGACATGAATAATTGTAATTTTGTTTATTTTATTTTTCTGTGTATTTGAAAAAAAAACCTTTTCAAAGAGGTGGTGAAAATCTCCCCAACAGGAGTGGGAGCAGAGCTAAGGGCCGCTGTAATAGTATACTGGTTCTGTATTCATCCAGGTTTAAAATTCATTTGTTTAAAACTTTAAGGCTTTGTTCACATGAATTGCCAGCACTATTGCAAGCACTGAGCGATTTTTTTTTTTTGAGTTTTTTAAAGCGATTTTCCCTGCGCTTTGCGCTTAGAAAAGCGCTTTTGTAAGTGCTTTTGCAGAGCGATTTTTTTTTTCACTTCCTGACATCAGTAAACCTTCCTCGCGGACGTGAACTCTTGCACCCGGAAATTAATAAATACAATGTATTTTTTTCATGAAAGTGCTGGGGAAATCGTTATGCAAAATGCTTTTTCAAGAGCTTTGCGATTTCCCTGTACCTTCCATTCAGAAAAAAACTCTCAGAAAATGGTACAGGCAGCTCTTTTGGAAGCGGATCGCAATGGAACCGCTCATATATGAACACTCTCAAAGGGAATCATTGCACAAGTGCTTTTAGGGCGGTTTTAAAAATCGCTGACGCTTAAAAAAAACTGCAAAACACTTTAGGTATGAACCAGCCCTAATACATCTGAACTGAAGGATATGGTGGCTGCCATATTTGGTTCCATTAAAACAGCACCAGGCCTGGTGGTCTTTGACTGCAGTAGTGTCTGAATCACACACCTGAAACAAGCATGTGGCTAATCCACTCAGACTGCAGTCCGAAATTTCTGGTCTGCATGCTTGTTCAGGGCCAAAAGCATTTGAGGCCGAGAATCAGCAGGATAGCAAGGCAATTAGCATTGTTTAAAAGGAAATAAATGTTCTCCTCTACATCCTATTCACTTCCAATGTCCTTTAGAAGAAGATTGGATACAAAAACAACCCCTGGTGATACCTACAAACAGCAAAATAAGATGCTTCCTCCTCTGTATGGGAGGCAGCCACCCACCTAGCACATGGGCTTTCATCTCGGCCTCATCCCTCCCTCCTTGGGTGGACTCTCATGAAAGCTTCAGAACTAGGTTTACATGAGACATTTCAACCTAACCCTAACCATTTCAACCATTTCAACCTGATGTAAGTTGTAAGCCCGACCAACTCTATCCAAAACCAGAGGAGTTGAGTTCTGAATGATAACCCAAGGATCAGCTTGTAGTTTGCAAAGGGAGGTAGTCAGAGGTGCAGATAATTTATTAGCTACGGTTTAATGGGACTCGACCACTTGAGATGCCCTCATAAGATTACACTGTTGCAGCTGATTGCCGGAAAGCGTTGCAAAAGCACCACTAGTGGGCCCTGGGCCTAAATGTAAAGATATACTGGACACACAATTATACATGCTGTTGGAGGTTTATTAATTTTTCTACTCAACAAGAAAGTGCCGAACAAGAAGTGTAATATGTTTCATTAGATGGATTGATTATAATAGCAGAGCTTGATTAATGGCCTCGTTCACACAATACGCATTACATAACACATACGTGTGCGCACATTAAAACATGCATGTTTTTACATAGTTAGGGCAAATTTTGTTACATGATTTTTTATTTTTTTTTAGCTATATCCAGAAACTCGCTGCAATCATTACATTAGGATAACACAGCCCGTTACAGTGAAGGGATGACCTGTATGGGGAAGTGTGTTCACACTATTTAGTATTTATATAGCGCCAACATCTTCCGAAGTTCTGTATAGAGAGTATTGTCTTGTCACTTAACTGTCCCTCAGAGGGGCTCGCAATGTAATCCCTTCCATAGGCATGTCTGTGTGTATTGTTTATTTTTTAATCATATAGTGTTCCTGTAGCACTGACATCTTGTGACCTCTTTACACAGTAAATAGTCCTCTCACTAACTATCCCTCACAGGATTTCATAATCTAATCCCTGTCTCATGCCTGGTACACACCATGCAATTCCCGTTAAAGCAACGGGTCGAATCGATGATTTTGGACAGGCCCGATCAGGTTTCAAAATTATTTTCCAGTTACTTCTGAACAAAATTGATCAGAAACCTAATCGGACTTGTCCAAAATGATCAATTCGACCCATCGATCTTAAGAGAAATTATATGCTGTGTGTCAGCCCACCACTGCCACGATGCCAAAGTACACATGTAATCCGACAATTGTTACAGGAGCCTCGCAAGATCTCTTTTTAACAGGGCGTGTGGCATACAGTGCAACCATGTTAACGGTGGACTTAAATACAACATTAATCCTAAAATCCTAACCCCAATAGTGACCTCATTATGACCTAATTCCCGCCAAAGAACTACCATAAACACACATTTGGTACAATAAAGTGTGTGCTGTAATTGGAACAAGCTGGTGTGCTGGTAAATGTTGTTCCTGTATGTTATGTGATAATGCCTATATCACATTATCAAGCACCAAGGCCTGTACTCTTGTAGAGCTGCACTACCGTCTCAATATCCAGTGATGTGCCCAGCAAAAGGATTACCAATCCAGAAGCAATGTAGTAAAGCAGCTAGCACCGTTGTATTGATAGCTCAAATACTTCTTTTATATAGTTCTGTCATCTATGCAACAACCAATTTTCAAACACAGGAACCGCACACGGCAGGAGCTGGAGGAGAATGGCCATTCTCCAGCTCCTGCCGTGTGAGGTTCCTGTGTTTTAAAACTGGATGAGTGGTTATACCTGGCTTCATTTTGTCCAGATGTCTTTTAAAGGGAAGATCTGCGCATGTTATAAAAAAACAAACTGCACTTACCTGGGGCTTCTTCTTCTTCCAGCTCCTGGCAGTCGATCGGTATCCTCGCCGCAGCTCCTCTCCCTCCCGGCATCCAGCGGTGAAGAAGCTGACCTCGCCAGGTCGGCTTCTGTGCGCTCCACGGCGCGGGTCACGTGGTGTAAGTGACGTCATATGGTCTCTCATGCGCAGGCGCAGTAGAGACCCGATGACGTCACTTACACCACGTGGCCCCCCGCCGTGGAGCGCACAGAAGCCGACCTGGAAGCCGACCTGGCGAGATCGGCTTCTTCACCGCTGGACGCCGGGAGGGAGAGGAGCTGCGGCGAGGGCACCGATCGACTGCCAGGAGCTGGAAGAAGCCCCAGGTAAGTGCAGTTGTTTTTTATAACATGCACGAACCTTCCCTTTAAGAACATGTGTTCACTATACAAATTTGTCTTTATATGTGGAGCCTGATGAAGGGTCTGTCCCAAAACAAGTCGACGTTGTCGCCTCAATATTTACAACTGCACTAATCTTGATGTTAATTGCTGCTGTTTGCCATTCTTTGCTATGGAAAATGTTTCCTGAAGGATACCTTTTATGAACATTTTTGAACAAGTGTTGTCTTCAATAAAGACGTTTTGTATTTTTGCATATAAATTCTTCAAGTGTCTTAAATATTTTTGATATACATATGTTTGTACTGATATAAAGTCTATATGGGTGTTGTGGCACACTTCAGAAGATATTGTTCTTTTTGTTTCCCTTTATACGGAATACGGAACTGGAGTAGCCAGAGGAAACCTACGCAAACACGGGGAGAACATACAAACTCTGAGCTGATAGTGCCTTGGCTGGGATTTGAACCAGGGACCCAGCGCTGCAAGGCTAATGTTGTGTTGCGTTTGTGTGCGATGTGCATATTGAGGCCACAGAGTATATGATCCATTTTCAAGATTACTCACACATCAACCCACTTATGCATATTTGCCAACTTTAATGAAGCTGAATTTCCATTTACTTCTGAATGCTTGTCGTGTGTTCTGTAGTCAGTTTTCTCTTAAAGGACACCTTAAGTAAGAGGGATATGGAAGCTGCCATATGTATTTCATTTTAAACCATACCAGTTGCCTGGCATCCTGCTGCGAGACAGGCAAAAAGAGTGCCAGACTCTTGAGTGCGGCCATAGGCTGTAATGAGAATTGCGGCTTTCAGAGGGTAATTTGGGCTTTGGTAAAAGGCGGATCCCTAAGTGCGGAAAATCAGTGCAATTCGGCTGCCAGCAATAGGCAGCCAGATTACATCTTACCCATGGGTCTACGGCGGCCTGGAGGGGGAATAGTAATTCATGCCACCGGGACTTTTGCAGGAGCAGGGTGAGCCGCTTTTCGCTTTCAACCAGCGCATTTTTTGCATGTACGCTCCAACTGATCTTTCATGCATCAGTAGGGTCTGAAGCACACGCCTGAAACAAGCATGTGGCAAGTGCAGTCAAACTCAAATCAAACATCTGATCGTCATGCTTCTTCGGGGGTCTATGGCTTAAAGTATTAGAAGCAAAGGATTAGCAGGACTGCCTACTATTACTACCTATACCTATAAGTGATGGCAACAAAGGAAAAAAAGTCATGTAGTGCATTTACTCTGGGAGAAATGTACAGTATATATATATATATATATATATATATATATATATATATATATATATATATATATATATATATATATATATATATATATATATATAATTTTAAACTTTAGCATTTTTCACAATAGTGGTCTTTTTAAATAAGATGCTTGTTTTTCGCAGTGTAATTTTGTGGGTTATACAGTTTTCAGTGAATATGTGCTGTAAGAAGCCAAAGAATGGATCCACCCTTCAGGAATGACCAGAGAGATTTGCGGGTGTCCTTTGTAAACATCTCCTGCTCTGTTGCATACATTTAATCTTCATTAACACAGTTATACAGAGGAAAAGGCCTCCAGTCGGATAACCCTGAAGTTCCCTGACTACAATTTGCAGGCAATTAAAATAATGTTAAGTCCTGGTACTGAGCGCTGTATCCTTGTGGTGAATGTGAGTCTGTCAGCAGGATTTTCAGGTCATTTGACATAGAGGATACAGGTGCAGCCGCTCGCAGTGAAGGTGACTGCAAGTTTCATCAATCACCCTGCCTTCCTATATGTTGATACATAATGGACCCCTTCAATCAGCTCTCCTGTTCCTCTGTCACCTCTCTGAGACGTGGGCTTCAGTTCAATCAAGGGTATGAATAAGGCTGGGAAAAGCACTAATAAGGGAAATGAGGGGTTTTAGTGACATGACACTATTGAGATCTCTGGTGCACAGCTAGCATACTAGAATCCCTCAACGTGTTTACAATGTACAGCTGGCTTTCTTTAATGTTAGTTTTTTCTTGACACAATATCTGTTAGGCGTAACAAGCGTTCATGCGGACTTGTGGAATATAGGTACTGATGTATAAGCTGAACTTTTCAGCACTCAGAATGTTCCTCGGCTTATACACAAGTCACCTACTACGCAAGGTTCAGTCTCCCCCTCCCCGAGTGACCCCCCCCACCACCACCACCACCATGGAGCCAAAGCAAAGTCGCAGAGATGATCCCCCCCACCACCACAGCATGTTACCAGGTCTTCAGACAGGGACTGGTACACACAAGCTAAAGAGGGTTCCATGGCACTAACAGGTGAGTAACGGCTGCATGCTTTGCTCTGCAAGTAGCCAGGGGCACAGGTCAGTCATTATTGAATGCTCCGCTCTGCATGTGGGGGAGGCTGCTTATTACTGAGTGCACATCTGGCATAGGGAGAGGGCCTGCCTAATACTAGAGGCACATCTGGCTTTGGGTACGGGCCCTGCCTAATACTGGAGGCACATCTGGCATAGGGAGAGGGCCTGCCTAATACTAGAGGCATATCTGGCTTTGGGTATGGGCCCTGCCTAATACTGGAGGCACATGGCTATAAGGAGAGGACCTGTCTAATACTAGGGGCACATCTGGCTATAGGGAGAGGACCTGCTTAATGCTGGAGGCACATCTGGCTATGGGGAGTGGGCTGTCTTATACTGGATGGACTTCTGGCTGCCTAATACTGGGGGAGGGGGGATCTGGCTTTGAGGAGAGGGCTGGCTATGTATACTGGGGAGGGGCTAACTCATACTGGGGGCACATCTGGCTATGAGGAGGCTGCCTAATACTGGGGGCACATCTGGCCATTTATACTGGGGAGGGGGATATTTTATACAAGGGGCACATCTGTCTATGTGGAGAGGGGCTGCCTACTACTGGGGCACATCTGGCTAGTTATACAGGGGACAGGGATACCTCCTACTGGGGGCAAATCTGGCCATTTATACTAGAAAAGGAATTAACATAATACATGAGTCAATCACGGTTTCCTGTATTCTGAGGTAAAATTTGGATACCTTGGCTTATATATGGGTCGGCTTATGCACGGGTATATTAAGAGCTGTCTGTGTATCCTTATTTTAGATGCCGAGTGCTACGGTTTCTTCGCGCTATAAACCTAGACCACTGATGTTTACTGCATTACTTTAATGTGGGAGCTGACATCTTTGTTCCCTTTTGAATGGCTAACACCATGACCCTGTGAAAAAACATCTGGTCACTGACCTCTGAGTATGCAGATCAAGGCCATTTTTATTTTAGGTTTTCTTTAATGAGGTTTCAATATCCTGTACTGTGTATAATGTTTGATCTATAAATTAATCAGTTTGTGTTAGTAAATGTATCTTTTTAATAGCTAATAAGTGAAATGTGTTTTCCTTGCAATTTTAGAAATGAACGTCTGGCTATAAATTTTTACAACCTAAGGGCATGTTTGCAGAATGTCATGCTATGTTACATTACAGCAATTTGTTGCCAAAATAGAACTACTTTTTAATGTGGAGGTCGAGGGATTTGTTTCCTCCTGGCCGTCTCCTCTGTTTCCCTGTCCCTCGCTAGTAAACGTTTTGAGTGGTCTGCTCAGTGGGTGGGGGAATTTGAAGGGGTTCCCTGAATCATAAGTAGTCTTGGAGTGAAGAAAGACCTGTGTCCATCAAGTTCAACCTCATCAATCATCTTCTTCTGGAAGTCATAGCTATGGATTCCCTTCAAAGTTAAGAAAGTATCCAAATCCTTTTTAAATGCAATTATAGTATGTGCCATAACTAATTCGTGTGGCAAGATATTCTCGATTTTAACCACTAAAGCCTTGTAAACACGGTAAACTAAAGTTGATTGAAACGTCCGACAAACCGTAGATTTTTATGTTTTGGACCACAATTGTGTGCAAAAATGCAGCCCAACGATGGTCAACAGACCTCAGGCATTTTACCTAATTCATCCAGGGGATCAACTCAGATAACTGCTGGGCAGATATCATACATTTGTTCACACGTGTACAATGTCATACAAATACTTGGGCCCGCAGTATTTAAATGAGTTGGTTGTTTGCAATATCAGTGTGCTGAAACAACAAATCTTTCCATGGATATTGCCAGTAAAGTTGTTTCTGCGATGTTGGTTGTCTGTTTTTGGCGATTTTTGTTGTGCGTGTGGGACCTTTACTCTAAGGAACCTAATCTGCTTATTTTCACGTGTAGATTACACCGTCTTGTCATTTGTGCAGACCTAGATATAAGAAATGTATCTGGGAATCTTTTATATTGCCCTTGGATAGATATATACATGTTATATATGTACATTTATACAGAGGGAGTACTATACTAGCATCTCGTGATTTTACCTCCCATTTTATGCATCTCAGAATTTTTAATTTTTGTATATTTTAGTTTTATGTATTTTTATTTTTGCCGCCAGGAGCATTCAGCGCCTGATGGGTACTCAAATTTATATGCAAAGGTCCTGCTTGATGCCAGCAATGCATTGGTGTATTTATCATACAGATGATGTACTTATCAGACAGTGATGATGGTTTATCCTCCATTACCTCCTGCAGAGTTTAGGGCTCTCTAGTATGCAGCCAGCAGGTAGGGGGACCTTTGTGGCTCACCTATTTATCAGTTATTGGCCTTCTGGCTTGGAAAGGACTTTTTTGGTCTCTCTCTGGCAGAGAAAAATCCCACAGTGTTCCTACATAGTCTGATCTCAAGTTGGATTGCAATGGACAATTGGTGGGCATTCACAATTGCGATCACGATTACTCATGGCTCTGCCGTGACAGTGATCATGTAGGAATAATAATTCCCCGTTTTGTTTGTATGGTGACTTTGTAGAATAGGCCTGTATTTTGTATGCGGTTTGTGTGCAACTTGGAATATGTTGAACGTATATAATAATAATAATAATGTTACTCTTCTTTGACGACCTGCTTGACTCCACAGAATTCCTCATCTATAGATATATTTATATCCGTAGACACGAGCGGCGGTATGTAGCGCGACACGGGACATAGGCAAACCGGCGTCATGATTTACATTCAGTATCGGTCTTGTTTTTCTCGCAGGCGCCTTTCACCTGAATCCCTCCAGTTTTGCATTTTTTTTATTTTATTTTCCATCGTACAAATTATAATTCATTTCTTTCCATTCTAGAAAGTTTCACGATTTTAATCTTAATAACCTTAAAAAAGCAGACATGCTATGTCATAAAATAGCTATTAGTGACTAGTTTGTATCCTATAAATCTAACTTGAGTTGATAATATGGTCCATTACCGTCTAACTGCACAGAGTATTTTTCATTTTACACTCTTCAGTTACTTTTTAGTGAAGTGTTAAAAAATATGAAGCTTTTTTTCCCTCTTTAAAATTGCGTGCTGTCTGTCTGTTATTAGGCAGATAACAGCTCTTATAAATGTTTCAGTAAGCGCTAAGTAGACAGTTATGTGCCCTCTCATTCCACGCTTATTTGCTTACCGTAATAAACTGATAAAATATGTGCGCCTCGCCGCTGTGTATCTGCAGGCATCAGGAACCACATAGATTTCCGTTAGAAATAAGGCAGCGTTTGCAGAACTGATTGGATATTTTCCCCAAAACCTTCCAGAGGTGTTGTTTATCCTTCAGAAATATGAAGCGTAAGTTGTGTGCTTGTTGCTTTCTCATTACTTTCTGGGCTCCTTCCTCTGTTGTTACCTCTTAATATTAATGTGGTGTTAGTTACATTTATTGTAGCTAGTGCTGTTTATTACACTGTTTAGTGCTAAACATACCTACAAATGTGCATGGGTAGGTCAAGGGTGCAAATCGGAGTCGGCTCGTCATGTGATGGTTCTATGGCTGTCTTCTCTACAAATAGGAGGATTGTGCTAGGCTGGGAATGGTCATACACACCTACCAACACCAGGCGTATGGAGTTGGTACAAAAATCATCTGACTATGACTCCTCAGTTTATGAATCTTCTGACTACAGGCACCCCAAATTACTCAGACTCCTTATACTTAGTAGGGTTGTGGAGTTGGTACTAAAATCATCCGACTCCTCAGTTTAGGAAACCACCGACTCAGACTCCAAGTAACTAAAATTGCTCCAACGACGCTGTGGAGATATATTGAGGTGCTGATGATATTAGGGAGTACAGAAACCTATTCTATCATTTTTATGTCTGCTGTATATCTTTCAGAGGTGGAGGTCAGCCAGTATGGCCTGAAGATATTGGCAGCTAGCTTCATGGACTATTAATGTGATTGTGTGTGGTGTCAATAGACAGACAAAAGGGAACCTCATTACCTGTTTCTGGCTGTCCAGAGGAACTGTACACTGATCTTTTGTATTAATGTAGACAGCTGCCATTGTCTTCAGTGAATGGACCAGTCCCCTTCAATAGGCAAGGAAGCTTTTTGATGTCTGGTAGGATACAATCTCACCTATTGAATTCTGCAAACTTCAAGAAGCTAAAACAGGAACACCTTTGAAGTTTGCATATCACAAGAAAGATTATGACAAGCGTTCGGTGATGTCACAAACGGGGAAACTGCATTAGTTCCTGGGGGCTGGACATTAAATGCCCCAGGGGACACTTCAGACTATTTAAGCTGACCCAGGACAGCCACCGGTATCTGCTCTTGGAGTTAGCGCATAGCTAGAGTTGATCTCGACTTCTGGTCGAACAAGCGGCATGCTCCTGCCGACAACGTTGAGACCTTCAAGTTGGTAACGTTTTTTTTAATCCCCATTTTTATTTTACGCAAATATCCGTGTGTGTTATCTTTGTAACTTTTATCTTGTAACTATTTTTACTTTGTTTTTTGTAATCTTTTGTATATATTAAGTTCTGCATTGTTCTATGTTTTTGCTGGAATATTAAATTATTATTTAATAAGCTTGACTTCTGCCGTACTAAACTAACACTCATAGCCTAAAGGAGACTGAAGTGTAACCGTGTATAAGTTCATGCCTAATTGTACGCTTGAGCAACACTACCGTAGGAAATTGTAATTGCATTGTGTGTGGGGGCGTTTGTCATACGTTGGCCTAAGCGCGCAGCTGACCCAACGTACGAACAACGCCAGTGCGAGTAGCGACAGCAGAGTGGCTAACAGTATCGTTCGGAACGACTGTTAGTGGGTCTTTGCTTCACGACAGTGTAAGATTGCAACTGTGTGTGTGTGTGGGTGCGTGGCGTTTCCGTATTTGGCCTAAGCGCAAAGCTGACCCAAATACGGAAACGCGGAGTGCGCGCTGAGGACTCGACAGCAGAGTGGAAGTGTCTAGCGAACCGCTAGTGGTGGCAGTGAGAGGTGTTCTGAGGGGTCCCAGCCTTGTTTTAGCTTGACTAAGGCTGCTTCCTCTCTGTCTGGTCAAACCCGCAGTCGGGAACCGTATACGCAGGCGTGTCGCGGGCCGGTTCCTGACAGACTCGACTCCTAATATCACAGCCATGACAAACATGTATGCAGAGAAAGTACTCATCATGCCTCTCTCCCAGAATTCGACAAAGTGTCACCATGCTGGTGATTAAATAAGTATGGTCATACATTATTCTATTTTTCTGTACGATTGACTAATCCCTTCGATCTATTTATCAGATCAATCAGTTATTTTCCAACTTGCTTGATCGATGGAAATTGGCTGACATTTGGTCGAATCGCCCAATTTACTTGATCGAACAGGATGGAAGGTATCGGATGATCATAAAGGAATCTGCTACTGTTCACATGGATTTTGATCGACACTGAATCAATTTTTGGTATCGTAGTTTAGAGGTACAACATCATTCAGATCAATAGTAAGTATCGATATTAAAGATCATCAGCAGCAAAACTTCTAAACTGCTCTGACTCTTTCTTTAGCCAACACTGCCTGAGTGATGGAGGTAATTGGAGAAACAGCTTGTCTGAAAATAAGTTACCATGAGGAACAATAGATGCTCCCTGAGAAACCTTGCTTGTCATTGTTAATAAATGGTCAATGAGATGCAAATGATTCCTGTTAATGCAGAATTTACCAAATTTTTTATGCTGATTTGGGCAGCTTGAAAATGGACCAATCAAATTCCACCTAGGCCGGTTTTGATTGGTACGCTTTCAAGCTGCACACATTTGCATACAACATTTGCTCTCTTTGCTAGCAATTCTTCTGGAGATGTGAACTGGGGGTTAAGACACCCGGGCCCATATGCAAACAACATTTTCTCCTTGGTTTTCTCCTAGGAGATAATTTTTCATCTTTAATTTAAATTACATTTTTTAGCACTTTGCAATTGAAAAAAGTACCAAAAAAAACTAGGTGCGAAAGACTGTCAAAATTATTTTGAGTATTTTTTTTGCTTGTTGGTGGTGTAAAAGGCATTTTATTGACAAGTTGTGAAAATATCACCTTGGAGAAAACTCAGGTGAAAAAGTGTATTGCATATGGGCCCCTACCTCTACGGGAGAAGAAAGTGCAGATTTAAGTGGTCTTTAAAAGCGGATTATAAGTGAGGGGAAAAAAGTGTTTGAAAATGATTTGTAATAACTAATATGCATTTTTGTATATTTTTGTTTACTGCCTCATTGAATTATTCTTTAAAATAGGAGTCTATACAAAACATTTAAAAAGTTGTTTTCTTGTAAAAATGAGTTCAGTAATTTAACTTTACCAAATAAGTATCTCAACTTAATCAGCTTTGTGTTTGATACTGGATTTGTATAATTGTTTGGTACAGCACATTTACACATTTTCGTTTTTATACTGTATGACTTAATTTGCAAATACACAAGAAATGAAAAAGTAAAGAATGAGAAAAGAATAGCCATACATTTAAAAAAACAAAACTCCTACAACATTCAATCCCAGTGTTGTATGTGTGACGTAGGTCTTCATTTCAACATTCCCTAGAGGGCATTTTGGTAAAATTGTTTCTGTGGTGGTTCAGCGGCCAGGTTGGTAAAGCTTCCATCTCTACACCTTTAGGAAGGTCCAAAGCATATTTGCTGAATACAGCTTAATGAATAAACATGCTTAGTTTTTAACAATGTTACTTTATAAACTATTTAGTCAATGTTTGCTCTTTGTAAAATCTTTCCTTTCCCCAATTTACTTTTTGCTCCAAAGTCCATAGAAACAACACCTGCTCTCCCAGAGTGAACTGAGAGACAGTCTTCATAATAAACAGCCTAGGCTAAACCTCATTGGTAGGGTTGGGTTACCTACCAATGCTGATGCTGAAACAAAGATAACTAAAATAAAAGTGGGTATCCTGAATAACTTACTACATTCTACTGTATGTCTCCTATGCCTCGTTAAGTACGTGAGGGAGGAGGCTGGAGGGATATTTGTTATATTGGTCTCTGACACACAAGAAAGCTAATCAATGTGCATGGATGGGTTCTGTTTCAGTAAAACAAGTCTTAAAAAATGTCAGCACACCAAATCTTCAGCACACCAAATCTTCAGCACACCTATTTTATTTTTTTTAATTTCTACAAATAACCGACAATGTTTTTGGGGGCCTTGCTGGGCCCCTCTTTCTCAAAGCTCGCGAACCTGCAAAACCCACAAAACAGTTGTCACTTTTTTTTTTTTGCAGGTATTAGCACAATAAACAAGGTGTACTCGTGTTTTTTAATATTTGTATGGCAACATTGGGCGCTCAGTCATCCTCTGTTTCTCAACATTTCATTGCTATATACTCCTTTTGAAAGCTTGGGCTTGAAAAGTACTCTATGGAATGGCAAAGATTATCTCAAGTAACCCTTGAAACAGATATATTTAAAAGTAGCACATAGTAATAGTTTCTAAACAGTTTCCAAGAATTTACTATTGCTTTAAATTAGCTACAATATTAACTTGGTGTGATTGACATACGAGTTATCATTTTCTAAAGCTCTAACTGTATACTTAATAAACTATGTGAAGCCGGGGTACCCCCTGGGGAAAGTGTACGACACGTTGAGAACCTAGGCACTGTGCTATGCACCCAATATTGTGTGGAAGTGTGCCACTTACAAATGATTGATGATCTATGTAATGCTAGTCAACTATTTAATTTTAAATCCGGGCTGAAGAATTGGTGACAGAAGGTTTCAATCCCAACCCAGAAAGCTCTAATGTCTGGGTATGGACCACCATATATGTCCATAATTGTCCCCCCTCCCACCCGATATTTCCAACAACTATATTCTTTACTCAGTGCCTTAAACATTTTATTATCTGGAGCAAGGTAGCATCTGTTAATAAATTTGTGCTGCATTAACTGGTAATGGGTATTTCGAGGCCGACATATGTTCTTATTTATCTGAGCCCAAGTAATATAATTTATTTTATAACATGAGTTATCCTCCTATCTAATTTGTATTTTATGTGGTCCTACACCATTTGCTCTGTTCAGAAGATCATATAAACATGCAAGCATATTTTCTATTTTTATCTAAAATCTGTCTTCCATATTCCGTTGGACAACGTCTGATCGGATTGGCTTTTCTCTCTATTAAATATAAAAACAATATTTAGTGGATGCCAACCCACACTGTGCACAGCTGCCAAGGGTACTGCCTTCTGCTTCAGGTATCACAGTCTCTGTTTAGCCTCGGCGCTTATTGCACATAAGTATATCTCCTAGTGCGTTGTGTTTGGCAAAGAAAAGTTTTCAATAAGGGTTCCGCTCAAGTGTACAGTGGACCTGCCATCAAATTAACAAAAAGATTAAAAAAAAAGGGCGAAAGATACTTTCTGATCAATAATTAAAATTAATCCAAAAGCTCTTCACATAAAGTTTTTAAAAACACACATTGCGGGCCCTGATCAAAAGTAAGTATTAACCTCCCTGGCGGTCAATTAAAACCGCCAGGGGGCAGCACAGCAGTTTTTTTAAAAAAAAAATATTTTTTTTTTAAATCATGTAGCTAGCCTAGCGCTAGCTACATGACAGCCGATGAGCAGCAGCATCCCCCCACCCCCTCCAATCGCCTCCGGGGTCTGGGAGGGGGGACACACACCTTCTAACGCAGCGAACGGCGGCGTTCGGTGAGTTCACGCAGCTAGCAAAGTGCTAGCTGCGTGCAAAAAAAAATTACGGAAATCCGCCCAGCGGGGCCTGAGAAATACTCCTGCGCGGCATAGCCCGAGCTCAGCTCGGGCTTACCGCCAGGAAGGTTAAAGGACATCCGAGGTGAAAATAAACTGATTAGATAAATTACAGTATCTATCCTTCTCCTAGAAATTAATTTTTTGATATCACAGTTTCATTTTATATTTAAATCTAGTTTTTAAGTGTTTACTGTTTCATTGTCTCTGCTCAATGACAACTTCCTTGAAGTATGCCACAGCTCAAATCTATGAACTATTGACCCTTTTTACAGTGGGTTGCAAAAATATTCGGCCCCCTTGAAGTTTTCCACATTTTGTCATATTACTGCCACAAACATGAATCAATTTTATTGGAATTCCACATGAAAGACCAACACAAAGTGGTGTACACGTGAGAAGTGGAACGAAAATCGTACATGATTCCAAACATTTTTTACAAATAAATAACTGCAAAGTGGTGTGTGCATAATTATTCGTCCCCCTTTGATCTGAGTGCAGTCAGTTGCCTATAGACATTGCCTGATGAGTGCTAATGACTAAATAGAGTGCACCTGTGTGTAATCTAATGTCAGTACAAATACAGCTGCTCTGTGAAGGCCTCAGAGGTTGTCTAAGAGAATATTGGGAGCAACAACACCGTGAAGTCCAAAGACCACACAAGACAGGTCAGGGATCAAGTTATTGAGACATTTTAAAGCAGACTTAGGCTACAAAAAGATTTCCAAAGCCTTGAACATCCCACATAGCACTGTTCAAGCAATCATTCAGAAATGGAAGGGGTAGGGCACAACTGTAAACCTACCAAGACAAGGCAGTGTACCTAAACTCACAGGCCGAACAAGGAGAGCGCTGATCAGAAATGCAGTTAAGAGGCCCATGGTGACTCTGGACGAGCTGCAGAGATCTACAGCTCAGGTGGAAGACTCTGTCCATAGGACAACTATTAGTCATGCACTGTACAAAGTTGGCCTTTATGGAAGAGTGTCAAGAAGAAAGGCATTGTTAACAAAAAGCATAAGAAGTCCCGTTTGCAGTTTGCCACAAGCCATGTGGGGGACACAGCAACCATGTGGAAGAAGGTGCTCTGGTCAGATGAGACCAAAATGGAACTTTTTGGCCAAAATGCAAAACGCTATGTGTGGCAGAAAACTAACATTGCACATCACTCTGAACACACCATCCCCACTGTCAAATATGGTGATGGCAGCATCATGCTCGGGGGGTGCATCTCTTCAGCAGGGACAGGGAAGCTGGTCAAAGTTGATGGGAAGATGGATGCAGCCAAATACAGGGCAAACTTGGAAGAAAACCTCTTGGAGACTGCAAAAGACTTGAGACTGGGGCGGAGGTTCACCTTCCAGCAGGACAATGACCCTAAACATAAAGCCAGGGCAACAATGGAATGGTTTAAAACAAAACATATCTATGTGTTAGAATGGCCCAGTCAAAGTCCAGATCTAAATCCAATCGAGAATCTGTGGCAAGATCTGAAAACTGCTGTTATCAAATGCTGTCCATCTAATCTGACTGAGCTGGAGCTGTTTTGCAAAGAAGAATGGGCAAGGATTTCAGTCTCTAGATGTGCAAAGCTGGTAGAGACATACCCTAAAAGACTGGCAGCTGTAATTGCAGCAAAAGGTGGTTCTACAAAGTATTGACTCAGG
The DNA here is from genome assembly GCF_040937935.1 of Hyperolius riggenbachi. Classification (NCBI taxonomy): domain Eukaryota; kingdom Metazoa; phylum Chordata; class Amphibia; order Anura; family Hyperoliidae; genus Hyperolius; species Hyperolius riggenbachi. The sequence goes on along the minus strand of NC_090646.1, from coordinate 591,238,862 downwards.
GGGCTGAATAATTACACACACCCCACTTTGCAGTTATTTATTTGTAAACAATGTTTGGAATGATGTATGATTTTCGATCCACTTCTCACATGTACACCACTTTGTATTGGTCTTAAACGTGGAATTCCAATTAAATTGATGCATGTTTGTGGCAGTAATGTGACAAAATGTAGAAAACGTCAAGGGGGCCGAATACTTTCGCAACCCACTGTATGTTTTTTCCTGCTCACAGAAGCCATTTACTGACAGGAAAGTGTTTTATGACTGCAATTACTTATGAAAGAGGGTTATGCTATAGTCTGGCCAAGTCAAACCCAGACAAACTGTCAATTGCATACCTGATTTTTAACTTTTTCATACATAGAAAGAAAAAAAGCACAGCATTGCCATTTGTCTGCTTGGCACTTGTACATACACATGTCCATCTCATCGTGTCACACATCACCTCAGTTGTCCTTTAAGCACTCAAAGTATCAAAATGCTTTTGTTGCCCATGCTTTACCCTACCCGGTTTCATCTACACAGTTCCCTCATGGGTATACCGCTATCCTCTTTAGTCTCTTGCTAAAGCTTAGTATTTGTTAACCACCAAACTCTTAAGGCCCTCTCTGATTAGCAGGATGGAGTGGTTATCTTATTGTCTTAATCCTTTATGACTGAGTGAGACTATAGATTGCTACATATTATTTTAGTTTTGAACCTATCCTCAAATTTTATGGGTGTGAAATCCTGGTTGTTTCCAAGGATAATTAATGATGACCTACAGTTTTTGGGTTTGAAGACTGGGTTTACCTTATAGGTGTGTTACACTATTTAGTTTAAGTTTCAACTAATTTATATTTCCAAGTAAATATCAGATTAAAGTAGATGTTTATCTGCTTCAGACATGCCCAGATGTGTGCTATGTTTTAGGGATGATACAGTTATGGCCAAATCTTCTGCCTGTTTATAAAGAGTTAATTTATGATGCAGACATTTAGATTTTATCTCCTTCCAAATAAACTGAATGTGCTTAACTAACTTGCTGGGAGTGAAATCATACCTTTTATTGCAAACAGTGATTTTGAAATGATCATTTTGAACATCTCAAAATGTTTTAGTAAGAGAAAACCAAGGGTTTTAGCACAGTGTTACAGCTTTCCAAGAGGTTGTTGTTACCTTCAAATAGTTAATCTATATCACTTAACACGTTAACGTCCAAATATATAATATGCCCTGATTCCCAGGAAATGTTTGTGCTTTGGGTCCTTTCTTGGCTGTAACTTGTTTATTACATAGGTTGAGTACCGGCGTCTTTTTACCATTAATCTTAAAATTGTATCAAAGACTAAATTCCGCTAAGGTTTTTTTCAAGCTTACTTAACAGGGTCACCGGATCTGTCAAGGTCATAAAAATATTGTCAGCATATGCAGTCAGATATAACCTTTCCCAAATTTCAATTCTCTAAAGTCTCCATCTTCCTTGGATTAGGATCTCCAGGCACAAATTGAGTGAGTAGGACGATGGGGCAGCTTAAAAACTGACAAAAGTATGAGAACTGGGCAATAAACTTCATACAAGCAGTCTGGCTGTGATAAAGTTTCTTAATTTATTAAGAGGACCCACTTCAAGAACTTACTTATCTGAAGCTTGCAGAAACAACAAACATCTCCCACGTCAAAGGCTTTTTCAAGAACAGTTGTTTTCATTACTCCGTCCTGCACTCACATGTTCATTTGTAGACAGTGTTGAGGCTTTGGCTTTTGTATGAAGTCTGAGTCACAGTTGATGTTTTTCCTCTATAAGTGACAAACATCATTATAGATCACTGGACATTATAAACCCGTACCTTGGATTACTGAATTTATTAACAAACATTGGGAGAAATTCACGTAGTGCCATTATTATTGCGCAGTTAGTGCGGCTCAGGCTTACATAAGTAATGTGATTGTTGGTATCATAATGCTCATCACACAAGTAACAAGTAATGTGCGTTACCCTAGCAATGCTCTCGCTACCTATTCACTGCGCGTCACGCTAATTGCGCAATGGGTTGTAATCTGCTGACGAGAGTATCGGTAATATTGCTCTGCACTGTAAGTAAGTGAGTTGTGATTGGCTCCAGAGGTTACTGCTCCTTGTTTTTATGTTGCCTTATTAAATGACATGTTTTCATAATGGGCATGGTGGCTGGACGCTAAATACAGTACCGACTCAAAATTAGGCACCTGCTGGGAATGATGTAGCTCTCAATCTACTGATACTTTTTTTTTTTTGCACCCTTCTTAAAAGTCAGAAATGTATTCATGTTGCCTTGTTTTGCGCAGGTTTGTACGCCATCCTTTGTCCCTACAAAGACCCAGGAACTCCTCCATCGGATGAGTGGCAAAGGTCTCTCTGCCCATTATCACTTTCCTCGGCAGCCATGCATCTTCGGAGCCCAGATGATTTCAGTGCAGATAACATTTGATAACACCAGTGACAAGAAAATAGAGGATATTCACATAGAAACAAAGAAGACTGATTTGAAGATGCACCTGTTCAATGCAATAGGTGAGAAAAGGCACATTTTGTTTTTGACAGCACAAAACAATATTTCTGTAATTGCATGTAGTTTGACTTAGGCCTCAATTCACAGAACATTATCAAACGTTTATCAAACACTTTATCAAACGTTTGATAATTTACCTCATGGGTAAAATCTAATTTTAAATTCACTAAGGTGTTATATATTTATCGAATGTTTTACCGATAAAACGTTCAACAAATATATAACACCTTAGTGAATTCAAAATGAGATTTTACCCATGAGGTAAATTATCAAACGTTTGATAAAGTGTTTGATAAACGTTTGATAATGCTCCGTGAATTGAGGCCTAATGTGTATGTACAAGTGCAAGAGTGGCAGATTTTGGATTAAGACAGCTAGGTAAGTTTTTCAGTGTTTGAGTAACACCTATGGGCTACATGTATGATCCTGCTACACTGCAAACCTGCAGTGTAAAACTATTCACACATATTGTTTTTTCAGCTGACTTAACGTGTGCTGGGTACAAAATGACATGCTTATCTAAGAAGAGGGAAGCGTCTTGATCCTAATGAGGCTTCCCACTGCACCCTCTGGTCCCCCATTGCTGCTTGCGGATCCTCAAGAGATTGCCAGCAAGGTCTTGTCGTTAATCTGATCGAGGACGTGTCATGGGGTATGGAGCTTTAGATAGGGTGTAGACCTGCGTTCCAGATAACTGGACTGCAGAGGAACACCTGCTAGTGAAAGGTAGATGTCCAGACTAATAAGACTGCCTGCAGGTTATACCGAGGTACCGCCATATTCCTAACATTCCCTCAAAGCAAGCCTTATATAATTAACACACAAAACTACACATTGAAACTCACATGTGGCTAGACTCTCTTAATTTGCAAAAACCTATCTGAATATTGTATACATCACTTAGACAGCTGCAGTCACTGCAGGAAAAGCCCGGCATAGTATCTGAAGATGTCCACAAAATATCACTTGTAGAATGTACCCTAACTTTTCTTACTTATTAACCACTTTGTCCTCCTTGACGTATAAAAACGTGAACGAGAACAGGCGTGCTCCCGCGCCCGATCGTGCACGCGCACTCCCGGCCGTGGATTCGGTAGCCCAGGAATCAATGTATCGGGCTATGGTGCCCGATCACCGATTCCTCTCCCCCGCTGAAAAAGCGACCGCTTCTCTCGGAAGCTACGCTTTTTCTGAAGCTATGTCCCTCTAAGCGTACATTGCACGCTTAGAGTGACGTCATGTAAACAAAATCAAGATTGCCATCTTGTGACCAAAAAGTAAAACTACAAGTAAAAGTAAAAAAACATTACAATACACAAATATTTCCCCAAACAGAACACTATTTATATCCCACCCTCCCAAAAATGCCCACATAAAATGTTTAATAAAAAAAAAAAAAAAAATTACTATAAAAAAAAAAACACATAAATATTTACCTAAGGGTCTAAACTTTTTAAATATCTATGTAAAGATGAAATATTTCTCTTTTTTTTTTTTTTTTTAAGCTTGTAAATAGTGGTGGATGCAAAACGGAAAAAATGCTCTTTTATTTCCAAATAAAATATTGTCGCCATACGTTGTGATAGGGACATAATTTAAACGGTGAAATAACCGTGACAAATGGGCAAATACAACACGTGGGTTTTAATTATGGAGGCATGTATTATTTTAAAACTATAATGGCCAAAAACTGACACAATGAATTTTTTCATTTTTTTTTCTTATTCTTACTGTTAAAATGCATTTACAGTAAGGTAGCTCTTAGCAAAATGTACCGCCCAAAGAAAGCCTAATTGGTGGCGGAAAAAACAAGATATAGATCGGTTCATTGTGATAAGTAGTGATAAAGTTATAGGCTAATGAATGGGAGGTGAACATTGCTCTGATGCGTAAAGTGAAAACGACTGAGAGCTTAAGTGGTTAACAGACTACTTGATCTTTTTACAAAGGGTAAAAAGGTTAGGCTTGTCTACAAATACATATACAAGTTACGGCATATGTAAGAAGCGCTGTCTAAGTGAATGAGGAAAATACAACGGAGACATCCTATCTACTACTATCCTATCTCACACACCTGTTCCCTTCTCCATCCGTGTCATGCAGCCTTGTAAGAGAGAGCTTCCAAAGTAGTTCCTCTAGATATATTGGGTGAAGAAGACCCCTCCTTCATGGCATACAGCCAGTGGTTATGTACTTAGCAGTTGGGGGTGGATGTTAGCTGAATAGTTCGTCTGTGGAAAGCCAACTTGCACACCAGATTAATGGGTTCCTGTGACATCTCCAAACCTAGTGTGGTAGGCCATCTTCTTAAGCCAGATCCTGGGGCATCTCCCCCAACCCCCCCCCCCCCCCAGCTGGTAATCAAGCTCATTCACCATTAGGTGTCAGGTTTGAGGGCTGGTGTATTGTTCTCAGCTCTTTATTCAGTTACATGCCTATCGAGTGATACCTTGAGAATTGCTTTATAACAGACATGTCCAGGACCGCTTATCCATGAAGGCACAACCAAAATAATGCAGTTTATACCAGTAAACTCCAACACTTGTATTCCAGAAAATCAAGAGATTCTTTTTTTTTCATATCCCTAATAATCATACTGGATAAGGAATATTAGACAAATCATTAACATGACTACTATCAAGAGCCTGTTAATCGTGTCTGATTACCGTTCTTTGATAGGACTGTCATAGATGATTGTGCTGTGCAGAGGGCAGGGTTCTGAGAGCGCACCATACCCATTTTATTAGGACAGCAATTTAGAAAAGAAAATGACAATGCTAGTAATTCATCCTGCTAAATCTCCGGCAAAACCTGCATCACATCACTCTTCCTGCAAGAAATATTGCTGTCATGAGTGAACGATCTGCCTATCAGCAGAGATATAAAGGATACAATCAGGCCTGCTGTTCCATTAATGCCTTATATGTTCATGGCAAATTAGACTTATCACTGTTGTATATTTCAGTGTCCTTTTAATGGCCCATTAGTATGTTAAGCAAGTCATTCACTCAGGCACAAGAAGACGCCTTGATTGGATGAATTCCTGTGCAGCAATACTCGTCAGTGAATCAACTTTAATGTGTTTTCCCCTTTGTGGCTTTAGTTTCCCGTTTGGATTTGGTAACTTTATGTAATATTTCAGAATTGTATTTTTATGTCAGAGTTCTGAAAGCCATATATAGACCTATGTAATATTTAGGAGAACTGCTATGCTACCAATAGTGGAAAGCGACCTCTAATTTCATACTGAAGAATGGAAACTAAGACTCCCCACTCTGAGGTCCCCAGGGCTATATAGAAAGACCAAAAGATCCTTGATGGTCAGTCTATGTAAAGTGCTAATTCCATACAAACTAAGGTGCCCAGGAAAATTACATCACATAATCCAGCCAATGAGGTTTCTATTGGAGAAGGCCAGCTTTGAGCTCTTTGTGGCCTATGGAGACTTGCATTTTAAAGGGAACTTGAGGTGAGAGGGATATGGAGGCTGACATGTGTATTTTCTTTTAGATAATGCACATTGCCTGGCTGTCCTGCTGATCCTCTGCCTCTAATACTTTAAGACATAGACCTTGATTAGCCACGCAGATCAGATTTCTATGTCAAATATGACAAGATTAGCTGCATGCTTGTTTCAGGTGTGTGATTTAGACCCTATTGACCAGAAAGATCAGCATCACTGTTTATAACCTAAAGCAGTACTAAGCTAGAGACACCCTGACCAATGGTAGATCACATTTCTGCTGAAATCTTCTCTGACATCTGGGGGTACATGGCTGTAAACAAGTGAAGGATATGTGGGAGTCTGTTGTTGGCATAAAGAAAATCTGTGTTCAACTTCACTGTTATTCATTCTCTGTTCTTTGTTTCTATAAAAAAATGTAAAGGGTACAAAGATTGTACATTTAAAAACCTGCAAGAATTGATGGGTGTCAGTAACTCACCATCTCGCTCTTTAACCAGTTTACCCCCGCCCGTACGAATTTCTCCGTCCCTTTTTCCATCCTTTAACCCCCAGGGACGGAGAAATCCGTACTTTCCGCGCTCCCGCCGCTGCCCGCGCTCCCGCTCACTCTAGCACGCACTCCCGCGGGTAGACATGCCGCCGGCCGCTCGCCCGGAGATCAATGAACGGGAAAATCCATTCCCGTTCGTTGATCTAAGCCCACCAATGATCCGCTGCTTTTCCGCTAAGCAGCGCGATCATTGTGGAAAAAAAAGAAAACGTACCCAGCCTCCTAGTACTTCCTCCAAGCATCCGGAAGGACGCTTGGAGGTCGCATTAAACAAAAAGTTACTGTTGCCATCTTGTGGCCAAATAGTAAAACTACACCCTAAACATTTTTCACATACAAATGAATTACTTATACACAAAAAATTAACTCCTTACCTCCCACACTTTTTTTTTGTAATTAAAAAAAAATTAAAAAAATTTACAATTAAAAAAAATACATAAATAGTTACCTTAGGGACTGAACTTTTTAAATATTTGTCAGGAGGGTACAACACTGTTATTTTATAAACTATGGGCTTGTAATTCGGGATGGACGCAAAACTGAAAAAAATGCACCTTTATTTCCAAATACAATATTGGCGCCAAACATTGTGATAGGGACATAATTTAAACGGTTTTATAACCGGGACAAAAGGGCAAATACATTTCATGGGTTTTAATTACAGTAGCATGCATTATTTAAAAACTATAATGGCCGAAAACTGAAAAATAATTAATTTTTCCCACATTTTTCCTATTTTACCATTAAAACACATTTAGAATAAAATAATTCTTGGCATAATGTCCCACCTAAAGAAAGCCTAATTGGTGGTGGAAAAAACAAGATATAGTTCATTTCATTGTGATAAGTAATGATAAAGTTATAGACGAATGAATGGAAGGAGCGCTGAAAGGTGAAAATTGCTCTGGTGCTCAGGGGGTAAAACCCCTTAGTGGTGAAGTGGTTAATCATACCTGTTTACAAACTCTGCTCCCATTGGCTAAATCACCTTGGCATTTTTTCCTACAGTGTTCCAAAGCTGTGGCCATCTCCACCTGTGTCTCCTCAGCCCACCCCAAGCTCAGCAGTCGCGACTTAGTAGGCTGCTGCTGAGCTGGTGGCAGGCGGTGGCAAAAGCAAGTGGGGTGGCTGCAGAGGCACAGAGCTTTGGACAACTTCAGATAAAAACGTCTGCAGAGATGTTGGCAATGGAGGGGCTGAGTTTTAAAATAGGAATGATTTGTGGGCGAGCTACTGACACCCACCAATCCTTGCAACGCTAAAACAGTGTTTTAGATTAAAGTACCCCTGAACTGGATAATTTTTAACCTACTTTTAATCCTGATTTACATGTGGTGCTGGGACATATGTCACAGCACCATCCGCACCCTTCTACTCCTCAGTGTCCCCCGCTCTGCTCAGCCATAATCTCCAACTGAGAAGAGCGTTGAATATGGGAGGGGAGGAAGTGGCAGTTCCTCTCCACTCATCAGTGCACCATCATTCTGAGCTCAATCTCCCTAAACCCACACAAGTCACAGCTCTCCTGTGCTGTGTGCCGTTACACACAGTGATCTCAGGAATCATCAGTGGGGAGTGAAGGGAGCGTTCCTAGTGATAAGCTAGGGGATAGGAACTGCCACTTCCTCCCCACCCATATTTGACGTTCTGCTCAGTTGGAGATTACTGCTGAGCAGAGACGGGGGCGCTGGAGGGTGTGAATGATGCTGTGACATTTGTCACAGTACCGCATGTAAATTAGGATTAAAACCTAGGTCCTCTTTAATTGCATTGTCCCCTCAAGCTTTACTGTTATTAGTTTACATAGCACCATCATCCTCTATAATAAAACCCTAACTGTCGCTGCGTCTAGCAGCTGTCCCTGTGTCACAGGTTTTTTTGTTACTGTGCATGTGCGCAGTAGCGGACAGCTGGGCGGGACCAGGGAGGTGGGCGGGTGCGAGCAAGGCGCGCGCACTGGCGGCGGCAGCCGAAAAATACCTAGAGCCCATTTTTAAACGGGCTTGGGTCTACTAGTCTTCCATAACACGGTAGAGTAAGTAACAAACATGGATACTTAATAATGCAGACACTGGTACATAATAGGGAGTGATTAGTCATTGTGACATTTACATTGTCACTAATAAATTGTACAGCAAGTGAGGTATCAGCACAAAATAATCAGATACCTCATGAGGTTCCTATTTTCTCCTTATATCTCCTGCATCTCTGCTGCTCAGGAATGTACACATTGCCTGTCCTACGATTGCCATGAAGCAGTTTCATGGGTGTGCATTAGGTATGTAGCATTCTCCTGCCTGCTGTTAAGTCACCTTCACAGACCGATGGCCCTGCCAGGTTATACAAGCCAGCAGCTTTTATAGGGAAGCCATGTCTTTACTAAGTAATTATTTTACTTTAATTAGTTTTGGTCTGTTTCTACTGGTAAAAACATCACGCTAACATCACCTAAAGATGTCATTTACTTTACAACCATACAGCTTAGAGGGCAGTGTGACCATACGCAAGCTATTGTGCAAACAAACCAGCTATGAGATGTGAACACTGTGGTCAGACACTGGTGGGCTTCTATTTTATTTTTTACTGCATACACCTTCCTCTTATGCCTTTTTTAAAGCCCTTCCTTAAATTGAAACTGCATTTGGCATGTGAGCCCAGGTTCCATAAGGGATACATTTTTATTTTCACTTCAAATAACCAGTATCAAGATTTATTTTTTATTTACATTATCTTAAACCTGATTGGGTATTTGAAGTTAAAGTGACCTGAGCACCTGTACATGAAAAAATATAAATTGAACCTCCCCATAAGGGAAGTTCGTGATAGAGTGTGGCGTTTGGGTGATCGGCATTACTTGCCTATGGGGGGGGTGCTCCCCTTCGCCATCTTCCCCATTAAGTATTAAGTTCCCACGGTAGTTTCCTGCACCTCCAACTGCCGCAGTGTATGCCAGAAGATGTAGTCCGTTGTTGTGACTGCATATTACAGCCAAGATATGTAGTCACACGGACGTACTACATCTCCCAGCATGCATGGTGGGGACCGGGAGCTTGAAGCTGCAGTCGCTCTGTGGGGAAGATGGTGAACCCCATATGGACAGGGGGCTAGAGGAGCAGCCCCACGTAGGTAAGTAATGCCTATCACCCCTGCCACCACCATCCCCTCCCACCCCCCCCCCCCCTCCCAAGCACACTAACTCGTATAAGGGGTGGTTCATTATTTATTTATTTTTTTCCCTTATACATGTGCTCGGGTCCCTTTAAACGGATGTTCACCTTTTTGTAATATCAATTCCGTAGACAACACATTGGCAGCACAAGGAATGAGGTGCTTAATTTTTCCAATATTCCTTAGATGAAAGATTTCTATAAAGAAGTTGAGAATATATTTCTCTCTCTAGATTTGCAAATGTGGTGGGGAGGTATCCCACCAATTGAGTTAATTAAATACGGTAAATCATATCTGGCAGAGGTCCCAGTGTTAAGAAAGCGACAATGTGTGTAAATACAGTAAGTAAGCAGAATAGTCACATTACATGCAAGAGCTGTGGGCAAGATATTGGAAGACCACTTACTGATGGTACACGAGTATGAATTAGTAACAAGGGGAGAGGGATACTCCGGCTGCTACAGTCACCAGTACCATTACCTGTTCTTTTTCTGCACATCAAACACATTTTATATATAGGTTTGCTTTAAAGGGAACCAGGGGTGAGAGGGCTATGGAGCATGTTTATTTCCTTTTAAATAATGCACATTGCCTGACTGCCCTGCTAACCCTCTGCCTCTAATACTTTAAGCTATAGACCCTGAACAAGCATGCATATCAGATGTCTTTGACAAATCTGGCAAGATTAGATGCATGCTTGTTGTCAGGTGTGTGATTTAGACCCACTGACCATAAAGACCAGCAGGACTGCCAGGCAATTGGTATTTTTTAAATGGAAATAAATATGGCAGCTTCCATATGTCTCACACCTCGTGTTCTTTTTAAAGTGTACCAGGGCTCTCATAAAAAGATTTGCTACTCAGCCGCGGCTTCCTCCAGCAGCATAAACATGTCTGAGTCCCCTGCCGCCCTCCCATGATCAGCCCCAGTAACAGGCTCAGTCACGTCGGTCTGGGTCTTCCGCGCTTGCGTGCACCTCCTGCACATGGGCAGTAGACCCGGGCTGACGCAACTGAGCCAGTTATGGGGCTAAACGCCAGGCCACCGGGGGGGGGGGGGGGGGGGAGGGTTAGCAGTGTGGCACTCAGATGTGTTTATGTTGCTGGAGGAAGCTGCAGGTTAGTATCAAATCTTCTTTTTATGACAGCTCTGGTTTACTTTAAGGAGAGTTTTGATCTAAATAGCAGTAGCTGGTTTGGGAATGTGCAATATTTGTATCCAATTCAAGGGAAAAAAACAAATCCTGCATTAGTAGCAAACCAATTTACTGTGATAACACGGCTTCACATCTATTTATTGAATGGAAGCTCTTATTTCTACTCCTTCTCCTTGTCAGAGAAGCTGGTCTCATGTGTAGCCGGCCTCCCCAGTCAGTAATGGACTAAGGCTGACCTGTTTGTTACATGGACATGCTGACTGCTGTCTATTTGATTTTCTTTTTACCTTTGTAGATTTATTTAGGGAAAACATTTTATTTTGCAGATTCTCTGGAGCCGGAGGGATCCATTACTGTCTCAATGGGTATTGACTTCTGTGATTCCACTCAGACTGCCAGCTTCCAGTTGTGGTATGTTACTTCTCTATAAATAGACAAGTTATATGTGCAGTGTGTTCCATGTGCTGGATGGAGGGAGAGGAACAGGAAACAGTTCTCTATAAATAGACAAGTTATATGTGCAGTGTGTTCCATGTGCTGGATGGAGGGAAAGGAACAGGAAACCGTTCTCTATAAATAGACAAGTTATATGTGCAGTGTGTTCCATGTGCTGGATGGAGGGAAAGGAACAGGAAACCGTTCTCTATAAATAGACAAGTTATATGTGCAGTGTGTTCCATGTGCTGGATGGAGGGAGAGGAACAGGAAACCGTTCTCTATAAATAGACAAGTTATATGTGCAGTGTGTTCCATGTGCTGGATGGAGGGAAAGGAACAGGAAACCGTTCTCTATAAATAGACAAGTTATATGTGCAGCGTGTTCCATGTGCTGGATGGAGGGAGAGGAACAGGAAACAGTTCTCTATAAATAGACAAGTTATATGTGCAGCAAGTTCCATGTACTGGATGGAGGGAAAGGAACAGGGAACCGTTCTCTGTGAATGGACATGTTTAGACACTAAATGTGTCTTCACCCCAATCATATTAGCACCTAGAAACATAGAACGTTACATTGCTGCTAGGGCTACGATCACAGCCAGATATTTTACATAGTTCATTTTAAATGGCTGCTAGTTTCACCACATGAACTTACCTGCAGCAAGCATACAAATATAGCTGGCTACCCTGCATGCAGCTTCTGTATGCACTGCTGTAAGAGCAGTGGCCGGTTTTGAAGCCCATTTGTGGTGGTGAGGGGATGGGGTGGACATAGCGGTGGTACCGGCGTTATATATAAACAGAACTGTAGCTGAGAAATGACAGTCATGCGCTATTTATATACAAAGGGTAACAGACCACCCAGCAAGCTCATGGTGAACCAGAACTCCAAAGATTGTGTAAGGGGCTAAAAAGGACCAAAAAAATCCCTCTTACTAAATTGCTATGCAAAACAGAAATTTGCCTTCATAACACAATGTGCAATTATTCAGATTGGAGTGAGCTTCTGCAGTGTCCCACAATGCATCACTGCTGAATATGCAAATCATGCCTGAAAGCTAGCCACACCTCCAGAACCGCTGGAATGCAATGATGTGTCAGCTTGTTAATATTACAGCACCAAACTAATCCAATATGCATACAGACTGCTTCAGACTGGTTGGTCCTCATCAGTGCATGGCATAGATTAATGTTGCTTTATAAGGTAGGACTTGAAACCCCCAGAGTTAGATTGCCCAGCAAGCTCGTGGTAAACCAGAAATTCTAGGAGTGTGTAAGGGGCTAAAATGGACCAAAAAAGCCCTCTTACTAATATATATATATATATATATATATATATATATATATATATATATATATATATATATATATATATATATATATAATATGAACTTCTGTGCACCTAATTGTAAATTTATAGTGAGCAAGGTGTATATTTACTGCGGATTTTTAAGTTAGTCTTCCTTATGTAATGCAATTTAAATTCAACACATATTCCCCCTCAGCACCTCTTTTTTTCAGGTCAGTCAGTGCTATGTTATACTCCCTGTGTACCTCCTGTCTTTTTTCTCAGTCTTTGTTCCTGATTACTGCTCAGTTCCTCGCTGTACCACCGCTTTATATGGCAGTCCTTTTTGCACTCCATTGTTTTTGTTCCTCACATCTAATATATTCCTCATCCTCTAATTATTCCTCATTCTTCTCCTGTCTTGTTATATTTTAGTTGCCTCTTCACCTCACACATTATTACTGCTAAGTCCTCTCTGTGCCTTAGACATCACTATACCTCATCCCTATCTACCAGTTATGCATAGTTTTGCCACAGTTATGCATAGTTGATTGCTGTGTGCAATAAGTGCGGGGGGGGGGGGGGTGCTGGGGTGATTGCTGTGTGCAAGAAGTGCAGGTGGGGGGGTTGCTGTGTGCAATAAATGGGGGGGGGGGGTGTGTGCGGGGGTAATTGTGTGCAAGAAGTGCAGGTGGGGGGGTGATTCCTTTGTGCAATAAGTGGGGGGGGGTTGCGGGGGTGATTGCTTTGTGCAATATAAGTGGGGGGATTGCGGGGGTGATTGCTGTGTGCAATGAGTGCGGGGGGGGGGGGGTTGCAGGGATGATTGCTGTGTGCAATAAGTGGGGGGGGGGTTGCTATGTGCAATAAATGGGGGGGTTGCGGGGGTGATTGCTGTGTGCAATGAGTGCGGGGGGGAGGGGGGTTGCAGGGATGATTGCTGTGTGCAATAAATGGGGGGGTTGCAGGGGTGGTTGCTGTGTGCAATAAATGGGGGGTTGGAGGGGCGATTGCTGTGTGCAATAAGTGCAGGTGGGGGGGGTTGCTGTGTGCAATAAATGGGGGGGTGATTGCTGTGTGCAATAAGTGCAGTGGAAGGGTGATTGCTTTGTGCAATAAGTGGGGGGGGGGTTGCGGGGGTGATTGCTGTGTGCAATAAGTGCAGGTGGAGGGGGTGTGCGGGGGTGATTGCTGTGTGCAATAAGTGCAGGTGGGGGGGGGGGGTTGCTGTGTGCAATAAATGGGGGGGGTGCGGGGGTGATTGCTGTGTGCAATAAGTGCAGGGGGAGGGTGATTGCTTTGTGCAATAAGTGGAGGGGGGTGTGCGGGGGTGATTGCTGTGTGCAATAAGTGCAGGGGGAGGGTGATTGCTTTGTGCAATAAGTGGAGGGGGGATGCGGGGGTGATTGCTGTGTGCAATGAGTGCTGGTAGGGTCTCCACCATCTCGCACTAGGCTAAATGTATTTGGTCCTGCCAATAAAGCTTTTTTGGATTTGGATTTGGATTTGGACTGAGGATCAGCATCGGTAGGGAGGTGGGGGGCAGCACCAACTTGGGCACTGTAGTTCCGCCCTCATTGCATGCATGGCAGCATAATTGCGTTATTGCACAGTGTAGTACCAGGCTGCAACTGGCATCAGCACCCCTAGCGGCAAGCCCAAATGCGCCCACCTAATATTTATTTTACATGGCGGAGCATGGGGCCGGCGGTGATCAAAGTGTCTTGGTCTACGTCTTAGATGTAAAGGGGCTGACACCCTAGCAGCAGCAGCCATGTTTTCCTGTGTCTGACTATGTCCGACATTGGTGCAGAACTGGAAAGTGCCAATGTTGGACATAGTGTGACACAGGATTGGAAAGGGTTAATATGAGTAAGAAATCTGATGTTGGGGCAAGTATTTTTATTCGGCGCACAGTAATACCCCTGAAATGGAGGATAAGCACTTGGAATTAACTTCCTTCCACGGCCTTCTGGTAATCCCCATCATGTTATAATCTGGGGCATTTTTCTGCCGGTGGCCTCTGTACATTCCAAGATGTTCGAGTATTACAGCAATTTAAAGGACAACTGAAGCGTGAGGTATATTGGGGCTGCCATATTTATTTCCTTTTAAGCAATAGCCGTTTCTGAATCACTCCAGAAACAAGCACGCAGCTAACCTTGTCAGATCTGACAATAATGTCGGAAACGCCTGATCTGCTGCATGCTTGTTTTACGTCCATGGATAAAAGTACTAGAGGCAGAGGATCAGCAGGACGTCGAGTAGCTGGTATTGCTTAAAAGGAAATAAATATGGCAGCCTCCATATACCTCTTATTTCAGTTGTTCTTTAACAGATCTTTTGTTTGTGTCTTGTTTTGTATGGCCACCTTTGCCCTTTGCATTTATTATATTGCTGTGTATGCATTTTAGCAGATTTGCTTCAAACAAAATATCCATTGTAAATGGAAACGCAGTGGCTAATAAACAAATGGGTTTATCTGCATAATTGTAAATATAATTTAGAAATTAGAAGCAATGTTAAACAGCTTATTGATGGGACAATTTGACTTTTCCTGTTTTAGATAAAGGATTCTCGCAGTAATAAATCCGAGCACTGTACCATAACAAATTGATTTTATGCAGATCACCACCTTTATGTTTAGGGAGGTTTGCAATATCAGATATTAAAAAACAACTGATTGCTTATTCTAGCACAGCAAAGTAATTGTTTATTATTTTCCTATTAGACAAACATGATGGATCAATATTACCGAACAGGCAACAATGACCAACGGTGCTATAAATAGATTTCCCTCATACATTGCCCGTATATTCCTTTTAGCGATCTGTGGCAATGTTATCTCAATGACACAGCTGGGGCTAAATAGATCGTTGCGTATGGCTCATTCTGTGTGTGTGTTACATAAATACATATTCATTTATTGAAAGGCAAAAAAAATCAGCATTGCTTTACAAACGAGAAACATTTGTGTCTGGATCTGCCTGTTGGAAGGGTATATGTACTTAAAGTGAACCTCCAGACTAAAAATCTACTCAGCAGCACTGAAAAGGCTTGGTGTTTCTTTAACAGTTTTACAGCATCAAAACTTTGTTTTTCTTAACCAAGCCTCATTTTTAGCTGCACAGAAGCTAAACTCTGCCCCATCAAAGAAATCTGTCCAGGCATTTTTCCTCTGATGCTGTGCAAAGCAGAATGGGATTTCTGATGTTGTTCTTGTTGCCTAGCAGCTGGGAGGGGTGATCAGGACACAGGACAGTTGGAACTGTCTCATGCTTCCTGTCATCTCCTTTCAACCAAAAAGATGGCTGTCCCCATGAAATTAAACATTTGCCTGTTCTTTTAAAACGGTGGGTAAGAGATTATATTACTTATCTATTTTAACCTAACTAATGTAACTTAATGACAGTATGTTTGTTTATGCTTAAGTTCCTCTTTAAGGTGCCCATACATCAGTCTACTTGGCGGTTGTTAGAGCATTGGATAAAAATCGGTGCCGCCACAAGCATGCGCAATCGATTCGATCAATTTTGACCTGAAATTGGTTGAATGTGTCGATCAGACATTCTGCAAGATGTCAGGCTGATGAGGTATATTGGGTGAGCGGTGGTACAGGCATGCGAAATGTGGATGAGTAACACGACGGAACCCCCCGACACTTTTTCCCCATACATTTAATACTTTACTTTTCCGATGTCTCCCGCCCTGGTCCATGTACATCTTCTGCATTGCAGCTGGGCTTCTGTAAATCATGCAGAGCTTGTGTGACGTCACACACGCCATGTGCTTACCGTTGGAAGCCCTTCTGCGGTGCGGTACATGAATGGGGACCACAGCTGGACAGTGGGGCAAGTAAAGTATTAAATGTATGGTTGAGGGGGCACATTCACATTAGGAGGGCAGCTGTGGATGTGGCGTCACAAGGCCCAATTCCCAAGGGGTTTCATGCTGAAATCTCTCAGTAATCAGTATGCTGGGGGTGTAGAGGCAAGCAACAGATCTCTCTCAGATCAGAGAGAGATCTGTCTCTTGGTCGATCTGCCCATACATCAACTGATGTATGGGCACCTTTACCTTTAACTGTTTGCTGCCAATCAAAATACTAAATTGGACCTCTTGCCTAGGATATCCTCCTATAAAGATCTGCCCTGTGCAACCTCGTGCTTCTCCTGTTCAGACAATAGCTATTCTATTCCTGTCTAGCAAAGATGCTAAGAAGTACAAGGGAGGCTGGAGCTCTCCTTGTCCAATGCAGAACTCTTTTAGTTAGAGTACTTGAAGGGAAAAAGTGCCCAATTAGGGAATCCTCTGCATCCTCCAGAAGCTTCCCTTGTTGCACTCCTCCTTGTCGCTCCAGGGCTGAGACTCCCTTAAGCTCTTTTTGACGGATCTCAAAATCCGCATTGCGGGCTTTGCTTTGTCCTCTGAGCTTGAGTGGGCGGCTCTGTGCTACCGTGCAGGGGCGAGATGGCCTGTGGGGCTGCACTCATCTTCGTATGGGAGTGCAACCGCAAACTTCGGGGGTTCCAGCACTGGACTGGAGGTTGACGGGGGAAGCCTCTGGACGATCCAGAGACTTTCCTCTCCTGAGACAAGTCAATTCAATACAGGAGCAGCGCCCACATGCAATAAAAAGTTCCGTAAATTCAATCCAGGGACGGCACCCGCATGCAATACTGATGAAGAGCCAGCGCTCTGTAAATACACGCAGTTCCTGCTTTCTCAATTTTGCAAAAAGCTGTGTAGACAAGTTCCAGTGGTATTAAGATTGGAAAGGCTAAGTCAGCCTGTATTCTCCAATATACTCCTGTGGAATTGCACTACATATATCAGTCTACAGCGCTATATACTGCAGTAGTTTTAAATGTTCAAAGAGATCTTACCGCTCTGGCATGATAACCCGGCAAGTAGAGCCGCTTCTGAGTCCCTCCGCGGTTGTCTCAGAGTACCTCCTAATAGTGTAGTCCAGCCTTTCTCAACCTTTTTACCTTGGAGGAACCCTGTAAGTAACCTTTGGATCTCAAGGATCCCCTGCAAACAATTTTTTTGGTCTCG
Organism: Hyperolius riggenbachi; assembly: GCF_040937935.1. Classification (NCBI taxonomy): domain Eukaryota; kingdom Metazoa; phylum Chordata; class Amphibia; order Anura; family Hyperoliidae; genus Hyperolius; species Hyperolius riggenbachi. Next base: position 591,221,207 of record NC_090646.1, on the reverse strand, counting down.
AGGAACCCCTACATTTATTTTTCAGGAGGCATGGTCTTTAAATAGGTTAGGGTGCTAATTTCACTATCTACTATTACACTGCCACTCATTATACTGTCTCCTGAACCCCCAATTTAGTGCTTCTTGTTACAGTACCACCTATTATAGTGTGCTCTATTATACTTCCCCCCACGATTGGTTAAAATGCCAAGGAACCCCTGCAGAGTCCTCAAGGAACCCTGGTGTTCCAGGGAACCCTGGTTGAGAAAGCCTGGTGTAGTCACTCCTAGATATTCATTATACTTTCTCCCCGTCAGACCTCCTCACCAGTTCTCCTCGGGCGTTCCCCTTCTTGCCGCAAAGTCTCCTGGCACTCGGGGGGAGATCACTCTCTCTCAGCTGTTGGACTTCCTGGGTCTCTCAGCGAGGAGTCCTTCTGGCTTCTGGTCTCTGCACTCCACTTACATCTCTAAAATACAGCTTGGTTTTATTGCACATCAGTTAAAACAGCTAGCTGACCTAGGTTTTGGCCGCTGGCCTGTCAGGATAAAACATATTATTGGCAAGTGTTTGGAATCTCACCTGCAGGGAACATTTGGCTGCCTTTTCTTTATATACTTGCACTGATTTCGTAGACCATTTTGGGACAAGTATCTCAATTTTTTACCTTAAAGAGAATCTGTACTCTAATATTCTTACACTAAAAAGCATACCATTCTATTCCTTATTTTCTCCTGTGCCCCTCTGTGCTGTTTCTGCCACTCTCTGCTGCAATCCTGGCTTGTAATTAACAGTTTTAGGCAATGTTTACAAACAAACTAACCAGCTTCTAATAGGCTCAGCTAAGCATAGTGTGTGAGTGTGCAGGGGGCCTGCAGAGGGTGTGTATCGCTTCTACCAATCACAAGCAGCCCTGCACATTCCACACAATCAAGCTTTAGCCCGACAAACAGGACAGAGGAAAGATACATTGATTTATTACAGAGACAGTGTAATTAGGAAGAGCTGCAGTAAGCCCCAGCAGATTAGAACAGGCATAGGAACTCATAGGATAGAAGAACTAAGGCTGAAAAAATTGTTACAGAGTCTCTTTAAGATCGCACAGTCATTGTCAGCTACAAAATCAAATTCCATTTAACCTATTGAGAACCGGCTGCCTAATCCCCCCCCTTAAAGACCAGGCGTTTTTGCATGGGAGGGGGGGGTGCATTTGCGGTTTCTGGCAGCCAGATCCCCAGTGCTCCATGCTGGGCATGGTGTCCCCCCTTAAGCCAGATGTCTGTCTCCAGATTTTATGAGGTGCACTCTGGGATTGACCAAGTTTATAGAACTTGCTGATCTGAGGTTGTGAGAGGTGTGGTGCAGCTTCAGCAAGTCCTTCATATATCCAGGGCCCAGATTGTGCAGGGATTTGAATGTTAGCAGTCCAATCTTGAAGAGTATTCTCCATTCTACTGGTAGCCAGTGCAGTGAGCGAAGGATCGGTGTAATGTGATCGGTGTGATGTGTATAAGGGGGGAGGTGGCCATAGGACACCTGGTGAACTGTATAAAGGATGGAGGTGGTCACTAAACATCAAGGCTGGCCTGTGACCTTGTCCTAGTTTTCAATTTCGGCTCGCTGTGTACTTGCGTTTGACATCCCTGCTCTAAGGGATCCAGAACCCTACCTGCTTGTGAGTCTATAACATTCTTTTTTTGTGGTGGTTACAGTTGTCCTTTAAGCAAGCTGGGTTGGGCTGCATGAAATGCAAAACTGTCTGGGAAAAACATTTAAAAATGGAACTAGTTTGAACTGCAGCATTAGTGTAAATACACAGCAGGTCCAGCTTGAATGCAGTTTATAGTAACTTGGCACCTCCTTTTCTTACACCATGTTATTCCATTCCCTTAATTCAGAAGCTGTAATTAGGGATCGACCCAAAGTTGTTTTACTTCTGGTTCACTTTGTACAATATAAAGTTGCCGTAATAAAAATGTCTGGCTTTGTTAGTGAATAGGGAAACCTGCTTCAGTTTAGATGAGTGTATACCTTTTCCAATAATTACATTGTTTTTCAGCAGTGTGAAATGAAACACATTTTTTCTCGACTTTCCTCAAGAACCATACCGAATAAAAGCATCAATCGTCATAATCATTTTCTTTGCGTTGTTCCAGTAGAATCGCTTTGTCTTGCATCAGATGTAATTGATCCTGAAGCAGCGTAATCACAATTACTCACTTTCTTAATTGGCCTGCCCAAAATCAGAAAATGGAAACCGATCGGCAGCGCTTGGATCAATAGCTTTATAGCAGAGCCTCTGGGGGTTGGGAGATAGTGGTAATGTGCAGATCAATTGACTTTGGATGCCGATCACCGGCTATGTGTTTTGCATAGTAAATGTGGATTACCTGCAGACGAGTCTGCATGTGAAGAACACAAAGTATTTCTAGCGAGGAATATGCTAACTTGTATTGCTGTGGCAAAAACTGAATGAACTTTGCACCTCTTTAGCCTTTATTTTTGACTATGGTGTGGGGTATAGTTATAGGACAGGATTTTGCAATCCTATAGGACTATACGACAGTGATGCAATGATGACCATAGGAACCCACCCTATTATGGGTATGACTAGTCACTCACATCTTGGCCTCGATTCACTAATGTGCGGACACGGTGACACTAGCGCATGCTAGTTTTAACTTGCCCTGTGTCAGTGCAAAAGCGTTGGTGAATCAAGGCCCTTATCTCAAATGCCCTATTCATCCTAACTTGTCAGCTAATTTCTTGTGGTCTGTGATGGGTCTGGATAGAAAGGTGACAGAGTGAAGAAAAAAAATCTATACCTCCATAAACTGCACAAGGAAACCTGTTTTACTTATCCTTACATACTTAAAGGGGCACTATGGTGAAATATTTAAAATTTAAAAAATGTGCAAACAAACAAATAAGTACGTTTCTTCCAGAGTAAAATGAGCCATACATTACTTTTTTCCTACGTTGCTGTCACTTACAGTAGATAGTAGAAATCTGACAGAACTGACAGGTTTTGGACTAGTCCAACTCTTCATAGGGGATTCTCAGCAAGGCTTTTATGCTTTATAAAGATATTCCCAAAAAAGGATTTAAACAATGATGCTGGCCAGCTTCCCTGCTCGCTACAGTTTTTTGGCAGTTGGACAGAGCAACTGTCATTCACTCATTCAAGTGCTTTTGAAAATAAATATATCCCTGAGAATCCCCTATAAAGAGATGGACTAGTCCAAAACCTGTCACTTCTATCAGATTTCGACTACCTACTGTAAGTGACAGCAACATAGGAGAAAAGTAATTTATGGCTCATTTTACTCTGGAAAAATGTACTTCTTAGTTGTATATATTTGCACATATTTTAAATTTTAAAATTGTTAGCCTTAGTGCCCCTTTAAATCAAACTTGAAGTGAAAATAAACTCCTGAGATGAGTAAGTGTGTGTGTTTTACTACAGATAGATAATAAATAGAACACAGAACGGAGTCTCTTATTTTTATTTTCAGTTGAAGAGCTTACATTTAAGACATAACTCTAAACAGTTGTGACAAATCTGTTTTGCTGAGCTGAAAAACAAGCAGTAACAACCTTTTGAACTTTCCAACACTTAAATCTTAGCAGAAACATTTTCAGATAAAATTTTGGCTTCTGTTTACTTTTCAGGAAACTGAACTGAATTTGACAAGCTGTTGGACAAGCACACCTGCACAGCACATTTTAATGTTTGCGATACATGGAACATGAAAAGGGACTTTTCTTAGTAAAGCTAGTACTATTTATACTGTTTTATCTTATGTCGCTTGTCACTTCAGGTGGGCTTTAAAGCAGGAGGATTAGCCATATTATGCCAGGGGAAAAAAAACACATATATAAGTAGATAAATACTTGATCTACTTAAATAACACATGTACTGTACTGTCCACGTTTTGGTTTAGTGAATTTTATATTGTAAATGAAGAGAATTCTGTTCCTGGTGGCAACCATGTCTTTTGCCCACAGTGTGAGGCTAAATACGGATGTCATTTCTTCCCTTAAAGCGGAATATAACCCTGCATTTCAACTTTGCTCTAAAACATTATTTACAGTATATTATATGCAACCAGCATTTTTTTTTTTTACTAGACAAGCATTGGAAGGGTTACACCGAGTTTTAAAGTTCATGGAGATTTCTGCAGACGCATCCGAAGCTGAAATAGATACATTTTGTTTACATAAATGTATCGAAGTGTTGAATGTTACACACTTTGGCTGTCCTCCAGCTCAGTCAGAGAGATGAGTCACATTCAACACTTAGATACATTTATGTAAACAAAATGTATCTATTTCAGCTTCGGATGCGTCTGCAGAAATCTCCAGGAACTTTAAAACTCTGTGTAACCCTTCCAATGCTGGTCTAGTAAAAAAAAAATGCTGGTTGCATATAATATGCTGTAAATAATGTTTTAGAGCAAAGTTGAAATGCAGGGTTATATTCCGCTTTAACTTTTTTTTTTCTTTTCTCCTCCAATCGCTGAGTCACCTCACCCTTGCTTGTAAACACGAGTGAGCAGAGGATCATGTTTCAGCTAGGCAGGGAAATAAAAGGAAGAGGAGGAATATATTTTAGATAAAAAGAACCCCCAGTATGCAACTGAATGGCAATGGCTATTAAAGGGCCAGTGCTCCTAATGTATGTGATAACTCCAAACCATAACAGCAGAAAAAGTTTTGAAAGTTTTGAATGCAGGACTATCATCATTATCACTTAATACACTCAGACCAGTTGCTGTTGAAATTTGATTTTTATGGTGACAATCCCGCTTGAACATAGGTAAAGATACTGTGGCCCTTATCCAATAAACTTTTACTGATGAGTTTTCTCCCAGGAGATATTTTTTCTTACCATCTAAAAATAACTTTTCAGCACTTAGGAATTCAAAAAGTACTAAAAAGTAGGTTAAAAGGTAATATCAAAATTTGAGTATTCTTGCATGGTGGGAGCTTTAAATGCGTTTTATTGGCATGGTTTGAAAATAACTCCTTGGAGAAAATTCAGGACAAAAGTTAATCGGATATGGACCAAAGAGCCAGTAGATCTTGCTCTTCTCTTCCAAAAGCACTTTAAAACTTATAGCCGGCGTGTCACCATAAAAATCAAATTTCAACAGCAACTCGGCTGAGTGTATTAAGTGATAAAAATGCTAATCCTGCATTCAAAACTTTCAAAACTTTTTCTGCTGTTATGATTTGGAGTTATCACATACTTTAGGAGCACTGGCCCTTTAGTAGTCAGTGCCAAACAGTTGCATGCTGGGGGTTCTTTTTATCTATAATATATTCCTCCTCTTACATTTATTTCCCTGCCTAGCTGCCTATCTGAAAAAAAGATCCCCTGTTCATTTGTGTTTACAAGCGAGCAGGGGTGTAACTAGAAATCCCCGAGCCCCCCTGCAAAAAAAAAATCCCCCCCCCCAGGGCCCGCTCGGGGCTGTTTTGGGGGGCAGGAGGGGTCGCAGCATAAGAGGAGAGCGTGGCCGCAGATCGGTGGGGAGGGGGGAGATTCCCCCCCCCCCTCACCTCGGGCTCTCCTCTCAGCGCTCCCCTCCTGCAATCTTTAGTGACAGCGGGCAGCAGCAGTGGCATCAGGATAACACGTACCTCCTTCGCCCCGGAGGTCTCCGATCAAGTAAGTGCTTCATGTCACTTCCTGTGTAAACAGGAAGTACCATGAAGCTCTTAGACATCGGAGACCTCCCGGGCGAAGGAGGTATGTGTTATCCTGCCGCTGCGTCTGCCCGCTGTCACTAAAGATTGCAGGAGGGGAGCGCGGAGAGGAGAGCCTGAGGTGAGGGGGGGGGGGAATGTCCCCCCTCCCCACAAATCTGTGGCCACGCTCTTCTCTTATGCTGCGACCCCTCCTGCTCCCCAAAACAGCCCCGAGCGGGCCCTAGGGGGGCCCCGGGCCCTCCCGCGGGGGCAGGGGTCGCATCCCCAATTGTTAAGCCAGTGCAAGCAAGGCTGAGGTGACTCAGCTATCGGAAGAGAAAAGGAAACCGGGCAGAAATGACATCAGGATTTAGCCTAAACTGTGGGCAAAAGACATGGCCCCCACCAGGAACAGAATTCTCTTCATTTACTATATAATCACTGAAATCAAAACGTGGACAGTACAATACATGTGTTATGTAAGTAGATCAAGTATTTATCTACTTATATATGTTTGTTTTTTTCCCCTGACATAGTATGGCTAATCCTCCTGCTTCAAGCACTTTGAAAAGCCCTTGCCTAATGTATGTGTATGGGATGGATCACACCAGAGCGATGTGATTTTTTTTTTTCCCCCAAACACAAACGCAGGTCCTGCAGCATTTTGGAGGTGATTCAGCCTCAGTGTTAAGTGTAGGAAAAGTGGAAATTCACTATAAAAAAAAAACCGCTAAAGCAGAGTGATTTTCCATGCGTTTTTTTCTTACCAAAGCTGTTCACTTCCAGCTCTGTGGTACAAAAAATAAACAATCTCTACACCAAAACACTCCAAAAATGACTAGGCATAGCTAGAAAATAGCTAGGCACATGCCTGGAATCGCTTAGAAAATCGCTTCTAAAGATGCTTGGCATTTGCGCTAGTGATTTTTGGTGTGCACCAGTCCTTAGACTCTTGTAGAAAATGCTATGTGTTTATTTAAAAATAATGCCATCAGCTGTTTTCAGAAATCAATAAGCTCCCTAAAAAGTACAGTTAACAGGGAAAAAGCGAATACATCAGTATTTCTTGTAACCTCTTCATAACACAGCAGCAGTTCTCTTGAACACCTACATGCCGTTTCTGAAGGTACTTGAGTGGGAAATTGTTCCAATCATCCTGGAGCGCTTGCAATCTGCTGCAGATGTTTGGTGGGGCCTTACTAACCCATTCATGATTCCTTGTTTTTATTGGTATAAACAGTGTCTGGAGCCATTGTCCTGCTACAAGTGGCATAGCAATAGGGAATGCCAAGGTAGCCACTGCACCAGGGCCCCTGGCTTTATTAGCTCTTTATTGGTTCTAAGCTGGTAATGATCGCCTATATGTGCTTTTATTAGTTGTAACCACTAATAGACTTCTCTCCTCCCCTGACTACACCTCTCCTTGGCAGGTTGTGGTGTTCCATATTCATTTTTATGTATAGAGCCCTTGGGTGGCCCAATGTGAAACAGCAGCACATTGTGGGGTTTGCTTATCGGGCGTCATAGATCTTGACCTATTTTTTTTTTAAGCCAAACGGGGGGCGGCTTTTCAAAGGAACGACCTATGCGTGAGTAAATAAGGCAATTGGGGGGGGGGGGGGGGAACGTAAGTGTTTTTGTAACCCTAATCTATATAACCCTTTCATTAGAGGCACATGATAGTATACCTGATGATGGCACGATCTGTGTTTTCTGAATAAAAAGTCCAGTAAGCATTAGTTACACCGCAGCGAGTATTTGGGGATCATTCATCCTTCGTTGATCTCACATCAGAATCTTCATCTCAGAAAGTTAGGACCATCAATAACCAATAGTAAATATTCTTTTTAAATACCATGGACATTAATCAATTGATTTTTCTATTACACATAATTGTATAGTTTATTAAAACGGAGCTAAAGGAATATCCAGAATCAATATTTAACAATGATGTAGAAAACCGCCCGCTTGCTTCTGTGTGGTATTATTTATTGGCTTTTTATTGATCTATTTTATAAGACGTTTTGTTATGCTGATGCCTCATTTATATGGAGTCTTTATGCAGCTGGGCATGTGAAAGCTGCTATCAGCACATGCTGTTTTAACATAATAGCAGATAACTTTGACAGTCTATTTTCCTGCATTTATATACAGTATAAATATTTAAAGGAAACATCAGGGGTTTAAAAAAAAAAAAAAAAAAGCAGATCTACTTACCTGGCGCTTCCTCCCACCCCTTGGCAGCTTACGTGTCCATCGCCGCAGCTCCGCTCCCAGCTGGTCTCCCAGAGTCCCCTCCGTTGCTGCCACTGAGTCGGTGAGTGCGTGGTTGTGCCGCTCGTGATCGCTTTCACATAGCCTGCGCAAGCACAGAAGCTGCCGGCCTCACCGGGTCATTTTTTAAAGGGAGGGTTCACAGAAAATAAAAATACTTATCCACTTACCTGTGGCTTCCTCCAGCCCTTGGCAGGCAGGACGTGCCCTTGACGCCACTCTGGAGGCTCCCGGTCTTCTCCGTTGGCTCACCCGACCTTGCCAGGCTGGCTTCCAGTTTGGGTCCTGCGCAGTACAGCCTGGAGGACGTCCGATGACGTCAGCGCGACTACGTGAGACGCATGTTGGAGCGCACCAGAGCCTGACCTGGAAGCCGGCCTGGCCAGGTCGGTTGAGCCACCGGAGAAGATCGGGAGCCTCCTGAGCAGCATCGAGGGCACCTCCTGCCTGCCACGGGCTGGAGGAAGCCCCAGGTAAGTGGATTAGTTTTTTGTTTTTTTTTAATCTCTCTCTGTGGATCCTTCCTTTAAATGCCTGAAGTCAAAGAACAGTGGGTGGGGTTCCATATTCAAACCAACTGGGGATTATTTAAAGATTTTAAAGTACCCCGAGGCGATATAAAAAAGAAGTTGGATACTTACAGTATCTCACAATGGTGATCACACCTTTCACATTTTTATAAATATTTTATCTTTTCATGGGAAAACACTGAAGATGTGACACTTTGATCCAATGTAAAGTAGTCATTGTACAGCATGGATAACTGTAAATTTGCTGTTCCATCAAATTAACTCCACGCACAGTCATGAATGACTAAACCACTGGCAACAAAAGTGTTTACACCCCTGAATGTCAAAATTCTGCCCAAAACAGTCAATATTTTGTGTGCCCACCATTATTTTCCAGCATTGGCTTAAAGTGTACCAGAGACCAAATAATAATAAGTTTTATACATACCTGGGGCTTCCTCCAGCCCCATGCGCATGGATCGCAGCTGCCGGAGAGATACGCAGAAGGCGCACTTCTCTTGCACAGACCCGCCGCGACTGGCAGAACTAACGGGACCTGACACCGGAGCTGCAGGCAGCGGAGGATGGCGGCGTGGGAGTAATCCGAGCGGATGGGGCTGGAGGAAGCCCCAGGTATGTATAAAACTTTTTTTTTTAATTTGGTCTCTGTTTTCCTTTTACTCTCTTGGGCATGGAATTCTGTAGAGCTTCATAGGTTACCTCTGGAATGCTCTTTCACTCCTCGTTACCTCTGGAATGCTCTTTCACTCCTCTATGATGAAGCTGGTTGTTGTTAGAGACCTTGTGATCCTCTCCCTCCGGTTTGAGGATGCCCATTGAAGCTCAGTAGGGTTTAGGTTTGTAGACCTGCTTGGCTAGTCCAGCATCTTTGCCCTGAGTTCCTTTAGCAAGGCAATGGTCTTCTTGGAGTGGTCTTCATGATCAGGAGAAATAAGCTGCTTGTGCTCAGCTTTTTTCCTCCATACACAAGCACTTTGTTCTGCTGGGCATGCGTGTATCTTAATTGTGCATGCCCAGTTGGGATACACTCATCCACGTCTGGTAGCATGGCCTGAAGAGACTTCAGTTTAGGGCTACTTTAACGCACATTAAAGAAATTTCCATTGAAACAGTTGGCGTGGCATACAATTTACTATTGGCATCATTTATATCACAGTACAATTAATGATTTATTTTATTTTTTTAGCACTAAAGAGGACCAGTTTCCTGTCGGAATCCAGCCACCTGCAGGAGAACTTCTGTTACCAGTAACTATGTCTGAAGCAGACTTTAAGAAAGAGCAAGGTGAGCATCATCAGGGCTTCTGTTTCCTATACTTTCAAAATGTAATACCTACTTTTTCATTGTCACCACCTCCAATTGAATGTTGCTGTGGCAGGTCTAGAAATTTAGACCATGGATTAAGTTGGTGGCACTGGCATAGCTCTTATGTTAAGATTATAAAAAATGGCACATACGGAAAGCTAAAGAAAGAAGGCGATTATCCTTAAGGTGCTAATGTTTTTTCCGTTATGTATGTAGCATTTTGTGTATGTAGGCACACTAAAATGAAATTATTCGACCCCTCTGGTGCATGTCTACACCCAAGTCCAATATACTGGCATCTACTTTATCCTAGAGTTCTCTACGTCCTTTAACATCTGACAGGACTTCCCCTATGTGAGTAGGCTTGAGTGACTGGACATACCAGTGTCCCGGGTAGGCTCCCATTATCAGCATTTTAGTATGATTGCTCTTACCGAGTAGTTACTTCATGTCTTAAAATTGAAATTAGCCAGCCTACGGGAGAGGGGAATTAACTTTCCCATGCCGCCACTGTTAGACTATGTCCTCCATTCACGTTCTATGTCACTCCTCTGTTCCTCCTTCAACCCGGGGACGCGAATGGAGCGCATGGTCTAACAGCAGCGGCATGGGTAAGTTAACCCATCCCCCTCTCCCGAGGGCAACGCTGGCTAATTTAACTTACTATGTAGAATAGCTATAAGTACAAAGCTACTCTAGATGCGCAACCCTACATTTTAGATGCTGGTATTAAAGCAGTATGTGCATTTCCTACTAATCTAAAATACTTTATACAGCTGAGCTGTTACATAAAAGCACCACCCTTATAAATTTGCTTTAGGGCTGTGGCATGACATATATCTTTAGCAATATACAATAAGAAGTTGTATCTTCTGGTGCACATTACTCCCGACCACAGGTTTGCAATATTTATAACGCCGATGATGAGCCTTGCCCTTTAACCCTTATAATGCATCCTACAGACACTATACCTTGATATATGGTGTTTACCTATACGCCCCCATACCTGGGCAATTTGGAGAACTTCATCAGGCGGTGTGATTTAACCTGCAGCTTTATACTATCTGGACATCTCTTTCCAGGGCACTTTAGAGAAGGTTTGCGTAAGGGGATCACATCTCCTGGACTATATCTCCATCTGTGCACCTCTATTGATGGTTCTCCGATGAAAGTATCGATATTGAATTAAAATCCTAAGTGGGTGGTGCCCTAGTGTGCAGTGGCAGCACCACTTTGTATCTACATCAGCCTTCTCCTGCTACAGATGTTGGATCTCAATCCAAGGATCCAACATCTGTAGCTTATCCTTTGAATGATAACTGATCTATGTTATCTTGAAGTTAATTCTGTCTAATGGCAGCTGTTTATCTCGATACAGGCGAGACTGGTGATGCTGTTGCCATATATCTCTCTCTCTTTTTAAATTTTAATAGTTCTTGTATTGTGATTAATAAAAGGTATTTAATTGATGTTTTTGATAACCTTTTTGGCCCTTGTTGGTTCATTTTGGTCCTTTTTATAGAGAGGTACACTTGGACACCATTTACACTTACACCAGATGAGAATTGTTACATTTTCCCTGCTTTAGTCTTAAATTAGTCTAAATTACAGTGTTCAGGCCTAAGGCCTTTTTCTTAGTGGAGAAATATTTTTGAACAAAATAATCATGGGGACCTGTCAGTTTTCAATTTTTCACATGAATATGAATGATGGACAGCATGGTAAGTACCTCCAATCAACCGGCTGAAGCACTAAAAAGCAGCTATTCAAATAAAGTTACAGCAGTTAAGAGATAAAGGGTAGAGAGCCCACTTACCCTGGAGTCCTGAAACTAGGAATAGGTGGCTGTGAATGATTCCTATAACCACTGGGCCTCCCTTGTATCACAGTTCCAATCTGCTTCATCGGATTTTCCAAGCTGGTGGTGCTGTGATCACAGCATGCATCAGTGCACTGCCTCCTGGGCCAGAACTACACCCTTAGCCAGTTGTGCACAAAACTGGCCCACGGCAGAATTGCAGAATTATTAATCTATGTCTCATTCATCTTCCTGGCTGCTTGTACGCAATATTAACTTACCACCATAATCCAAGTAAACCATGCTATCCATCCCAGTGTGTGCTACAAGAGCTTCTTCAGAGGCTGGCCCCGAGTAGCTGTATTGCCCATGTGACAGTGCCCCACGGCTTCTTAAAATTAAGCTGATAGAACTGGGTTTTCTCATTAAGATGTGGTACTTGTTATTCTCTAAGGAATTCTGTGTCATATGGGCTGCGCTATTTGTTATTGATGCTTTGTTGTCCTCTTTCTTGCTTTTTTGAACTTTTTGCTGGCTTAAGCCTTCCTTGCTGCTTAACCACTGCTCTGCAAGCCAAGGTGAGTGTGCTTCCTGTCCTCCATCATCACGTGTTAGTGGTAAAACTGATTGCAGGGTCGTTTTCATTGTGGTCATCTGTATGTGCATTCCTTAACCACTTTACCCCCGCGCGTACGTATTTCTCCGCCCCTTTTTCCATCCTTTAAAAACCAGGGACGGAGAAACACGTACTTTCCGCGTTCCCGACGCTGTCCGCGCTCCCGCTCGTAAACACGCCGCCCGCCGCTAGTAAAACCGCCGCCGCCCGCTCGCCCGGAGATCAATGAACGGGAAAATCCATTCCCGTTCGTTGATCTAAGCCCCACAATGACCCGCTGCTCTCCTATGGGCAGCGCGATCATTGTGAGAAGAAACTCACGTGTCCAGCCTCCTTATTCTTCCTCCAAGCTTCCGGAAGGAGGCTTGGAGGTCGCAATAAAGCAAAAAGTTACTGTGGCCATCTTGTGGCCAAATAGTAAACTACACCCTACACATTTTTCACATACAAATAAATGACTTTTACACACAAAATTAACTCATTACCTCCCACACTCCCCATTTTTTTTTTTTTTTGTAATTAAAAAAAAAAATCAAAAATTTACAATAAAAAAAAATACATAATTAGTTACCTTAGGGACTGAACTTTTTAAATATTTAAGTCAAGAGGGTATAACACTGTTACTTTATAAACTATGGGCTTGTAATTAGGGATGGACGCAAAACTGAAAAAAATGCACCTTTATTTCCAAATGAAATATTGGCGCCAAACATTGTGATAGGGACATAATTTAAACGGTTTTATAACCGGGACAAAAGGGCACATAAATTTCATGGGTTTTAATTACAGTAGCATGCATTATTTAAAAACTATAATGGCCGAAAACTGAAAAATAATTTTTTTTTCCCCACATTTTTCCTATTTTCCCATTAAATCACATTTAGAAAAAAATAATTCTTGGCATAATGTCCCACCTAAAGAAAGCCTAATTGGTGGCGAAAAAAACAAGATATAGTTCATTTCATTGCGATAAGTAATAATAAAGTTATAGACGAATGAATGGAAGGAGCGCTGAAAGGTGAAAATTGCTCTGGTGGTCAGGGGGTAAAACCCCTCAGTGGTGAAGTGGTTAATGCCTGAATTTACATTTCTGAAGTCTGGACCTGCTTTCATTTTTGTTATTTTAGCTAAAGGATGTACTTTTACTATTACATTTGTTGTGTTAGTTGTATGCATTAATGAGTAAAAAAAACTGAATCTGTGGTCTATCTATTTACTGCATGGTTACTTGTTCCCTTGTATGCAGTGGTTACACTGTCCACACATGCACAGAGCTAGCTTTATATGGGAAGGAGAGTTCAGCACATTTATGGGTGTGTTTGGGCCATCATAGTAGACTGAATATCATTTACACATTTAAAATTAAATTTTCACGCCCTTCAGAACATCCTCTAATTTTATGAAAGATAGAGATAAGTGAGGTGCTAATTTTCCAGTTGCATGCAAACTGTGTTGGAAGTTGCATGCACGCCCGAATTGAGCCAATCTCAAAGCAGGTTCTTCACTCTCTCATAGTTATGAGCAAGCAGCAAGATCAGGCAAGCTGAGATAGATATCTGCTCACCTTTTGGGCATCCAGTCTTTAGATATCTTAGATTCCTAGTTTATATCGCAGATATAAATGCGAATGACTCATTTCACCTGCAGAAGTGTTCTCCTTGCTTGGTCCTGCTAGGTCAGAGTTCCCCAACCCTGTCCTCAAGGCCCACCAACAGTACATGTTTTGTAGGAAACCACAAACATTCACATGTGAGGTAATTAGTGTCTCACCAGAGCTAAACTACCTCTGTGGATTTCTACTAAACATGCACTGTTGGTGGGCCTTGAGGACAGGGTTGGGGAACATAGTGCTAGGGCTTTTCTTCTGCTAGGATAGACCAACAAGTCCTGCATATTTCAGACAGCAGAGGGTGCACAGAAAAGGCTTGAGCATACATTCATTTACATCCTCTAGATTGTAAGCCTTTGGGCAGGGTCCTCCTCCTTTTGTGTCCTACTTGATCATGCACCTCCATTACTGTGAACCCATGCTATGCATTTGAGTGAACCTAGCTTGCCTAATCTCCATGCTCCATCCAGTGACTGACTAAGCATTATCTTGTACTCATACTGTACTGCGTGATCTGGTTTTCTTGTATTCCTGTATTGTCATATTGCTGTATGTCACCCCTAAATATTGTCTGTAACCTAAACTAATGTCCAGCGCTGCGTAATATGTTGGTGCTTTATAAATACAATAAATAAATAGAGTAACCAAGCAGGTCGGGGTAACCCAAATCACTAGGAATGTATAGGGGGATACAAAAGACTAAAAAGCCCCTTCTACTGATAAGCAATGCTTGGTGAAATTTGCCTTATAAAACAGAAGGAAATTTGCAATAATTCAGCTATAAGTGAACATTTGTGATTACCCACAATGGCCTCAATTCACTAAGCTTATCTCCTGTCTTTAATAACTCTTCTGAGCTGTTTTACAGTTATCACAAGTATATCACCATGGTGATAACTGTAAAACAGCTCAGAAGAGTTATTAAAGACAGGAGTTAAGCTTAGTGAATTGAGGCCATTGTGCACCACTACTGAATATGCAAATTATCTCTTTTCACCCCTGTAAGCCAGACAAGCATCTAGAACCACACCAACGGTTCTGGATGCTTGACTGGCTTACAGGGGCGAAAAGAGAGAATTTGCTAGTGGTGCATTGTGGGTAACCACACATGTCCACTTATAGCTGAATTATTGCAAATTTCCTTCTGTTTTAAGAAGGCAAATTTCACCATGGATTCCTTTCACTCCTTACACCCTCTGCTCACCCAAAGTCTTTAATTCACTAAGAATTACTGCATTTGTAATGCAGAAAACAGCTGATTTTACAGAACATCTTGCCAAACTGCACTTCACTAAAGCTGTTACCGCATGCAAATGTAAAATTACCGACTGGTGAAGGAAATTACCAACTTGTGAGTTAAATACGTCAATAAATGTCTATTCACAAAGATTAAAGCATTCAGTAAAACAAGTACCTTAAACTGTTGGTATTTTAAAGGACAACTGAAGTGAGATTGATATGGAGGCTGCCATATTTATATCCTTTTAAAGGGAACCTAAACTGAGAAGGATATGGATTTTTCCTTTTAAAATAATACCAGTTGCCCGACTCTCCTGCTGATCCTGTGTCTCTAATACTTTAGCCACAGCCCCTCAACAAGCATGCAGATTAGGTGCTCTGACTGAAGTCAGACTGGATTCGCTGCATGCTTGTTTCAGGTCTGTGATTCAGCCACAACTGCAATCAAAGAGATCAGCAGAACAACCAGGCAACTGGTATTATTTAAAAGGAAACATCCATATCCCTCTCAGTTTAGGTTCCCTTTAAGCAATAGCAGTTGCCTCACTTTTTCTGCTGATTCTCTGCCTCTAATACTTTTAGCCATAGACCCTGAACTAGCATTTGCAGATCAGGTGTTTCTGACATTTGTCAGATCTGAAAGACGAATAGATCAGCAGGGCTGCCCGGCAACTGGTATTGTTTAAAAGGAAATACATATGGCAATCTCCATAGTCTTCTTACTTCAGTTGTCCTATAAGACAAGCCTGGTCCTGTCGGTAACTAGCAATCAGCATACGGAACAGTTGACAGACTAAAAGAGAAAGCAAATTGGAAGAGTCACCTGGTCCTGCTACTCGCCCCATTTGATCCGTTGAACTTCCAGGGGGAGCATCAGAAAAAGAAAAAGTATAAGCAGGAGAAGAAAACATTCAAAGAGGCTTTTCTGTATCCCTTTAGACGTACAGATCTATATACTGATACACAAAAGAGGGCCCTCTAATGGCATGCATGCACATCTAAAGGGATGCAGGAACGGCTCATGCAGACCACTTGTAGGAGAAGAATCGCAGCTTTCTGCAGAGACCTACTCCAAAGCTGGTGAGAATTCTACATTACCGAGCAGGTCTTACTGAATTGGAGCAACATTTTTCTGTTTGTTATGAAACTATTTCCACATGTGTGGAAATCTTTGTGAACCGGGTATATTCCTGCGTATAAGACTACTTTTTAACCCTTGAAAATCATTTGCAAAGTCGGGGTCGTCTTATACGCCGGGTGTCATGGATGCCGGGTGATACACCCTATCCTGTTACTGACACTCAGATCTCGCTGCTGAGGACTGTAGTGAAACGGCGCAGGTGCACATGTGTGAGATCTGAGAGGCAGAGAAGGAGTTAAATAGGATACAAGGGTGGTCAAGAAGGGTAAAAGAGGCGTGTTTGATGGGTACATATTCTTCCATACCGCTCTGATAAACAGGAAGACGAGGAGAGCTGACCAATCCAACCAGTCAATCGCCTATATACTGTTATATACTGAGTAAGACATACAGTACAGCACCAATATCTGTTCATACATGGCACCAGTATATGTTTTTTTTTTTTTATTATTTGGTGTGGGTTGGAAGAGGGGTAGTCTTATATGGTGAGTATATCCCAAACTCTATATTTTAACTGGAAAAGTTGGGGTGGGGGGGGGGTGGTGTCAGTGGGGATCGTCTTATATACCCAGTTGTCTTATACGCCGGAATATATGGTGAGTCTAAATTGCCAACCTACTTTTTTACCGATCAGCCCTTAGTGAATTGAAGGGCATGACTCGGCTTGTTTAGCTTTCAGGCAGTGGGAAATACTATCCCCAGGTCTGAAGAGGGAGAGGTCAGGGATCGTTCTGGTGAGGTATGGATATTTTTTAGGGACACCGGCCAGTTACCCGGACACTGAAGCGAAAAAAAAAATATGATATGATTTGTGTGTAGTAAAGCTAAGAAATAAAACATTAGGAGCAGGGACATAAGTCTAATATTGTTTCCAGTACAGGAAGCGTTAAGCTCCAGTTGTTATCTATGCAAAAGAGCCATTGAGCTCCACGACTTTAAAAGTCGCAGAGAGCTCTGTCTTCTGAAGCTTGTTATCTCAACTGTCAGTCACTGTATTTTCTTTTTCTTTGCAGAGGACAGGTCAATAGTTCACTGGCCTGCTCTGTAAAATCATTTAGAATACTGAATGTGTAAACTGCAAATATTAGAGAATGATGCAATGTTATAAAAAAACACTACATAACTGAAAATAAAAATATGAGAATATTTTCTTTGCTCCTAATGTTCTAGTAAATATCCGTACTACACAACCAATTCATTATATCGTAATAATTTTTTTTCGCTTCAGTGTCTCTTTAAATGCCTTTAATAGTTTGTTTCCATCGTTGCCATGTGCAAAACCTCTCAGAAAAAGTTTTAGAACTATTTCTTAGACGTAAGAAATGACTTCTCTTTTGTTCCTTTTTGACCAAGACAGTGTTTTACATGCCTTTTTGGAAGGACATCTCTTGAAAATTAGAGCCAAGGTGTTCACTTTGTCTTATTAAGATTTATGGATCTATCTCTTAAGTCCGCAGCCAGCAAAATGCTAATTCCTAAACTAGTCGGACATTTATTATTTCTTGCCCCTTTAACCATCTCCAGCAATCATATTTGATCCCCCTTAATTAGATTGGTGGGGGTGGGGGGTTGTTTTTTGTTTTGTTTTTTTCTGCTTGTTTTTTTTTTCTTTTATTTTTATTCCTTCGGGTCCTTTTCCACCTCAGCAATCGAGACAATACATTTGCTTACCATGCTGCTCTCCTAAGTGTTCTTTTGCATGTAAATTAATCTTAATTCAGTTTACACTGTCATGCTGAGTGGTACAAATTGCCTATAACAATAAAACAGCACGAGTTAAAATGGGAGGGGGCTGGGCAGGCGGGATGGAGTGTGTGCCTGGCCTGATAGGATGTTACTTTTCTTTATGCCAATACATTAGCTGGCAATAATGAATCTCCTCTTCTGAACAGCATGGTATAGTTGATTTTTTTTAATTTTCCTTCAATGGAGCAGTACCTTGCCTTTTATTAAGGAAGTTAGACAAAGCATTAATGACTGGAGTGTTAAGGTTAAATATGAAGCCATGCATCCACTTGTATGAATGCGATCCATCTTTCCATTTCCCGGGGCCCAACAAAAAAAAAGTCCCTGCTTTGTATGAAATTTCCTTTAATTAAAGGCTGCAAGAAACAGGCTTTTAACATAAACATAGCTGCATTCATTTATAGAGCATTTGCTCTTCAATGTATCTTAATGGAGAAGGTTTAAATCCTAAATGAGTGTACACATCTCTCAGCACTGTTAGGTCAAACTGTGCTCTCTGCTTAAAAGCTTGTATACTGTCTGCAGTCTCCTTTCTTTTTCTTCCTCCCCCACTTGAAACTGCTGTCTAATAGTGTGGTTAAACAGGCTAACCATCATGTAATGTTCCATAGTATCATATCATTACTGTGTGCAGTGCTGGCTGCTAACTCTTCAGTTACCTTTACCTTTCTGTGCACCAGGAATAGTCTGGAGGCCACACACCGTGCAAATGGGATTATTTGATTGCAAGAAGATTTAAGTGGGATAATACAATACAATAACATTTCTATAGCGCTTTTCTCCCATAGGACTCAAATTATATAGATAGTCCCCGATTTATGAATGCCCAATTTACGAACGGCCCGCCGATACGAATGGCTCGAAAATGGGAACTAGAAAAAAAAATTCCATAAAGGCCGGGTGGTAATTTTTGAGAAAATATTTTTTTTGCTGCAATACACTACATTATACAGCAAGTTGTGATGGCACAAACTGTTTGCCAGCAAACCGTTCACCATCTAGCTACTTTCGGGTGGGTGAGACATGCGCACATTTCACTAACTACTCTTAGTTACATGCATGCAGACACATATGAGATAATTGTGCGTAGTGAATGTTGTTCCAACACCCACATTTAAAAACAAAAAAATATATTATTGTTTTACAATGCCTTTTTTCAGTACATTACTCCAAATGGTTCATGTAATAACTGTTTTTTTTTTTTAAAGGAAAACATTTTTCTAATCTGATTAAGATGCACATTTTAATTACTTTACAGGTGATAATTATTGGGCCTAGATGTTGGTAGGGATGTTGGTGGTGGTGGCCATGGAAAACTGGTACGAAAGGATGAGCTCGAAAAGTAGGAGGGGCAAGAACAAGATGAGAGATGGCCGCATCTTAGTTCAGTCTTGGTAGTGGAATAAATTCAGGAGACCAACATGTAACTTCTCCCCAGGCGCCCACAAAAATTGACCTGTAAATGGAAAAAAACAAGTTGCGGTGTTTTCTTGACCAAGGGTCTGACCATTACAGTCAGCTCCTCAAATGGTGCTAAAACGGCAAACATTTTGATTCTTAACCCACCTCATGGATTAAATATTCTAATGCCACTGACTGTCTAATCACCACAATCTCCCTCTTGAACTTTGCCTACCCTCTGCATACACAGCCACTGCACCGTATTGAGTGTAGCATTCCAGTGTGTAGGGACATCACAAATTATAACAGAAGTTGTTTTTCTTTCTACTTGATTCAAAACAAAATTAAAGTTAGTGGGAAGCCAAAAAAAAAAAAAAACAGATACTTAACTAAGGAGAGGTCTGGGTCCTATAGAGCCTTCCTGGTCCTCTCACGGTCCTCGCATTCCAGTGCTGGCTCCTCTGTTTGAATTCCCTGCTGCGGGAGGCTTCGGAAGCCCGAGTTTTCTCGAAGACGGGCGGCTCTATACTGAACGTGAGTGAATAACTGCAGCAGCGCAGGCATAGTATGGAGCCATCCGTCTTCGGGAGCACTCTGGCTTCCGAAGCCCCCTGCAGCGGGAGAGCTGTATTCGACCCATCAGTCAGATACTGCTATTGGGAGCCAGAGCTGGAACGCAGGGACCATGAAAAGGAGCGGAATGGCTCTATAGGACCCAGAGCCTTCCCTCTCCTTAGGTAAGTATCTGTTTATTTATTTTTTGGCTTCCCATGTACTTTAATCAGCAAACGTCTTGACTTGTGTTCCATTGACAAAGGCTTATAATGTATATTACCACTCTGATGATTCCCCCATTCTTCAGTAATTATAGTGCATCCTGCTTAGCATTCCATGTGATGAAAATATTTTCAGTATTATCCCTTACTCTATAATTTGTATGGCATTTATTCAGAAATATATATACACACTTATGGCTGCACATTTCATTTATACTGTGCATTTAATATAGAACGCCAAAAAGAATTTTATGGTTGTCTATGTGCATTAATGGAACATCTCCTTACTTTTATGCAGAAAATAAAAAATATCTCAGTTTGAGATTTCCTGGAGTAGTAAATTCTGCATGTTAATATATTATTTTGTAAGTGCTACATTGATCTGAAAACTGATAGAAGATGGAAAATTCTGCTTCCTGTGCTCTGCACAAATGAATTATCCGCCAGTACATAATTTTTTAAAATTCCAAGTAGATTGAATTCCAAGTAGGTTTTTTTTAAGCTAAATTAAAATTAAATTAAGGAATTTTACCAGCAGACAGTATACATACTTAAAATATGCATTTGTAGTAACATTGTTTATTTCAGGGCTGTGGAGTCGGTATAAAAATCATCCGACTCCTCAGTTTATGAAACCACCAACTGCGACTCGGTACCCAAAATTGCTCCGACTCCCAACTCCTCGACTCCGACTCCTTAGTCTAATTTTTACCAGTGCAGTGGATTAGGTACAAAAATCATCCGACTCCCGACTCAGACTCCTCAGTTTATGAAACCACCGACTCCAACTCTGACTCCAGGTACCCAAAATTGCTCCGACTCCACAGCCCTGGTTTATTTCCTTGGATATACTGCTCTTACACTAGGACAGGGAACATTCACACTGCATGATTAATACTTATTACATTACACAGAGTTTTCAGTTTGAAGGAAAATTCTATGACGTTTCAATGAACTCAATATTGAATGTGAATAACGTTTGCAATTTATGCTTTTTTTATTTATTTATTTTTTTGTCCTTTAAGAATCTCCAGCTGCAGTCCCTCAGGCCCTCTCAAAAGCCACGTGTCATGGCTGGGTTATGTTAGTAAATTAGGCAAACACTATAAGGCTTGGGGGAAGCATAGCCTGTCCAAGCTTGGGTGAAGACCAGTACCTCAGGAAGCAATGGTTAGTTTGAAAGTCATTTTGAAATAGGAAAACATCCTATCTGATGTAAAGCTGGTGAGTGTATAACTACACAATTTTATGGATTTATCGAGATAAATTAGTACTGAGCACCTCTTATAAAACTGTAGTGTTACTAACCAGATAATACTGTTATGCTGGGGATACACGGTACGTTTCTGTAGCGTGTATCGACTCGCACGATAGATTGTGGCGTGTCACCACTCGTCCCCGCGGCCGCCCAGATCGATTCCCGCTCGTCCCCGCGGGCACTTCTTATCTTTTCCTCGTTTTTCCCTATTGTCCCGCCCGTGGTATTGAGCGGGGAATCAATCCGGCGGGGTATTGGACACGTCGGAAATTATCTGCTGAGCCATCAGCGGCTCGATACACGGTACAGAAACGTACCATGTATTCCCAGCATTAGTGTTCATTAACAGGGCAAGAGTCAGTCACTAGGCTACCCAAGGGCCAGAATAGGTAAAATGGGAGACACATAGACCACAATGTTAATTGCGGGTGTGGTGGCACCCAGGGGGTAATTTGGAAGGGGGTTGTTAGGGTTAGGCATCATAGAAGGCAGCCTCATGTGAGAATAGGGTTAGGTTCAGTGATGGTAAGATATTGGTAAAAATGACCAATATTTTGCTATCTGAATTACTACTGCTCAGTAGTAGCATATTGGTAATTTTACTGATCGCCTACTGGCGACTGCCTCCTTATTTTATAGTCTTTGCTCCAAGGTGGTGGTAAAGTATACATACTGTATGTGTGTGTACTTCTTTTCTCTCCCTGTGTGTATCCTGGTGTTTCCTGACTTGTCTGTCTACCACTTTACCTCTGAGAGCTTTTAACAGAGCCTTTCCATCCAATGTTTGTTTGCTTTTGGTTGAATTAGCAAACACTGGAATGCTCCAGGAATGGAATTTTATGCTAAACTATTTAAAATGAATACAAGTGTTCACAGGTGGAAGACAATCTGTGTTTAGTGGAGAACATTACTTAATACCTATGACTGAATTTGCAAGTGTTTTTTGGGGGCGGGGTGTTGGAAACTGATCTTCTATCAACCTCACAGGGCAGCACGGTGGCTTAGTGGTTAGCGCTCTCCCCTTGCAGGACTGGGTCCCTGGTTCGAGTCCCAGCCAAGGCACTATCTGCACAGAGTTTGTATGTTCTCCCCGTCTCTGCGTGGGTTTCCTCTGGACACTCAGGTTTCCTTCCATATCCAAGTTAATTGGCTTCCCCCTTAATTGGCCCTAGACTATGATACATACACTACACAATACATACATAGACACATAACCATGCTAGGGATTAGATTGTGAGCCCCTCTGAGGGACAGTTAAGTGACCAATAAAATATACTCTGTACAGGGATGCAAAAGATGTTGGCATATATAATTAATTATAAATCTATACATATCCGAATCAGAATCAATTTTATTTCGCCAAGTAAGTTTGCACCTACAAGTAATTTGTCTTGGCAGTTGCTTAACAAACACAAACAAAAACAATACAAGGGCAGACAGTGTGTATATTACAAGTCAAGGACATTATAAGTAAAGTGGCAGTAAGCAGTGTGAGAATTGTTCATTTACAGTTCTGTGCTGATTACTATCAAGTCCTAGCAGCTCTAACGTGGTTCAGCATTAAGTATGGCTACCGCTTGAGGAAAAAAGCTGTTCCTGTGTCTGGAGGTTTTGGTAGCGATTGACCGGAATCTTACTCCTGAAGGCATGCGCTGGAAGATGGAGTGAGCTGGGTGAGGGGTCAGAGGCAATTTTGGTTGCTCTTTTTCTGCACCTGCTAGCGTAAAGATCCTGCAGGGAAGGTAAGCTACAGCCAATTATCCTTTCCGCTGTTCGGATTATGCGCTGCAGCCTCCCCTTTTCTAATGCTGAGCAGGAGCTGAACCATACAGTCGTAGATGATGTTATGGTGGATTCAATAATTGCAGTGTAGAACTGCACCATTAAATTTTGAGGTAGGCCAAACTTTTTCAGCTGCCGTAGACATGCACACATATATATAAGCACATATATACACGCACACATATATATAAGCACAAGTGCTGGAATTAAAGTGTATCAGAAGTGATCACAAAATTCTGATAAAATGGAGGTGTTCTTCCACACCTGAGGAAGGGCTACGCCTGAAACATGTCATGTGCTCTTCATATTATGTAACTGTATGGTTGTAATACAGCTTACTTAAAGAAGCAACTTTGTGTGCCATCTCCATTTTGTGAACAGTTTGAGAGTATAGCAGGAGTGGTGTACCTACAGGAGTCTGGCACCGGCTTCCAGGCCTGTTTAGGTGGATGCTGCAGTGTGTTCCTTATACAATTGTATCTGAAGTGACGTGACATGATGAGTTAAACGTAGTTACATGTAGTACTAGTCCTCCTACGAAATGGTCTAAAGTCCCTTTCGGATTTCCTGTTCAGCAAGTGTAAAAACATTGTTGTTGTGTATGCAAATAAGCTTGTCAAACTAACTAATCAAATTCACCTGATGTCCTGAACAGTAAATGGAAGCCAAAACAGTAATAGAAATTTCAAATGCTCATTACTCCTTTTTTGTTTTGTTTTCAGAATAGAGCAGATTTTATTTGAGACTATCATGGCTGCTGTTTAGAATTCTTAAAAATTGAGTCCTTAAACTGAAAATAAAAATAAGAAATTGTTTTGTTACTGATGTTCTATTCAACAGTAGTACAACAAATACAATTAGCAATGTAATACTTTTTTTTCAGTTCAGATTTGCTTTAACAAGTTGATATAATGTATTATATAATACTAAAAAAATGTTTTGCTACTTTTTATTACTCATACAGTTGACATATTTGCTTTTGTGCATACGTAATATTGTCTGTCTACTAATTACAAGTTTCCAAAGTGTAGTTTATCTTGCCCTGAAAGCTGGCATTGCATTTTATTATTTTTCTATTACACCTGCTTTTTATTAAAGGGACTCCGAGCAGTGCAGAAACTATGGAAAGATGGATATCATTTTAAAGCTCTCTTTCTCCTCTTTCCAATGATATGTAAACCACCACCCTACGCCTTTTAGTTTTCGCTATTTTCGGGATTGAAATTGCAGCGGCCGCGATTTCAATCGCGAAAATAAAGAAAACTAAAAGGCGTAAGGCAATGATTTAGGTGTCGCCAGAAAGAGGAGAAAGAGAGCTTTAAAATGATATCCATCTTTCCATAGTTACATTGTATTACACAGGCTGACTTTTTCTGCTGAATGGAGCTGCTGACACTGGGGAAAGTGTCGTCCTGTGTAATACAATGTAACTATGGAAAGATGGATATCATTTTAAAGCTCTCTTTCTCCTCTTTCTGGCGACACCTAAATCGTCGCTCTACGCCTTTTAGTTTTCTTTATTTTCGCGATTGAATTTGCGGCCGTGGCAATTTCAATCGCGAAAATAGCGAAAACTAAAAGGCGTATGGCGGCGGTTTATATATCATTGGAAAGAGGAGAAAGAGAGCTTTAAAATGATATGCATCTTTCCATAGTTTCTGCACTGCTCGGAGTCCCTTTAAATATTACAATCTTCAAATGAGCTATTCTAAGCTGTGTTTGTGCCTGAAGCAGAGACAGTTTCTCAGAGAGTGTTTGTTTACATTCCAGTGTTGATACATTTGTGTTTAACAAGTAAAAAAGATACTGTTCTCTCCAGTTTGGATTCGGATTTGAAGCTGAATAGCAGGACAAAGTGCTTTGTTTAACCATTTGAGTGATGTTCTGCTAGAATTTTTTTCTAGGATAGTAGCTTTCAAGCTGTGAGGAGTCTTTTAGAGCAAAGTAGAAATGCTGGCTTTCAGACCACTTTGACACCATATTCATGCCTTGTACAGTGCTCCATTTCCAGACAGCGTTACTTAGTAATTTGCCTTGTGTCTCTTCATATACAGCAAAACTGACCGGTATGAATGAGAGCTCTGCCACCATCACGGTATCTCCACAGAACAGCATTCCACAAACAGTAGTTCACAAGTTCCTATCTGCTGCCAACCTTGGAGTAGTGCCATGTGGTGAGAACAACGTGCACAGGTACACCTTTGTCTGTTATGTTACATGTACTGTGACGTATGACTTAATCCTGTCATGAAAGAAATGTAGCCTTCTCTGAATTTGGGAGTAACAATGCTTTCTGAGTCATTCCAATGGAACAAGTATGGGAATTGTGCTAGGCCCACATCAGTCCCTCACTCCCACCTCCTACACTGACAGGCCCACACAAGGAGCCGCAAGGTACTATATATGCGCAATACTATGCAGATTTTGTATGCAGTTATGGAATATGCCATGCACAGAATACGATGTTGATGTATAACACTGGCAATAAATCTACATGCTTAAGACGGAAGATGCACGCTATCTGTTTCTATATGCATAATGTTCAAGCCTCTTCCTTCCTAATTGTGGAGCGGAGCACACGTCTGGTATAAGCAATTGTCTATAAGCATATGAAAGTATAGCCTGTCAGCTAATATATTGACCACCTTGGGCACACCGTACTCGCACCAAGACTGGAAGCAACGCACCCCTTAAAGGAGAAGTGCCACGCCATCCTGTTCCCTTCTTTATAACACAAGTATGGGAATTGTCAGAAGACCTGATGTAGGGATAGGTGTTCCAGGTAAGTGATGTAGAAGGGATCCTAGCCAGTATATTATAACTTCCCCCCCCCAAAAAAAAAATCAACCCGTTTTACTAAAGTACAATTTCAGTAACTACTCTTGGTACATTAAAGATCATTTGAATGAATTTCCAAGCATTCCATGTGTGAAAATAACTTTCACTGCAGGGAGCAAAATCTTTTTTTTTTTTTAACTATTAATCCAGAACACAGCTTTGTTTTTACTGAGCAAAGTATAGCATCTTTTTAGTACTTTTTTTTTTTTTCACAACAAATTGCATCAACAATGTTTTCTCCAGCAAGGAGGATCTACATGTTTCAGTAGCTGCATTCTTTTTCCAGACACTAGGGGTCAGCACTGCTATAACTTCAGTGTCCTACCCACAAGAATGATAATATTTCCTAGAAATACAGCACAGCCCCTAGTGCAGAGGGCTTTATAATCTCTGATGTCTGTCCTGCTATAAAGATCACATCATTTCATTCTGAAAATACATTGCCAGCACCTATGTCCGACATTCTAGGAAACAAAAAGCCTGCTCTGCTGTCACCAAATATAGTTCTTAAAAAGAAGCGTTCTCAAATGTTCTCTTTCCTTATAAAATAAGGACATATATATTTCTTAAATACACCGAACATAACACAGTTAAGAATAGCTAAACATATTTCTGTGTCTTTGAAGAGTCAAAACAAAACAAACACTACAAATAATTATCATTTGTTAGACTATATAGGGTTTTTTGTTGGCATTTTTTTATTTACTCATTCTGCTTGGCACTAAACTATGTCTTAAAAACCTATGAAATCTTACAAATGCAGTAATTCATTTCTGAACCTGTTGGCTTGCCTAATAAAGCTTTGTGAGCAAAATAAAGTGTTGCTTTTCTGCTATATTAAAGAAGTTTTAAAGTAAACCGGAGGTGAAAATAAACTGAGGAGATAAAAAATTGTATTTATCATCCTACTCCTAAAAATAAGGTTTTCAGATATACCATTGTTTTATTTTATATTTCACCACTGAGGGGTTTTACCCCCTGACCACCAGAGCAATTTTCACCTTTCAGCGCTCCTTCCATTCATTCGTCTATAACTTTATCATTACTTATCACAATTAAACGATCTATATCTTGTTTTTTCCGCCACCAATTAGGCTTTCTTTAGGTGGGACATTAAGCCAAGAATTATTTTATTCTAAATGTGTTTTAATGGGAAAATAGGAAAAATCTGGGGAAAAAATTATTTTTCAGTTTTCGGCCATTATAGTTTTTAAATAATGCATGCTACTGTAATTAAAACCCATGAAATGTATTTGCCCTTTTGTCCCGGTTATAAAACCATTTAAATTATGTCCCTATCACAATGTTTGGCGCCAATATTTTATTTGGAAATAAAGGTGCATTTTTTTCAGTTTTGCGTCTATCCCTAATTACAAGCCCATAGTTTATAAAGTAACAGTGTTGTACCCTCCTGACATAAATATTTAAAAAGTTCAGTCCCTAAGGTAACTATTTATGTATTTTTTTTTATTGTACATTTTTTTAATTTTTTTTTTATTACAAAAAAAAAAAAATTGGGAGTGTGGGAGGTAATGAGTTAATTTTTTGTGTAAAAGTAATTTATTTGTATGTGAAAAATGTGTAGGGTGTAGTTTTACTATTTGGCCACAAGATGGCCACAGTAACTTTTTGCATTAATGCGACCTCCAAGCGTCCTTCCGGAAGCTTGGAGGAAGTACTTGGAGGCTGGGTAAGTTTGTATCGTTTCACAATGATCGCGCTGCCCATCGGAGAGCAGCGGATCATTGCGGGGCTAAGATCAATGAACGGGAATGGATTTTCCCGTTCATTGATCTCCGGGCGAGCGGGCGGCGGCGTGTTTACTAGCGGCGGGCGGCGTGTTTACGAGTGGGAGCGCGGGCAGCGGCGGGAATGCGCAAAGTACGGATTTCTCCGTCCCTGGGGGTTAAAGGATGGAAAAAGGGACGGAGAAATCCGTACGGGCGGGGGTAAAGTGGGTAAACATTTACAAAGTACATTGAATGTTTTGTTGACTGTACTCAGTGGCAGCCTATTAAGTGTCCCTAAATGAAAATACATGTATTGACCTTTTTCTATCTCCCTCTGCTCTCAAAAGTATTCTGCCAGGAAAACGTTCATGGCTGTCATTTTCTTATTAGTGATGTTTACTATATTCCCAACAAGAGAGAAACTGCCACTTCCATGCCTAAAAATTAAGTCTTTAAAATAAAACAAGTAAAACAGCCTGGTTATTAGTATGTTTTGCACTGTACATAAACATGTTTATCTCATCATGTCACATGTCTCCTCGGGTACACTTTAAACATTGCAAATGACTTGCCTGATAACTAGAATAATGTTCACGCTGGTGCTATCTTGCTTTTACTACACAGTATTAAAATTAGGCCTTCCTTATATTTGCAAACATCGTTAGTCCAGCAGGTGGCACGCTACACTATCTTTTCTGTTTGATGAGGGGTGCTAATTTCAAAACAAAGTTTATTTATGATAAAATATGCCGTGCTTTTTAGAGCACATTGAATATCTCTCACTGGGTCTAACTTACTCTAAAGTTAAATGCTAGGGATAGGTATAGATTTGGAAGTGGAATCTGATGGGTGAAGTCCACAAACGTTATTTGGTAATGACACAACCGTTAAAACTGGCCAGAGCTCCCGCAAAATCTTCTTCAGCTCTCAGTTGGTCCATTGTTCTAGATTAGTGGAAATTCTCCCTCATGAAGACTCATTGATTCAGATCAATGGGAAGCAGTGCTGGAAGATCCAAAGATGTTTTTGCCAGGGCGTCTTAGTCAGGTGTGGGGCATTTAAGGGCCCCTATTGTGAAAGCAAGTAAAGTGTAAATTAAAATTGTTTGCATACATATTAGATGTATGTTTGCCCTGGAGGAAAAGGCAATGTAAATAACATTTCCCCAGGTCTCAAAGACAAGGGGCTAGCTTTTTTTTTTTTTAATAGATTAAATTATTTAACAAAAAGAAAAAAAATGTGGGTTATTGAAATAATAGGCGATAACTGACGCATGATGTTTAAGAAAGCAAGCCGTAAGCAATAAAAATCATCACCCAGTAATATGCCCAAAACCTGCAACCTAATGCGGAGGCCGAACACACCCAGGCATCATAAACATTACATTGCTAATCAGTATGCAATTCACTTTATCTCCTGAGTTCTCTGGTATGTGATGTTTTCACTCCTTGTCCTTTTAGGCCATCAGCAAGCAAGAAAATACTCAAAATAACTTAGATAGTACTTCTTTCACCAACTTTTGGGTACTTTATCGATTGTAAAATGCTGAAAAGAGAAGATAAAAATGATCTCCTAGGAGATAAATCAGGAGAAAAAATAAATTGCATATGGGCCCCTGTCTCTCAGACTGGCTCACAATAAAGGCTAGGTTCAGAGTGGGACATAGCGCTGTGTTCCCTGTACAGGAACGCAAAGGAATGAAAAAGTTGCACCACACGTTATGCGACCTTTAGATGGCATACAATGAAGCATACAGTTAATTAAAAGTATGCTTCACTGCCTCTGTTAATGCACTTGTTATGCAGTAACGCACTGCATGCAATGTGTTGGGATACTGTAGTCTGTTGAATCCCAACACTGTGAAAGTTCCATAGACTACTATTGCAGTGTGACATTCTACCTTAAGATGCCCCATAAAGTCGTTCGCAACGTCCCGCGGTGTACTTAACAGGGCTGTGGAGTCAGTACAAAAATACTCCAGGTACCCAAAATGGCTCCGACTCCTCAACTCTGACTCCTTAGTCTAATACTAACCAGGGCTGTGGATTTTGTACAAAAATCATCCGACTCCCGACTCCTCAGTTTATAAAATCACAGACTCCAACTCCGGGTACCCAAAAGTGCTCCAACTTTTCGACTCCGACTCCACAGCCCTGGTACCTAACTTTAAAGTGTACCTAAGATCTTATGTATGGGAGTATTTATATTTACTTGCAGCAGCAGTGGCTGGATGGTGTAATGGTTAAGGGCTCTGCCTCTGACGCAGGAGACCAGGGTTCGAATCTCGGCTCTACCTGTTCAGTAAGCCAGCACCTATTCAGTAGGAGACCTTGGGCAAGTCTCCCTAACACTGCTACTGCCAATAGAGCGCGTCCTAGTGGCTGCAGCTCTGGCGCTTTGAGTCCGCCAGGAGAAAAGCGCAATATAAATGTTATTTGTCTTGTCTTGTCTACTTAGTGCTTCCTCCAGCACCAGGTGGTGTGTGGGCTCCCTCGCGGTCCTCTCCAGCCGCTCCATTGTCTTCTTATCGCCACCGGTAATCTGGCCAGTCACGGCTAGTTGTGCGCTTCTGCATGTGTGACTTGGCCGCACTCTAGTGTCTGGGAACATTCTGCCGCCACCGGTAATCTGGCCAGTCACGGCTAGTTGTGCGCTTCTGCATTTGTGACTTGGCTGCACTCCAGTGTCTGGGAGCATTCTGCGTTTGCGCAGTATGCTCCGGCTGCGGGGGCGCAGAAGAGCGTGGTCGGCGGTTATAAGACAGTGGAATAGGCAAAGAGGACAGCGAGGGAAGCCACACACCTTATGCGGCTGGAAGGACCCCCAGGTAAATAAAAATACACCCATATATAAAGATCTCAGGTTTCCTTTAAAGCGGTATAAAACCCTGACATAATCAATAAAAACATGCTTTCCTACTTTTTATATGCCATACGGTTATCATATTTGCATTTGTGCATAAGTACTATTATTCATTTAAAATTACAAGTTCCCAAAAGTACAGTTTTTTGCTTTGAGAGCTGCCTTTGCATTTTATTCATAACTGGTTTTATTCATTATATATTGAAGGCAGAAATGCTTTGAGTGTCTATGTCCAGGAGCTTCTGCACAGTTACAGAATGTGTCACATTCCTCACTTGATACAATTAAGTAAACACATGATAACATTATTTACCCTTCGGATGCGTCCAGATTTCTCTGCACTGAAAGTTAAAGCTCTGTGTTTAACTAATTGAATGCTGTTCTAGTAAAAAAAAAATGCTGGTTATATATAATATGCTGTAAAAAAAAATTAGAGCAAAGAAGAAATACTGGGTTTCGTTGTGCTTTAATTTAGCTGTCACAGGCTTTTTTTAGTTCAAAACAAGGAGAATCGGAGGCGCACATCCAACTCTAAAACTTACTTTTATTCTTGATCCACTAAAAGAAGTTGCAGGTTACTGTACCGCATTAGATAGGAGAGAGGTACAAAGCTGTGACCCCTACTGCTTTCTTCCTCTCTCCTATCTAATGCGGTACAGTAACCTGCAACTTCTTTTAGTGGATCAAGAATAAAAGTACGTTTTAGAGCTGGATTTGTGCCTTTGCTGCTTCTTGTTTTGAATGAAACGGTCTTCTTTGAAAGCTGCACTTCGCTGTTACAAGTCAAATGCCTCCTGTGCACCAGTGTTCTTCCTTTTTGTGTTTGATTTTCTTTTTAGTGCTGAAATAATTAACCAAAAAACACTTTACGTTCCATCGAAACAGCTGTATAATAAGACTATAAACTACATCTGAATGGTGAGAGATTAAATTATAAGTAAGGCATGGATGTGGCCAGATAAATCTAAAGGGTAATAGCCATGGACAGGTGGATTTTCCAGTTTCATTTACAAAAGCTGTGCAGTTTGGCTATTCTCCATACATCCTCACAGCACCATATATCCGCTTATTTAATAAAGGTGTTCAGGGACTGTGTGCACAGCGCAATTACCCGGGGCAACCAGCCAGCTTTTATCTGTTGCATCTTTTGGCTGCAGTGATCTGCAATCTGGTTACTGTACTTTTGTTTAGTGACCACAGTGGTAATAAACCCAGACAAGTGTAATGGTGTGTACACACTTGAAAGATAAATGAAAGATATCAGACCAATTTTACCCCCTTCCATGTAGTATGAGAGCCACACCTACACAGTCTATTCTATTGAGCTGAACTCCCCATCAGATAGAAATCTTTGCAAGATGCAGCACACAAAGATGCTGTACACATTCAAAAGATCATTATCTGCAAAAGATCCGTCCCTGCAAAATGCATTCATAGTCTGATATCTACAGATCCTCATACACATCTTGTTTAACAGACTTCATCTGCATATCTGACAATTCTCTGCAGATCTGAAAATCCATCCAGGTGGATCTGATCTGCAGATGAATGTCTGTACACAAGGTGTGTATGAGGATCTGCAGATATCATAGACTATGAATGCATTTTGCAGGAACGGATCTTTAGCAGGAACAGATCTTTTGCAGATACTGATCTTTTGAATGTGTACAGCATCTGTGTGTGCAGCATCTTGCAAAGATTTCTGTCTGATGGGGAGTTCAGCTCCATAGAATAGACTGTGTAGAGTATGGCTCTCATACTACATGGAAGGGGGTAAAATTGGTCTGATATCTTTCAAGTGTGTATGTAGCATGAGACAAGTGTGAGTTGTGCCACTTCAAGCATTTTCAGAATTTCTTTCTAGAAATTCTTCTTCAGAAAAATGATGGCTTTGATGACTCGCAAAAATGAACACCGAAAGTTGTCCAAACATATTTTGACAATTTGACTGATTTGACCAAAAGTTACTTTGCAACCCCTTTGCTCAGCATTTTAAAGGTTTTACTGAAATGGCATCTTTAAAGCTCCATAATTAGTGGATGGTTTGAGTTAAGGTGCGTACACACGTCCAACTTAATGCCAGTGTCATTTGGTCTTTTGAATGACTTTAAGAGCAAACAAGTCGTTCAAACATCCTGTACACACTGACCAACAAAGCGGCTGATTAATTTACATGTCATTTAACCAACTTGCTAATAATGGCTATCTTCCGATCTCCACTGTACACATCAAAAGAACGGACTGGATCCAGCAGCTATATGTTTTCACGTCTTTTAGTTGGTCAAACGAAAATAAGTCGTTTGTACGCTTGCACTGACTTGTCAGTCGTTTGCCTGATAGTCGTCGCAACTGATCCGCAAATTGGATCGGGCAAACCACCTCTTATCACTTGGCTGTTTAGGTGTCCACACGTCCAACTTATCCTCTGACCAACAAGTTTGAACGATAGTTGGTTGGAAAAGTTGGACATGTGTATGAGCCTTAACTGTAATATGTAATAATCCCTTATTTATTTTCCCAATTTTCTTAGGCCTTTATTCCTTTCGGCTGTTCTTGTTTACAAGGATATTTTTTAAATATAAATTTGCCTTCTTAAGACATAAGCTATTGTCAGTTAGGAGCATTTTGCCGGCGATTTCGGCAAACCGCTCAAACGCTAGCGCTTTTGCAAGCGCTAGTGTAATAAAACCCTATGGGCCCGTTCTTACTTGGTTGATTTGCGCTAAATTCCCAAAATCGCGAAACGCAAAACTCGTAGCCTGCACCGTTTTCAGGTGATTTCCCGGCGATCGCGTTTCAGTGCTATAGAGGTGCTAACCGCGATCGTGGGAAAATCGCCACAGTGTCCAGTGATTTTTTTTTTCCATGTTTAATCGCTGGAAAATCACTCCCACAAAACGCCGGCAAAAATCGCTGTCATTTTGCACTTTCAAGTGTGAATGGGGCTTCAGCTTTATGTGAACAAGTAGTGCTACATCGCCACCTATGATACATCACTACTGAATATGCAAATCATCCCTCTATCTGTGAAAGCCATGCACACATCCAAAACGGCTGGTGTGCAAAGTGTGCCTACAGCCTTATGGTTTTTGCAGAGCCATGCCAATCCAACAAAGGATTTTGGATTTTTTTTCTTTTTAGCATATATAATTTTTTATTTATTCTTATTTTTTTAACTAGAAAATCCCAATATTGCCCCAAAGAGGAGAAAGGACTGCGCTCCACAGCACTTAAGTTCTATATTTAGATATAACCCCAATGTCACCAGTTTATATTGGGGATCCGCAGACTTCACTCGAGTACACACACTCTCCAGCAACGATCCAGTCCACAAAAGAAGTTGCGATCACAATCCTGACCTCCCAGTAGGAGTATAGAATTTCCCTGCAAAAACATCGGGATATAGTGCAGTACCGCCTAGTATGAACCACCCTGTGATTCACTTCACAAAGTTGTGCAATAAGGGACCTCCACCCAGATACAGAGGAAAACAAGGGGGTTTTTTTTCACCCCCTTTGTGAGTCTCACTCACCACATTCTTTCTTGTGCTTTATACATTTAAGCCCTCCATCCCGGGCAGCAACAGTTAAAAACCTTCAAACATAAAACGGGACTCGCATAGCATAAAAAACTTTTTAAAATTATTGCTAAAATGCATAAAAGATCTGCGTACCAGATTTCCAATCATAAGCGCTTCTCTATGTGTGCCAGCACCGCCGCGGTCGGATCTCCGCTGCACGCCACAGTCCCCGCTCTGATTACTTCCTCCTCCTGTCCCGCGTGACTCCTAGGCTCCTCCCTACGCGTTTCGTCATTTGACTCATCAGGGGCATGGAGTCACGCTGGTATGGGACGCTATTTCAATACCTCAACGTACCCTCCCTCTTCCCTTAATCTCCATAGAGTGCCCTCCCACCTTATGCATATTCATGCATCCCGCTCCTACCAAACGGCCGGCACTGGGATCTCCGCATCAGTGCAATCACTTCGTCCTGCGCAGCTCACAGGGGGAGGGAGAGGGATGGAGCGCCGAAAACGCTGCGGAGGGGGACTTTGAAGAGCCCCTCCGCAAAGCGCAGCAAGCCGGCGGCGATCAGACCCGGGCCAGGAGGACATCCCCCTAGTGGGGAAAAAAGGGGGTAAGTCTGATCGCCCTGGCTCTTTCCTGATCTGTGCTGCGGGCTGGAGAGTCCACGCAACACAGATCAGGCAAAACCACCCTGGTCCTTAAGTGGTTAAACTGTAACATACAGTGGGTTGCAAGAGTATTCGGCCCCCTTGAAGTTTTCCACATTTTGTCACATTACTGCCACAAACATGCATCAATTTCATTGGAAATCCCTGTGAAAGACCAATACAAAGTGGTGTACACGTGAGAAGTGGAACGAAAATCATACATCATTCCAAACATTTTTTTTACAAATAAATAACTGCAAAGTGGTGTGTGCATAATTATTCGGCCCCCTTTGATCTGAGTGCAGTCAGTTGCCTATAGACATTGCCTGATGAGTGCTAATGACTAAATAGAGTGCACCTGTGTGTAATCTAATGTCAGTACAAATACAGCTGCTCTGTGAGGGCCTCAGAGGTTGTCTAAGAGAATATTGGGAGCAACAACACCGTGAAGTCCAAAGAACACACAAGACAGGTCAGGGATCAAGTTATTGAGAAATTTAAAGCAGACCATTTTGGTCTCATCTGCAACCCACTGTATTTTTGCCTTTAAAAATCTATCAACAGTACAAGTTTTACGTACCGGTTGTCTAGTCTGCTTGCCAACTCAATTAATCAGGGGATCCACTGATGACAGAGTGACTCCGAAACTGATTGGGAACTGGAAACTGGGCATTCTTCTGATGCATGACATGTATATTATTATTATTATTATTGATTTATAAAGCGACAACATATTCTGTGGCACTGTACATAGTAAGAAACGAACATGGGGTACATCATAATACAGACATTGGTGTACACAAATATACATAAGATACATAATTAGTGACAAAATACATAAACGATAGAAAATACAGAATTGGTAATGAGTGATAAATGTAACATGATAAACAAAATGTATAATGATTTCCAAGACATAAAAGGGGGGAGGAGAGCCCTGTCCTTGCGAGCTTACAATCGAAAGGAGCTTACCATGTAAAGCAGTGGTCTTCAAACTAAGGCCCGCGGGCCGAATGTGGCCCCCTGAGGCTCTTTTACCGGCCACACACACAAAAAAATGTATTAATTATAGATGTGGTCAGCTACATCTTTAAATATTGGTGGTCCGCATATAAAATAGCAGTGCTGGCACCACCCATCCACATGGAAGCCAGAAAGCAGTCATTCACTGCTTTTCAGTCAAATTCCACAAAAGGTGGCACTGCTGTCCAATTGGACTGCAGGTTGTCACCTGGGTATGCTTCACTGTCTGCCCCGCAAAGACTTCTACATCATTATATGTATACTCCGGCCCCTCAACAGTCTGATGTATGTTGACCAGGCCCTCGACCCTGTACTGGATGTACACAATACGCTTGATTTAACTTAGTGGGCCCAAATTAAAAATACAAGATTTCAGAAATAAATTCTATTTTCTCTGTTATAATAATAAATGGCAGCCTTTTTCTCAGCTACATGATGGCAAATATAAAATATTTTACATTTATTGGAGTAACACCCCCCCCCCCCCCCCTTTTCATATTGCCGGGACAGAATCCGTCAGACTGGTGGAGGAGATAAAAACAAAACACAGGCTGCTAATGATGATGTCACAGGGGAGGTGATCTCAGCTTGTGTGAGATTTTACATAGACGACGCACCTGTGAGGGAGGGTAGCTGATGACAAACACACCCATGATCTAAAACCTCCTAAGCTCAGAAGTAATGGCTGCCACATGTATAACCCTAGTTATGAAAAGAGAAGGGTGAAAAGCATGCACTGAAATGCTCATAGGCTTGAATGAGTGTATCTTTGTATGTGTCAGAGTGGTGCAACTAAATATTTTGAATTTAAAAAAATCTTTGGTTTGGGTACGCTTTAAGGGTCCCTGTCATAAGGACCTTGATGTGAGTACCGCAACTGTGCTTTTATGTATTTGTTTATGAAAAATGTTTGCTGGCATTTAAGGCGTAAACTAAGCATTTTGCTTTGATTTCTTTGGTGGTGGCACCATATGCTTAGAGACACCTTTTTCTTGGCTTAGATTCTCTTTTGGCACTGTATTTGGCCTGAGGAAGTGGTCACAGACTCACGATATGCATTGTCAGTGCAAATTACAATTTGTTATTTATTATATGTATTTGTCTTCATTGAGGTAAGTCACCTCACACGCTTTTAATTTTAGTTGTTTTTTAACCCAATTTTAGCATACCTTGGGCACCTCTTTTCCCCTTTGTTTCCCACTCTCCTTCTGGAGGGGTGTTCTATTTGGGCAGGAGTGTTTTCGCTTTAACCATCTAGGGTTTATTACAAAGAGAGCGACCCGTCCAGCCCAACTGGACGCCTGAGTGGAGTCGTGTTTGTGCATCTCCACCTGCCTATAGTGATCGGTTGCCAGTCTGCAACCTTCCTTTGTGAGTACCACAAATGACATCTTCACCATTTAACCACTGTTGTGACATACTTCACCATTTGGGCTCCCGTTGTCTTTTTTTTTTTTTTTTTTTTTCCCCTTCAGGGTGGTCTTTGATCACTCTACACACCTGCGTATGTGCTGTGTGTTTATTGAGCACTGGGTGGCTACAGGAAACCTTATTGGCAATTTTATGGAATTTTGCACTGAGGATTGATACGACCATTGAGTCAGGAGTTCAATAGATTATTTGCTTTAGCGTTTCAAAGACAGAATACCCAGATATGACTGAGCCAATAGAAAAGTATGAGAGGCTAAAAGAGACCAAATAGCCCTCTCCCTAAAAAGCAATGCTGAGTATAATTTGCCTTCTTAAAACAGAAGGTATTTGCAATAATTCAGCTTTAAAGAGAACCCGAGGTTAGAGTGATATGGAGGCTGCCATATTTATCTCCTTTTAGGCTGCTTACACACCAAGACGTTACAGGCGCACGTTAGTGCGCCTGTAACGCTCCCCCAACGTACAGCAATGTAACACAAGTGGGCTGTTCACATAGCCCACGTTGCGTTACATGTAACGCTGCACGTTCTGTGCAAAGTGCAGCATGCTACGGCGTTGGAGCGGCTATAGCCGCGTTAGACTGTTTGCACATGCTCAGTGGGGGGCAGAGAGGAGGCGGGGAGAGCCAGCTACAGTAGCCGCGCACATGGCTACTTAATATTCACTGCACTGGCGGGCGCTGATTGGCCGGCGGGACCACGTGATGCGGAGTGTCTCGCTCCGCATCACGTGGTCCCGCTGGCCAATCAGCGCCACTCTGGGAGACATTATAGGACTCGAGCCGCTTAACGCGGCTCACTCTACCGTCGGCTCTTGCAGCACCATACGTTGTGTTAGGTGCACGTTATGCGACCTTAACGTGCCACCTAATGCAACGTCTTGGTGTGCAAGAAGCCTTAAGCAATACCAGTTGCCTGGCTGTCCTGCTGATAGTCCACCTCTACTACATTTAGCCATAGACCCTGAACAAGCGTGCAGCAGATTAAGTGTTTCTGACATTGTCAGAACTGACCAGATTAGCTGCATGCTTGTTTCTGGTGTACTTCAGACACTACTGCAGCCAAATAGATCAACGGGGCTTTCAGGCAACTGGTATTGTTAGAGGAAATGCATATGGCAGCCTCCATGTCACTCTCTCCTCGGGTTCACTTTAACCGTGGTTTTCCATGATACACCGATTGTCATCTCTTTATCCACTGAAAGCCAGGTACACACCCTGAACTGCTGGTGTATAGTGAGCCTATAGCTTATAAATTCTACAGAGCCACATCAACCCAACCCCGTTAAGGGACATAATGAGATGATTTGTATTTTTGGTAGTGATGCATCATGGGAAACCACAGTTGCTCACTTAAAGCTTAGTTATCACAAATTCCCTCTGTGTTAAGAAGGGAAAATTATACTCAGCATTGCTATTTTTAAGCACAACAGAGTGTTTGACAGAAGCTGCTTATTATTGGTAATACTGCAAGGAGTGTGAAAAAGCTGCCATTTGAACTCACTTAAAATTATACAGTATTTTCAGTAGCAATAATGCTGTTTATCAACATTTCAGAGCATATTGTAAGCAAAGAGAACGGTATTCTTGTAACAAATTCTAACCATTTTCAATAAATTGTTTTTCTTTTTTTATGGGCATTTTTACACTACACACATTTCCAATGCAGATTATTATTTAGTATTTATATAGCGCCGACATCTTCCGCAGGGCTGTACAGTGAATATATTGTCTTGCCACTTAAAATTCCCTTACATGGGCTCACAATCTAGTCCCTATCATAGTCCTATGTCTATTTATGTATTTTGTAGTGTATCTATCGTGGTCTTGGGCCAATTAACTTATCTGTTTTTGGGATGTGGGAGGAAACTGGAGAGGAAACCCATGCATACAAACTCCATGCAGATAGCGCCCTGGCTGGGAATTGAATCAGGGACTCAGCGCTGCAAGGTGAGAATGCTAATCACTACGCCAGCCTGCTTCCCACCATACAGACACAATGCGATTTTAAGAAGTCCTGCATGCTGTGTTTTTTCTCCTTGTGTTCTTAGCATCCAGTGAAAATCGCATTGGAATCACATTGGGATTTGCAGTGTAAAAGAAGCCCCAGATGTCTGATTTTAAGCACTGTTACTACTGTGGCTTTGCAGTATAGCAACTGCTTCCTTATTTGACGTTAGTTCCACTCAAACAATAAACTGGTGTTCTATATCAGCATAACCGTACATTGTATGTAGAATGCATTACACTCAGATGTGTTTACATACATTATTCACACTAGTTTTTGTTCAAGCAGCATTGGCGTATCTAATTACAGTGAATGCCCATACAAAGCAGCATCTGAGACACAATATAATTACAGTCTGGCGGTATAAGCTGAAAGGTTTAGGGGAATGAGAAAGGAGTAATCTGTGGAGGCCATTTTGTTACTGCAGAAGATGATTGTTACCGGTGAGCTGGGTGTTGTGTCCTTTCTAAGAACAGGAAGCATAGGAAGCGTTAGCTCCTCCGGGATATCAGCATTCCATTGATGGTGTGGTGCCGAGATCTTCAACCAAACAACTAATTGTGATTAATGCTGTCACAACACAGGGAGAATATATTCACTCTCCCTCCAGAGAGACGGCGCGAGCAAATCCGCCTCTCTACCAACACATGTTTAATTTATGCCTGGGAGTCCATCCAAATCATCACAAAATATTTCTAACAAAGAAGAAGAAAAAAAAAATCCTTCCCATCTCGTCAGCATTTTTGTTTGGCTGTATACATCGTAACAAATGCTGAGCTTAGGCTGCTATAGCTAGACAGAAATAGCCCACACATTCTGCTGTGGCAAATGACTGGAAATTGTCAAAGTTCTCTTTGCCTTAACTTGTTTTGTATAAAATCTTTTACCGTATGTAAGACTTCTTATTAAAAAAAAGCTTTTAAACAAGGCAAAAGAAAAAGACAACCGAGAGCCCAGTATAGAGTAGTATATTAATACACTAGGGCGTATGATATGTGACTCGGCGACAATGCATATACTTACAAGTAGGGGTTTTCTCTAAGGCAATCACTGTAAATGCAGGTGGGGAGATTAGACCCGCCCCCACTCTGGCTATTAAAGTCACTGTCCGTAGTGGAAGGAAAGGAGGGGAACACCCCTTCGTCAGCGGTGAATAATCGTTCGAACTGTGGCGCCAAAAATGTAAGAACCAAAAATAAATAGGATTTTAGTATAAAGGAGGTAGCGGTGCACTTTCTTCCTGTCAGATAGCTATCATAACCAGACTTTTTATTGGTCACTTAAAAAAAAAACAAAAAAAAACCTCCAAGGTGTGACACATTTCACGAGACACAGCCTGCTTCATCAGGCAAAAAAGGAGTATCTGTGCCAAGAGTTTGGTGTGCTAGACACC
Source organism: Hyperolius riggenbachi (assembly GCF_040937935.1). Taxonomy (NCBI): domain Eukaryota; kingdom Metazoa; phylum Chordata; class Amphibia; order Anura; family Hyperoliidae; genus Hyperolius; species Hyperolius riggenbachi. The sequence continues at coordinate 591,180,600 of NC_090646.1, read as the reverse complement.
TGTATACTAAATATCTTATTTTTTCGTTCTTACATTGTTGGTGTTTTCTTCTTAGTTTTATGCTTTAGTTGATGGCTATCCCCTTTTCATGCATTTGTTCTCAGTTATTTTTCTCCCTGAATTAGGATATCTGCCCCCTTGCCGACCACAATAGTCTTTAATTTTCTTATTTGCATTCTAGGGTGCATCTTTTTAGAACAACTTTGCACTAAGGATAATTTTGTTTTGATTTAGAAAATATTTACTTTGGAGTGTTGCGTTGCTCGATGTAATTGCATAGCAAAGGCAATGCAATTTCATATATTGTAATGGCACATTGGCATATAAGCAATGTGGTGACTGTTCTCTCTGCTGCAGGAGGCTTCGGCATGATCTCTCTGCATGTGCAGTACGGAGCAGCCAGTCTTTGGGAGCACTTGGGCTCCTAAAGACTGCTGAAGCCTCCTGCAGCAGGAGAGAGAGCAGTCTCTGACCCATCAGTCTGAGACTTCTAACGGGGGGAGCCTGCGCTGGAACCTGAGTACCGCAAGAGGAACGGGAGTGCTCTATAGCCTAGGTTCTCAACGTGTGGTACGCGTACCCCAGGGGGTACTTCTGATGGTTCCAATGGGTACTCGGGCTCGATATACTTAAACAAGAATAACAAATTTAGAGTTCTAAAAAATGATAAATATTATTTAAACACCAAATTAGTATTTTAGCTAATTAAAAGCAACAGTAAATGCCTGGAAATGGTTTAGAACCAATTATTATGTACTATGATTAAATATATATTCGTCAAGGGGTACGTGTGATGACGTTTACTATGCTGGAGGTACTTAGTGAGTACAGGGTTTTACAAGGGGATACCAATCTGTAGTCAACATCATGGTGCCAGTTACCACAGGATGCCTTCAGAGAGGGGATTGTGGAATCCATGCAGTGGTCTTAGTGGAACAAGGAGGACCTACTCTATGTTAGGCAGCTGGTTTTAATAGCTTAATAGTGTCACTTTACTGCTACACTGGGCAGATCTCTAATGCTGGGGATACACGTTGCGATTTCCCGCTCGATCCATGGGATTGAGCGGGATCTATCGATTATTTCCGACATGTTCGATCGGGTTTTGATCGATACAGCTGTCGATTTTGCATGATAAGTATGCAAAATTGACCGCTGTATTGATCGAAACCCGATCAAACATGTCGGAAGTAATCGAATCAATCCCGCGTATCGAGCGGGAAATCGCAAAGTGTGTACCCAGCATAGCATTACAGCAACTGTTATTCTCTTAGGAGCCATCCTTTTATGCATTTTGCAAAGTTGTATAGTTTACAAGTGCAACCAGCCGGTGGCGAGCTACACAAGTATCACATTTTCATTTGTGATGGTTTATATAATTTTGGTAATTCGTCTTATAAATCAATAAATAGAAAAAGTGTCTTTCTTCCTTTATAGTACATTACTCAAATTAGTTTGTCTTACACTAGTTGTTTAAATTACACGTTAGGATAAATCAACACTTGTTGATGTTGGTTTGGTGGCAAAAGTGATAAAAGCACAAGGTTTAATGGTGTCATCTCCTGTGTATTTAGAACTTAAAATAAACCTGTAGTAGTTGGCGTAATAATAATCAGGTGACAGTGGTATATTCCATGCAAACTTTCCACAGACATGTGGCTTTCATTATAGAGGCTGGACTTCCTCCTTCTCCTGCAACACACACATTCTACCTATACCATAATACCCAACCTGCTATTCCTCTTCTGTAATGACTGCAACCCATCATGACTGCTTGAGTGTAGAGCCCCTCTTTTGACAGCAGCTTTTGCTGCTAAGGTAGTAAGGCTGCTGTGTTCCATAAAAGTATTACTGCTAGACAGGGAAAGGCTGGCCAACGGCAGAATCACTTGAAAGCCAAATTAGGCCCAGTTTGGATAGCAGATGAAAGGTTTAGAACCCATTCTAGGTTTTATATGCTGTCTGGATTCACAATGAGGAAAATTCCACTCACATCCTGTCACTCTTATGGCTGTCATAGGACATGAAATTGGAGAAAAAAATCTTCAACTGGGCCACATATTTTAATTAGTTTTTTTCTTTACTTTACAGTGAGTACAGAGTTGAATGTCTGTTTTGTTTTTATACCTTTCTACTATCTTTAATTTCCTGTGTAACTCATACTGTAGGTGTCATAAGAGAAAATCCTCTTCATTTGGGACCAGTTAGTGATAACAAGCTGCTTAAACTTCCCTCCTGGACGAGGGTATACTTGCCCTCACTAACATTTCCCACATCTCAGTAATTTACTGACATTTGGTACACTTTGGAGATTTACTGACATTTGGTACATTTCAGAAATTCATTGAGATTTGGTATGTCACAGAAATTGCATACATCTAAAATTGGCGCTGACAAATTTGGGCTGCAGAATGAAGCCGATAAACTGCTTACTCTGAAACAGAAATCACACATACATTTACATATAGGCTAGGTTCACAGTAGGACGTTGCATTGTAAAGTCGCAACGCAACAAAAACGAGGTAAAGCAGATTTATTTTTGCATTATCACATAAAGTAGGTACAGTAAAGCATACAGTCAATGAAAAGTATGCTTTCCTGTACCTAGTAACGTGTGTGTTTAGAGATAACTCACTGCAGCATTGCGTTACCATAACACTACACTTTACAGCGCAACGCTAATGTCGCACTGTGAACATCGCATGGACTTTTAATTGCATTGTGGTAAGCTACATTGTAAGATTTTATAATGCAGCACCGCAGCGTCCTGCTGTAAACTTAGCCATACTTTATATATTATGTATGAATGTGTGTTTTGTAATCTTCTCCAGCACAGACCACTGTAGCCTCGTACACATGAGGCACAAATGTAGCAAGACTAATAAAAAATAACAAAAAGCAGCGATAGCTCGTCGCCAGGTCCCTCTGTGCAACAGCCGTACACACGGCGCACAGAGGGACAGAGATGCAGCGGAAGCTGTCGCTGAAGTTTCTTCCCCCCGCCGGAAGCTCCGTCCAAGGTAAGTGTGTTGCTGTCGCTAGTCCGCATACACATGGCGGACTAGCGACAGTTGCGGCGAAGTTACGGCGCCAATCGCCTGCCGACAGCTTTGACGGGCGACGGTTCGGGGCGCGAGCGTCATAAACACGGTCGACCTGTCGCCGCAACAGACCAGGGCATTATCTGCAAGGAGTTTGTGTGTTCTTCCCATGTCTGTGTGGGTTTCCTTCAGGCACTCCAGTTTCCTCTCACATCCCAAATACATACAGATAAATTAATTGGCTTTTAGACTAAAATGGACATATGACTATGGCAGGGATTAGATTGTGAGCCCCTCTGAGAGACAGTGACAAGACTATAAACTCTGTACAGACTGTGCAAAATGTCAGCACTATATAAATACTAAATAATTATTATTTTTAGCATTTGAAAACTATGCATGTATGCTCAGAATTCTAGCATTGTTGGCGTATGAACATGCTCGGATGCTAAATACGAAAAGGACCCAGTTGACAGCCTTGAGGATAAGAGAAATAAATATTGATCTTTTCTCTTTGTAAAATAAAAATATAGCAATTATTACCTCTAAACCGGTTAACAAGATTTAAATTACATGTTATGCTTTCCTAACTAGCGTAATGCGTTAAGAGGATTTGATATGATTAGGCAAAATATAAAAAAGAAATTACTTTCCATTTAAAGAGTCGGTTTCCTGCTTAAGTGGCTAATATTTTAATTAAGTCTAGTGTGATTTTTTTTTCTCCCTCCCCTTCTTTCTTTGAGTATTTTTGATAAACTCACTCTCTCCTTTATGTTGATGGTAATTAAACAGATCCCTGCAGACTGCAGTCTGTGCTGTGAAGGAGCCCTTGCTAATTGTTAGGTGGGAGACACTGACCAGTTGGTTGACTATTGAGGGAGCCGGTTCGTGCTGTCAGTGGAGCAGTTTTATTATTTTTGCATTGTCCTCTGTTGTCAGGGCTAACTGCCTGCTATTGTGGCCGGAGATGTTTCACAAATTGGGGCAGATGGCTGCGATTGAGACACGTGTCATTCAGAAAGGGAAGAGTGGAAAGGCCTCCGGAGTGGGGGTCAGAGCAGGTCGCGGAGCTGCTCCCGTACTTGTTAGTGTTTTCAAAGGACCATGTGCAGCAACTTCATTGTTCCCCCGTTAGCAGTGAGGGGAGGCTGTGGCTTTGCATGGGGCATGCCATGCAGACTGCGCCTTTCCATACCTCACTCTGCACTCCCTGAATGAATTAGTCTGCTTGACAGAAGTTCTTTGTGTCGGAGGTGGCTTTTCAGGCGACTGAAGATCACAATAGGACAGTTTTGCTTTTAATTAAATATAATTAGGGGGATTTCCGTGTCTTGGAATTTTTCAGTTTTCGTGTAGTGTTGACCAGAACACTGTAAATCAAAAATCTGAATAAACGTGATGCTTTATTCAGAAAAAATTATTTGCAGAGTTCAATTGTAAAAGGCTGGGAAACGTACATTGAATCATTTTTAAAGTCCAGTTGGCTTAACAGTTCAAAAACATCCTACCAAATACACAAATGGATGATAAATATAGCAGTGTAAATTGCAGGATACAGTATGATGATAGCCATGTTTGTGTCACCCGGTAGCAACAAACATCGGCCAGGAGCTGTTTCGAAATACAGCGCATCTGGAAAGTATTCACAGCACATATCGTTTCCCACATTTTTACCACAGGTGGATTTCAACTAAGCTGCAACGAAGGATGATCACGGAAAACAGGAGGCGTCTGAGCTCAATTTCGAGCTTCATGGCGAAGGCTGTGAATACATGTAATTTCTCAGTTTATTTTTAATAAATTTGCCAAAACCTCAAGTAAACTTTTATTATGTTGTTATTATGGAGTGTCGTGTGTAGAAAGCGGCGTTAAGAGGCAGATTTCCAAAAGATTTTATGCAGAAATCGATCGGAAATCGGCCTGCCATTTATGGCAGCCAACATTTTTCTCTCCAAACAGGGAGAGATCTGTCGATCGGCCATCCAAATCTCTAGATGTATGGGCACCTTTAGTGTACCTCTACTTTACTGTGCTTACCCAGTTCAGCCTCCAGTGTTTTTTTTTTCACTTTATGCATCTGAGCAATTTTCACCACCCATTCATTCGCCAATAACTTTAACACTACTTATCACAATGAATTGATCTATATCTTGTTTTTTCTGCCACCAATTAGGCTTTCTTTGGGTGGTACATTTTGCTAAGAATTATTTTTTTCTAAATGCATTTTAATGGGAATATTAGGAAAAAAAATGGGAAAAAAATAATTTCTCAGTTTTCCTCCATTATAGCTTTAAAATAATACATGTTGCCATAATTAAAACCCACATTTTATTTGCCAATTTGTCCCGGTTATTACACAATTTAAATTATGTCCCTATCACAATGTATGGCGCCAATATTTTATTTGGAAATAAAGGTGCATTTTTTTCAGTTTTGCGTCCATCACTATTTACAAGCTTATAATTTAAAAAATAGTAATATATCCTCTTCACATGCATATTAAAAAAAAGTTCAGACCCTTCGGTAACAATTTGTTTTGTGTTTTTTTTTTGTTTGTTTGTTTGTTTGTTTTTATGTATTTAGGTATTTTTTTTTTGTGGGGGAGGTAAACTGTTAATTTTAAATGTAATAAATTGTGTTTATTTAATTTTAAAAAAAAGTATGTAGATGTAGTTGTACTATTTAGGCACAAGATGGTAAATGTCAATGTAGTAGCAACATCCAAAAGTCTAAAGTAGTTAAAGCCTATCTTCTGACAGAGATCGCAGTGTTTTGGCTAATAGCTTAATAAACAAAGCGATTGTTTTTTTTATGCAGCTAAAAAGCAGGCTTTCAAATTTTACATAATATTACTTGAAGCAGATGAGTTAAGGGAAAGTTAGTAGCCTGCTTTGAGGGCGGTTCTGTTTCTGTTTGGACTGCACCATCCTGATGTTCAGACTGCAAAAGACTGACACAGATTGACTCTTATGGTCATGACAATCTGTGTTGCCAGTTGCCCATGTCTGGGCTCTTTAACGGTTACTTTAAAAAGCGTTTAATTGGGCGCCATACATGAAAGGACCACCAGCCAGTGACTCCAATATTACCCGAGGAAGCTGGTTTTTACCTGCAAAATGCGTAGCACAAGTGTAGTCCATACCAATTAAAAATATTGTGTTTTGATTGCTCATGGCGATTCATGTCATAGAGTGAGATGTAAATCCACCATACCCAATTTTTAAACTGATTTTAGTGTATTTAATATTTCCTGGCGCCTCTGCTCTACAAATTACAAATACCTGCAGGAGTTTAATTAGCATCAACTAATAAAGGATATTTTTCCCACAGATGATCAAAGTAGAACTGTGTTTTTTTTCTTTTTTTTGGGGGGGGGGGGGGGTTTGTAGCCACGGGGGAGGGTTAACCTCCCTGGCGGTACAATAAATCCGCCAGGGGGCAGCGCAGCACTTTTTTTTTTTTTAAAGCATGTAGCTAGCCTAGCGCTAGCTACATGCTTCCCCCCTCCCTTCGCTATCCCTCCCACCCCTCCGATCGCCGCCGGCGCTTTTACCCTGCAGGGAATCCCGTTCTGAACGGGATTCCCTGTATGGGCTTCCCCGTCGCCATGGCGACGATCGCGATGACTTCGACGCGGGTAGCGGCGGCGATCGTTATGCACATGCAGCTGTGTGTAGCAAAAAAAATTGTATGTAAATCGGCCCAGCAGGGCCTGAGCGGCACCCTCTGGCGGCTTACCCCGTGTCCAGCACGGGCTTACCGCTAAGGAGGTTGAGGGTTTATTAAATATATAATGTATTATATTTAATTTATTTTTTACTTTACTTTTTGGCCACTAGGTGGCACTAATCACTTTGCTGTAGTTACCAGGAAGTGCTCAATCTTTTATTTTTAGATTTATGAATCAGCATGCCTTGTGATTCCAGGCATGTTGATATATTCACAGGGGCTTCGGTTGGCTCAGGGGAACACTCGTTCCCCTTCCCCATTTGATCCCTTGTAATAGCCGCCAAGAACGAGCCACGGGTGCATGCACCCACCGCATCACCACTGGATGAATATATCCGTCCAGATTGACGCTAAGCGGCATCTTTTAATAAATGTATTTTTGATTGTTATATTAGTACAGCATTGGTTTATCGCCAAGATTTTGCTGAATGTAAACTGCATACTGGTAGGCCACTAACCCACTAATCAAATTCAGATTTCAGTGGTGGTTATTTCCAATAGCGCAGATCAGATTACCTTTGTCATATGGATATATTCATCTGATTGTCTTTAAGTGGTTAAAATGTCTTAAAATGGTGCACGGATCAGTAGTAATGCTAGTTATATATCAATATAATTAATGATTTTACCTTCAAATAAAAATATTGGCATAGACCCATCCAGATGCACATCAAATGTTACTTTGTGCCTATACTAACAGTAAACTTACTAGTGTGTGTTACCCACTGTTGGAACATTCTTCTAATGCCTGGTACACACAATAAGATTTACTGGCAGATCAATTATTTCCAACATGTCTGTTCTGATTTACGATTGATTTTCTGACTGATTTTCCATAGAAGCAAATGGAAAATCAATCTGAAATCAGAACATGTTGGAAATAACCGATCTGGCAGTAAATCTGCCAGAAAATCTCATCGTGTGTACCAGGCATAACATCTTCCCCACTGTTTCTAAAATCTCCATTCCATTTTCTCCATTGTATCTGCACCACTCAAACAGACTACTGAGGAATCATTTCTTATGCTACGTACACACTTGAGATAAGTCTTTGGAAAAGGCAAGATCACAGACTAATTTTACCCCCTTCCATGTAGTATGAGAGCATTCCCTACACAGTCTATTCTATTGAGCTGAACTCCCCATCAGATAAAAATATTTTGCAAGATGCTGCACACATGCAACAGATCAGTATCTGCAAAAGATCTGTTCTTGCAAAATGCATTCATAGTCTGATATCTGCAGATCTCATACACACCTTGTTTAACTGACATTCATCTGCAGATCTGAAGATCCATCCTCATGTATCCGATCTGCAGATGATTGTCTGTTAAGGTGCGTATGAGATCTGCAGATATCATAGACTATGAATGCATTTTGCAGGAACTGATCTGTTGCATTTGTACAGCATCTTTGTGTGCAGCATCTTGCCAAGATTTTTATCTAATGGGGAGTTCAGCCTAATCTTGCCTTTTCTAAAGACTTTTATCTCAAGTGTGTACGTAGCATTAGTGTAGACAATGCAAATCAACATGCAACTATTCTAGTGCTGGGAATACACAATGAGATTTTTCAGTCGATGTACTGTCCGATCTTATATTTGATCGATTTTCCTATCGATTTTCTTATCAATTTCCATTCACTTCTATGAGAAATTGATCAGAAAGACGATTGAAAATAAGATCGGACATGTCGGAAATTATGGAACCATCTATCTGCTGAAAAAACGTATGGTGTATTCCCAACATTACACAGAACTAAGATAAGTAATGCACTTATTGTTATAAAAGTAATAAACGCAGGTATACTCCATCATTGATCAGAGCCTTGTTTTAACCACACATACATTTAAGCACATAACACTTCACCACTACAGGCTGTTTTCCCCTTATAGACCAGAGCAATTTTCACACTTCAGCACTCCTCCATTTATTAGCCAATAACTTTATCACAACTTACCACACCAAAATGAACTATATCTTGTTTTTTTACTACTAATTAGTTTTTTTTCTGGTGATTTTTTTATTTTTTAATAAGTACTTTATTTTCTATTTTCATTCTTGTATAATCGTTAAACAAAAAAAATGTTTTTGTGGGTACTGTTTTGATGCAGTATTGGGGACTGGGGCAGGAAAATGCCTATCATGGAGTCTGATGATGTCCTCAGAAGCAAGTGGGTCTGTGTTTGTGGCAGGTTGGCTGGATTCATATATCAGAAGTAATTATCTGCTCTTGAAATTTAAGATATGTGCCTCTATTGCCTGCTATTTGTATAGATGACGTATGCATTGTGTAGGGACACCTGCATTAGGTAAACGCCAATTTTTTTTCTACTGGACTCAATCAGCCATTAGTGGTTGCCAGGTTCACCCGCTCTTGTTGAAATCAGTGGCAGCAGTTAGCTTGCAAGCTGTTTGCTTTTTAAATGTTTAGAAAGCAGTTTTCAATGTTGTTCCAACCGTTTGGGTCGTTCTCCAAATGTTCTGTGAATGCTAAGCAACAGCTCCCCTCCATGCCAGGAGAATAGTGGAGCCTTTTGCTGGGCAGCTGAAATAACTGTAGTACATACAGATGTTAGTTTTCAGTGTCCTGATCTGACCATTTGTATTTACATTGGGCAGTAATGTTACTGTGGTATGCTGCTCTGAGCAGATTAAAGATCCACTAAATTATATCATCCCAGTGACCACTTTTATATTCCCTTACAGTACAGCAAGGTTTATTTCTCTCTTCCACCTTCCCCCTTTATACAGATGAACAGGAATGCTTGCCTGGTCTTTGGCCACCTTGTTTATTCATGCAGACTGGACTTTGCTGTGCAGCAGATCCTATGAGGGGCAAGCGTGGACAAATGTTCTCTCCTTAGTGTCCTGGCACAAACCAATCAAGCAAAAGTTCCACTGTAGACTTTTTTTTACCTCCTGTGCTTTGATGGGCATAGGGAACCGGGATTCCTGATGACCCCCCAAAAAAATTTCTGAGCTCAAAAGTTTAGAGAGGAACTTTAACCCAGGATTGAACTTCATCCCAATCAGTAGCTGATACCCTACGAGAAATCTTAGTTTTCGCAAATAGATCATGGGGGGGGGGGGGTCCTAGGTCCTGACTGTTTCTTGTCTGTGAACCTCGTTGCTTCCTAGGAAAGAACGTCTGTAGCCAGCTGCCAAGCAAGCAGTGTGTTTGTGATAATGACAGTTGGTGCTGTCCGTAATTTTTTTGTTTCTTGCCTGCCAGTAATTTAGATGATGACCTGCAGGCTCAAACATGAACAAGTATCAATAATTTTATTGATTTATTTTCTCCCCTACTACTTTCTTCTGGTTACGTTTCACTTCAATTTCTGTTCACACCTGAAATATGTAAATAGTTACAAACTGGCATTAACAATTTCAGCCCGTGGGGATTTTTCACTTTATGCATCATAGTAATTTTCACCTCCCATTCATTCGCTAATAACTTTATCACTTCTTAACACAATTTATTGATCTATATCTTGTTTTTTCCGCCACTAATTAGGCTTTCTTTGGGTGGTACATTTTGCTAAGAATTATTTTTTTATAAATGCATTTTAACAGGATTAATAAGAAAAAAAATGGAAAAAAAATCATGATTTCTCAGTTTTCGTCCATTATAGCGTTAAAGTAATCCACGCTACCATAATTAAAACCTATGTTTTTGCCCGTTTGTCTCGGTTATGACACCATTTAAATTTTGTCCCCATCACAATGTATGGCACCAATATTTTATTTGGAAATAGAGGTGCATTTTTTCCGTTTTGTGTCCATCACTATTTACAAGCTTATAATTTAAAACATGTTCGTAGTATACCCCCTTCAAATGCATATTTAAAAAGTTCAGACCCTTAGGTAATTTTATTTATTTAATTGTAAAAAATTTTTCCCATTAATTTTGTTTGGGTAATATTTTGGTGTGGGAAATAAACAGTTAATTTTGAATATTATATGTGTAAATTGTAATGTAAAAAATATGTAGATGTAGTTTTACTATTTGGCCACAAGATGGCCACCTTGAGGTTTTTTTCTCCTTTGTGCTTCTCGCTAACCGGAAGCACATGGGGGACGCGGAAATTTTTATTTGCAGAAAGACTGAAACCTCTAGTAAGAGCGCTTCGGTTTTTCTGCTGGGGACACGGATCGGTGATCGGGAACCATGTTCCCGTTCACTGATCCCAGGGCTACCGGGGGACAGTACGGGGGGCGTGCCCACGATCGCGCGTGGGAGCGCTCCTAAACGCGGCACCGCAGCAGAACAGCCGCCTGGATGTGAGCATCACATCCGGGCGGCAGAAATGGTTAGAGACTCTGAAGCCAAATAAAATCAATGCTTTTAACTTTTATTAATGTTAAGCACTATAGCTAGTGCTAAATGCCGCATCCCTGCGGCAAAGCGAGGGGTTTATACCCCCCAAATCCCCTCTGCTAAATACGGGGAGCCCTTCCTGCTTGGGGCTTTAGCTCTGCCTCTTCGCGCGTCAATCCCAGCTGAACGCTGCATCTCCCCGCCCCTCTCAATCTTCCTTCACTGAGAGGGGCGGGGAGAGGCGGAGATCCGCGGGCACATTGACGTGAATAGAGGCAGAGCTGCAGCTCAAAGCTCTGCCTCCATGGGCAGCAAAATCCACGAACAAGAAAGTTGTGGATTTTGCACAGGGGATTTGGGGGGTATAAATCCCTCGTTTTGCTGTGGGGGATAAAGCGTTTTAGCACTAGCTATAGTGCTTAACATTAATAAAAGTTAAAAGCATTGATTTTATTTGGCTTCAGAGTTTCTTTAACGAATACTTGCAAAATACCATAAAAGGGACTATAAACCTGCATAAAAACAAGATTTTATTTTTTTTTATAACATTTGTTGCTAATTTCTTTGAAATGCATGTAGGCTGCATAGTGTTATGTGACCCCAGCATGGTTAGAAACGCAACACTCTGGGGTAAAGGCTAATAATATGTTCTACAGTGCAGAAGAGAAGCTTTGATCTGACTTGCATAACACATTTTCCCTCCTCTTATGTTGCAGGTTTGCAGCTAAGACTGTGCACAGTGGGTCTTTGATGCTGGTCACAGTGGAGCTAAAGGAAGGCTCTACGGCCCATCTCGTCATAAACACAGAGAAGACTGTGATTGGCTCCATTCTGCTGCGGGAGCTGAAGCCTGTTCTGTCCCAGGGGTAGCCAGCTTACATCTGGACTTCAGAATCTGGCACAAAACAAAACTGCCTGGCATCCACTACTGCAGCCTTTCATTTATAATAATAGCCCTTCCATCTGGCAGGAGTGAGAAGAATACACTCCGGACAATCTTGTCTACCGCTTCAGAATATGCTAGTATCTGTCATCTATGCAAGCCCTTGTGGTGGGGAAACTTGCACACCAAACATCGTATATTTCCCAGTCACCTAGCCCCGCTTTTAAGCAACATTCGCTGTTACCTGGAAAACATTTTTTTTATATTTGTCTGGATCCGATGGAGATAGCAGCATGCTAGTAAAGTGGTGGTGCGCCATGTGTGCGTATCACGGGGTTTTCCTGTCATTGAACCCCTGCTGTGAGTAGTTTCATACATTGGAAATCATTTCTTCTTTATCAGATTCTCAAATAAAAGTGTTTGTGAAAGAGATACCCATTTCTGTGATCTCCTATATGTTTCTGTATACAGATGTCAAGAAATTATATCAGCTGCAATAAAACATTTCAAGAGGACCATAAATTTACATCTAGCAAAAGTATCACTGCGCTCCAATGGAACAAATACTGTCAGGGGATCGCAGCAATAAAAAGGTCACTTCACCTCTGTAACTTTACACTGACAAGATCACTGCACTTGTTCACTCCTTACTATCAGATAGGAGCAAAAACCCTGTAAAATAATTTAAACCGCACATAGTGCCAAGTATTGCCTGTAACAAGCTACAATGGCCACCCCGTGCTGCACTCCAGGGGGGTAGTGCCACCACCAGATTAGGGATAAAAGAATAACTCCCCCTTTGTGGGTACACTCACCAGAAGTGCATCTTAAGTCACTGGGTATCATGCAAAGCCCGTCAGCCAAGGAAGAGGCTCACTTCATAAAAGCAGACTCCAAGTTTAACCTTTTGGGGACCGCCGCTATGAGATCCTACTCCAGCACGTTGGTGTAGTGGTTAGCGCTCTTGCCTTGTAAGCACTGGGTCCCCAATTCAAATCCCAGCCAGGTCAACATCTGCAAGGAGTTTGTATGTTCTTCCCGTGTCTGCGTGGGTTTCCTCTGGGCATTCTGGTTTCCTCCCGCATCCCAAAAACATACAGATAAGTTAATTGACTTCCCCCTAAATTGGCCCTAGATTATGATACATGCACTGCACAATATAGGCATATGACTATGGTAGGGACTAGATTGTGAACCCCTCTGAGGGACAGTTAATGACAATACAATATTCTATGTACAGCGCTGCGTAATATGGCGGCGATATATTAACCTATTTTGGTTCCAGGACGTAGTTCCTGGTTCGTTAGCCAGGCAATCAGTGAATTGGGCTATGGTGCCCGATCACTGATTCCTCTCCCCCGCTGAAAAAGCGACAGCTTCTCTGGCTGTTACCTCCTCCATGCGTCTCTCTAAGCGTATGTTACGCTTAGAGTGACGTCATGTCGTTATGCCATCTTGTGGCCAAAAAGTAATACTACAACTAAAAGTTAAAAAAAATAAAAATCAACACACATTTACATTATAAACCTATTGTTTACATCCCACTCTCCCAAAACTACCCCAAGTAAAATGTTTAATATAATATAAAAAAAAACCCATTACAATAAAAAAAAACCATGTAAATATTTACCTAAGGGTCTAAACTTTTTAAATATCAATGTAAAGATGACATTTTTTTTATTTTAAACTTGTAAATAGTGATAGATGCAAAACGGAAAAAATGCACCTTTATTTCCAAATAAAATATTGTCACCATACATTGTGATAGGGACATAATTTTAACGGTGTAATAACCGGGACATATGGGCAAATACAATACGTGAGTTTTAATTATGGAGGCATGTATTATTTTAAAACTATAATGGCTGAAAACTGAGAAATAATAAATTTTTTCCGTTTTTTTCTTATTCTTCCTGTTAAAATGCATTTACAGTAAAGTGGCTCTTAGCAAAATGTACCCCCCAAAGAAAGCCTAAATGGTGGCGGAAAAAACAAGATATAGATCAGTTCATTGTGATAAGTAGTGATAAAGTTATAGGCTAATGAATGGGAGGTGAACATTTCTCAAGTGAAAATGACGGAACGCGAATGGGTTAAATAAATAAATACTCCGCACTTGTGGATGTTCTAGCCTGATGCGTCGTAGGATCTACGCCGCCTGCCGTTTCCGCTCCCGACGTGATCGTATGCACCCGAGAGGGGATTAAGCTGTCATATGACAGCTGGCATCTCCCCTCAGTGATCTGCAGCCATCGCTACTACATCGCTACTACAATCACCGGCAGATCGTTGTGATCAATTTGGCAGCTGCGGCGGTAGGGGGAAAGAAGAGGATCCATTCACCTCCCTGCCGTTCCCATGACGATCGGCGCTCCCCACCACTCTTGCAGGCATCTATGCTCGTTGTGACGTAAGTCCCGGGCCGCGGCTAGATGATGTCATCAAGCCGCGACCCGGGACTCAGCGTCAGTACAAGTGGGGATGTCTGAGAGAGCAGTGGTGTCCGCTGGAGCCTGGAAGATAATTGAAAGCTGCTAGTGCAAGGGGGGACACCTAGCCACACAGGGGGGACACAGCCCAGCAACAGGCACCGGCTGCCTGACCCCCCCAAACACGCCCCCCCCCCTGACCCCCCAAACACGACCCTCCCCCCCCCCCCCCCCCCCCCATGCAAAAGTGCCAGGTCCTTAAGGGGTGTTAGGTGGCCGGTCCTAAAAGTGTTAATGATTAAAATGATATGCAGGGGATCACACATGCACATGAAAGCTCCGGCCGTGGAAAACGGAGCAGCACGTTACCACACGATCTCCCCGTTTCCTGGTATGACGTCAGCGGGCACCTCCGACTCCACCTGTTTAACCCAGGATTGAACTTTATTCTGTTCAGTATCAGTAAAGTTCCCCTATAAAGCCCACAGCTACAGTGGCTAGTCACTGCTGTCACATTGAGGTTTCTTCAAACCCAGAATTGAAATCCTGAAAGTGCACCTGCACTCAGAAATTACTTGCAAATAACTACTATGAGTTTGTTCACCTTATAATAACAGCTCCATGTATATATATTTTTTTCATATTTACAGCTCTTATCTTTTCCACTGTTGAAGTCCCCCTGTTATAACTGTTAGGAGTACACCACACTGCCTGGCTTGATTAGGATATGAATCTCTAATGTTACAAAAAAAAAAAATCTAGCAAGGGAGAAGCAGAGGAAAAGCTAACCTTTTTAGTCACAGTAGCAGCAATATTGGCTAATTGTAATAAGTAACTTGTAGAATTTCCTAAAAGCAAGTTTAAAGCCCCAGGAAGAAGGCATCATATAATTTTCCTGGTTTACTGAATAAGAATATTAATACGTCAATCAGGGCTGTATAACATAGTACAGAAGGGCTTAAGTGGAAGGTAGTTTTGTTTAGGTTTTCTTTAAAATGAACCTCCAGACTAAAAATCGACTCAGCAGCACTGAAAAGGCCTGGTGTTTCTTTAACAGTTTCACAGCATAAGAACTTTGTTTCTCTTATACAAGCCTCATTTTTAGATGCACATAAGAAAACTGCCCGGGCATTTTTCCCCTGATGCTGTGCAAAGCATGATGGGATTTCTGATGTTGTTGCTCTCATTCTGCTGTTTTGGTGCAAATTTTTTTTCTTATATTTTGAATTTGACATTTGAAGCCTAGCGTGTGCAGCTGGGAGGGGTTATCAGGACACAGGACAGTGCGAACTGTGTCTCCTGCTCCTTGTCACCTCCTTTCAACCAAAAAGATGGCTGCCCCCATGACAAAGATGGCAGCCCTCATGAATCACAAACATTTGCCTGTTCTTTTAAAATCTTAGATTTATTACCAATCTATTCTAATTAACATAACTAATGTAACTTAATGACAGTATGTTTGTTTAGGCTGAAGTTCCCCTTTAAAGTACGGTATACCTGAACACAAGCTCATGAATGCAAAGTAAATGCAATGCTCTCAATAACTTAGCAAGACAGAAGAACCACTGAGCGAAGGCAGAGCCCGTTAGAGAGGGAATGGCAGGGCGTCAGCAATAATACCTCTGCCCCCTCCACCATGCTACATCGTCTGGAGAGCTGGAGGGTGACCTCACAAGGGTGGGATGCCCTCATTCTCCCTACCAGAGCAGCAAGAATAATTCTCCAAATTTCTGTTGATAAAAATCCCTGGTAATGATGGTCAATGAGATGCAAATAATTCCAAGTTGATGCAGAATTATACAAACTTTTTATGCAAATGTATGCAGCTTGAATTGAACCAATTGAATGCCACCTTGGCAAGATTCCGTCTTTGATGATACATACATTTATGCATACATTTACATACACATTTTGCATAATCCTGCATCAACTCAGAATTATTTCATTGACTAGCCCGAATTACTAGTTTTTGTTAATCATATTTATGGAAGTGCCAAAAAGTGTAAATTCAAATGTGATGTCCCTTCATTGTTTACCAATTTTCAGAAAATTTTCATCCACTGTATTTTCTAAATACAAAAAGGACAAACACTCCCCCCCCCCCCAAGAAAGTAGAGAACTTTCTTTCACCACTTTTGTGTTTTCTTCATGATAAGTTATTCATGGTACTTTTACTTCACTTTTCCAAACTAGTTTACCAACCAAAAATGCCTTTTGTTTCTAGAATAACGAGTATAAAAACAGTGACTATTATATTAGTTTTTTTTTTTTTTTTTTTTTACTTTTATTAAAATGTATGCAGCTTTGAATTGGACAACATTAAATGCAGTAGCTGATGATTTTGAGTGGTCCAGTTCCAAGCTTCATAATTATAAAATATGTTTCACATAACATTGGCATCAACTTGAAAATAGTAACTTCTCACTGACCATCTCTGCTGAAGAGCAGACTTTGAAAAGTGGAGGAAGGCCTAGTGCACACCAAAACCGCTAGCAGATCCACAAAACGCTAGCGGTTTTGGGTGCGGATGACAGAGTTTAGTCCCAGTGCACACCGGGCGGATCTTGATGCGATCCGCCGGGTGTTCACCGGCCGCATCAGCATCCACATGGCTAATGTATCTCTAAGGGCTGGTGCACACCGGCGGTTTGAGGTTTTTAGCGTGCCGCAAGAGGCACGTTTGCGGCTTGCTAAAAACCTCAAATCGCCGGTGTGCACCAGCCCATAGAGATACATTAGCCATGCGGGTTTTCAGGCGGATTCGGCCGGCGGATCCGCCCGGTGTGCACTGGGCCAAAAAAAGTGGAAACTGAATTGTTCACGGCTTCTACAAGTATGTCTTCGTACTAAAAGTGCATCAATAAACAGCCCCAAAATTGGCTGGTTGGGGGGCTGCTGTTGAGGTGCACTGGATCCAACATGCCTGGAATTGTGCCAAAAAAAGGTATCTGTAGGGTGGATATATTTGCCACTACTGACAACTATCATTATATTATCCATTATGACCTTGGTTGCTACATGAGAGCCACAAATTTCAACAAAAGAAATGGGGCCCTTTAATGGCCGCTAATCGCCGAAGTGCTAGCGCTTTTTAAAACGCAATTATAACTGAATGACAGTGATCTCACTGCTGCGATTGCCACCGATCACGGACGTTCCGCAATTAACGGCAATCGCAAAACGCGTTGCCTGCAGCATTTTGCAGCGATTCTCAAGCGATAGCGGTACAGTGCTTAAACAAGTGCTGATTGTCAGGAATCGCAGAAGTGTACAATTTTTTACTGCGCTAATCGCGGTAAAATCACCTGCGTAAAAGGTATCGTTAAGCACAGTTTTGCCTTTTTAAAGGTGGCCACGCACGATACAATAAAATGATCCGATTTTACAGCAATTCAATAAAAATCAACGGATCTCCCAAAAAATTTGAAAGCTTTTTTTTTTTTCATTCGACTGAAAAATCCGATCGGATTTCCCGTTTTCTTCTATTATCGATCCGGAATGCCAGATATTTTTCTTCAATCTTTCTAAAGATTGTATGGTGTGTGTTTGTCAATTTATTAATATACACACCCAAGCAATTTTCTCAGTTTCCGATCAGTTTTATCATAACTGGGGAAAAATTGAACATAGGTGTGTGGTACATTGATCAGATTTTTGAAATGTTACAATCAGTCAGAAAAATTGATTGCAATTCTTAAATTGGTGTAATTGCCTTCTTAAAACAGAAGGAAATTTGCAATAATTCAGTTATAAATGAACATTTGTGGTTATCCACAATGCACTACCACTAAATATGCAAATTATCCCTTTTCGCCCTTGTTAAGCCAAGCAAGCATCCAGAACCGCTGGTATATAGCAAGCCTATAGCTTTAGGCTTGCTATATACCAGCGGTTCTGGATGCTTGCTTGGCTTAACAATGGTGAAAAGGGATAATTTGCATATTTAGTAGTAGTGCATTGTGGGTAACCACAAATGTTCATTTATAACTGAATTATTGCAAATTTCCTTCTGTTTTAAGAAGGCAATTACACCAAGCTTTGCTTTTTTTAGTAAGAGGGCTTTTTGGTCCCTTTTATCCCCCTACACATTCCTAGTAGTTTGGGTCACCCTGAGCTGCTTGGTTACTCAATTCTTAAATTGAACAGATATGTGAAAAATTGTATGGTGTGGCCACCTTAAGTGTGAATGGGCCCTAAGAACTTGAGGTTTTCACTCTCCATCCTTGTAGAGATGGAGATCGTTACCCAGCCACTGCAGATGACTAGTTTTATATCATTAAGGACAAATCCTACCTACATACCCAATATTAATAGGAATGATGGTGTTGTGGCAAACTTAATGTCAAGGTGGTTACTTTTGTCCACTTCTACATCATTTATCAAAGTCATGGCATTTGTCAGAAAACTACCAACATGTTATGATGAGGGTACAGAATTGTCTCTACATCCAGCTTGCCGGAACATTGCTTTGGCGTGAAAGGCTACTACTACTTAGTGAAGCCTGTTGATGAATGGGGGGCTCAGTATTATAAGTGTACAATTTTACATTCCAATAGTGATTGTGAGACATTGTCTACCCATCCTAGTGGGGTAAAGTTTTGCCTGGTGAACTGGCCAACAGTAGTAGCTCCTCAGCCCCCTGGTAGTGCATCAAGACCATAACAAATGATTCAAATACTCAGATAGTTAAGTCAAAGTCGCTAAGAAAACTGAGTGGTGAGGGAACAGCAGCTCATTAAACCCTATGTTCAGAAGAAAACTATCTTAATGTGATGGCTTCCTCCAGCTGTCACCAGGCTAGCAAAGTAAGTGTAAGTTTAGTTTCAAAAAGTTTTTATTCAAATGGCAGAGGTATTTGGAAACATTGAGAATACAGGAAGCACCTTTATTTTAAGATAAACTATGGAAGCCACATGACTGCTATTGTGCCTTTTAGATTGTTCCAATGATGAGCAGGCTTATGGAAAGCTCAAGGGTTCACAACTGCCAAACTACTTCCAGAGGCGTATCTAGAGGGGTGCAGGCATGGTTTGTACCACGGGCGACACAGCACCATTGGCGCCATACAGTGGCGTAGCTAAGGAGCTGCGGGCCCCGATGCAAGATTTACATTGGGGCCCCCTAAGCACCAAAACCGGCCAATGGCAACTACAGTGTCAGAGGTGCAAGAAGGGGATGGGGAGCAGTTTGTTCATGATTACCACTATTCAAAGCATCTATAGATGTGATATGAGCACAGGACCAATATAGAGCTAATACTGCAGTTGAGGGAGAGCCCCAAGGGGCCCCTCTGGCACAAGGGCCCTGATGCGGTCACAACCTCTGCACCCCCTATTACTACACCATTGGTGCTATACCTGCTCCTGTGCTGTGCAGCCATGCTTGCCCCCATGCCTCCCTGACTGGAGGGAAGGGATGCAGGCGTGGAGCGGCGGTTGAATGGCAGCACAAGATAAACAGCCTGCAAGGTGCATGTCTCTAGCACAGCGGTTTTTTTTACTGGGGGACAGCAGAGCGTGGGGGAGGGGGGGGGGGGCTGAGGAAACGCTGTACAGGCACAGAGGCTGTATTGAGTAATTTTGATGGGACATCTGATTTACACTGTTATACAAGTTGTACACTTACTACTTTACATTGAATCAGAATAGTCCCATGTTGTCCCATGAAAAGGTCTGGGGGCACCATCGAACTTTTTTGCATTTAGGCCCCTTTGATTTGTAGTAATGCTACAGACATAACGTGACTCGGAACTAGCATGCATGTATGTGACATCCAGGGGAACAATGTTTATTCTGGATCGGGTGGGTGTCCACTAGAAGCCGCAACAGTTTCCTATTCAGCCGCAGCTCCTGTTATGCTGCGAAAACGCAGCCCAAATCATTAAGCCGAGCCATGCATGGCTATAGGGATTTGGTTGCGTGCTGCAGGAATATGCAACATGCCATCCAGAATCGCACCTTAGTGCAATTTGGACAGCAGCCAATTAGAGGCATAGGCAGCGTTTTCCCGCCCAAAACACCTGCAGGGAAACACTGCTGATTCAGCCCAAATCCAGGCATAGTGGAAACAGGCCAGTAATCACATTAGAGCTAAATTTACAATAAGGCATTGTAGGTGCGTGCCTACAGACGCCTGATGATGGTAAGGCTGCTCACTCCCCTCCCTCCCTCCTTCCCTGTGCAGAGTCCCGAGCAGAGCGTAAATAAGAGGTTACTCACCCTGTTCTCAGCATTCCACTGACTATATCTCCCTCCAATCAGGAGCACCTTTAACTACTTAAAGGAGAACTGTAGTGAGAGGTATATAGAGGCTGCCATATTGATTTCCTTTTAAGCAATACCAGTTGCCTGCCTATCCTGCTGATCCTCTGCCTCTAATACTTTTATTTTTGTCAGATCTGACGAGGTTAGCTGCATGCTAGTTTCTGGTGTGATTCTGTAGGCAGATAGCTCAGCAGGGCTGCCAGGTAACTGGTATTGCTTAAAGCGGTTTAAAACCCTTACATAATATTCAATAAAAACATGTTTACCTACTTTTTATATGCCATACGGTTATCATATTTGCATTTGTGCATAAGTATTATTATTCATTTAGAAGTTATAGGTTTCCAAAAGTACATTTTTTTGCCTTGTGAGCTGACTTTGCATTTTATTAATAACGGTTTTTATTCGTTGCTGTTTTGCAGGCTGTATGTATATCAAATAGCGCTGCAATGTTCATATACCAGAAATAAAAACGAAAACAAAGTTAAACTAAGAACTAAAAACTAAAAAGTTCCACTTCAGTTCTAATAATGTCCCTTCTGCAAATTTTCTGTATAGATAGCGCTTCACATTGGTAGATAGATGAAAGGTAGTTTGTCCCCTTTAGGACCGCACTCACCCGTTCAGATGGACCACTGTCAGACTGGTCATTAGCGTTTTAGGGGTGTTCCTCGTTGACCTCAGTCCGGGGAGTCCTTATTGCCGTCTGTTGTCCGTGTAGGACACTCCGGATAACCTCTATAGGCCTTACCCGGGAGGCACGGGGGAGAGCCCGTTAATCACTCTAAATGCCTGTACCAAACCGTATGTTTGTGAGTATATTTTATGGAATAAACTTGTTATACTTTTTATGGAGTTACGCTATGGACTATTCATTTCCTCTATGAGGTATATTGGAGACATCTACCCTCTATGAGGAGTATTGAAGGCGTCCAGATATATTGGAGTCATCTATCCATATCGGAGGCATCACCATCACTCTACACGGACAACAGATGGGCGGCGCAATAAGGACTCCCCGAAAGGAGGTCAACGAGGAACACCCCTAAAACTCTAATGACCAGTTTGACAGTGGTCTATCTGAACGGGTGAGTGCGGTCCTAAAGAAGACAAACTACCTTTCCTCTATCTACCAATGTGTTTTGCAGGCAGACAAGTTTTCAGTGTCTCTCTGTCTCTAGCAGCTCCTGCACAGTTAGAGAATGTGTCACATTCCTCACTTGATACATTTAAGTAAACACAAGATAACATTATCTAAAGTTCAAATGCGTCTGCAATTCACTGCAGGGAACTTTCAAGCTCTGTGTGTAACCCTTCGAATGCTGGTCTGGTAAAAAAAAAAATGCTGGTTGCATATAATATGCTGTAAATTATGTTTTAGAGCAAAGATGAAATGCAGGGTTATATTCCACTTTAAAAGAAAATCAATATGGCAGCTTCCATATACCTCTCACTAGAGTTCTCCTTTAATATTGAGGATTCTTATGGCTACCTAATCCTAAGGGGCACATGGAGCTACCTATGACGGGCAAGGGAAGAAAGGGAGACGTGACAGCTGGGACAGCCAGCACACTTGTGGTGCGGTTCGGCAGAGGTTTTGTAGGTTCATGGAGGGCGAAGTCTAAGGTGCCAGGACATCTGTGCCTATAGGCTCCTGTGATGTAAATCCAAGCCTAAGCACATGGTAGGCATGTCTGCCCAAGAATTAGCAATTTCCTAAAAATGAAAAAGAAAAAGCATTAAAAGCCCGTATTTATCATGACCGGTTCACTTTAAAAGCACATCCCTTGCCCTGGAGTAGCTTCTTACAACAACACAAAGTTGCAGAGTTTCCTAATTGGGCGTAATTGTGCTTTATAGGCAGCGGCATAATTAAGTGAAACTTATTTGATGATTGAGATTCTAGCATGGCTTGCGTTGTGTGGCTTCTTGCTCGGCGCCTTCATCAGGGACTTTGTTTCAGTGGAGTGCAGCTGCTGTGTTTGATTTACACTGCTGCGGCTGTGGCTGGTCATAAATAAATCCTCTTATATAGTTGTTATGAACACCTGTTAGATCATCTGTCAGCGAAGCAATGTTCACATTTATCATGGTGCGCTGCCTATTCTCTCCTCAATCCATTTCCAACTGACTCGGCCTCCACCGGCAGATCACTATTACCCCATCATAATTGCTCATTTCCACTCTGTGTTACAACTTGCAGATAAAAGATTTCACTGCATGGCCAAATTTCATAAATAAAAGAGCAGCTCGCTGCAGTAAAAGTTTATTTTTGTCATCATTTGTCACCCGGTTATTCTATAAATCAGAGGGAATTGCACTCTTGCCAGTTCAGGTGTTACTGTCAGGCCAGACATGGAAATGGTCCGTTTCTCCTGCTGCAGATGAGACGACATGGATTGCAGACAGAGGCGGCTTATGGCTTTCTTTCACCCATTCTCTTTTATTAGCCTTTCAAGCGGAGAAGGAAAAAAATCCATTGAGGACTGTGGTATAGAAGCAGGAATACAGCGCTACTAGCTGAATGAGCTTCTATCTTTTATACAATATATGGAATACTCTGCACTCCTGTAGTGTCATTCTGTAGCCTTAACATCAAGAATTAAAATAATTTCACAGAGAATTTTAGCTTTTAAGCCACTCCGTATATTTAAATGAAAGCGGACCTGAACTCAGAACTTCCTCTCTGCTCTAAAAGATAAACAACAGCATAATAACCTTTACAGAAAAACATTTTTTTTGTTACAGCTGACACAAATACTGTAATACATCTGCAGTGTGTCTAATTCCTGCTTTCATGGAAGCAGACATAGGGTTCCCGTGTTTACAAATTAACAGCTCTGCTGTAGCAGAAGAGATTCCTGAGCTGACCCAGCTGAAGAGATTTAATTACAGTGGTGATTAGTCCCAGATGAGGGGGGATTGGACAGGCTTAACTCTCTTAAGGCATACAGGGTGTATTTCTCTAGGTTTTCCTCCTGTCCTGTGCAAGAGTTCAGGTCTACTGTAAACCTTACATCGGACTTTGCTTTGAGGAAAGTGTGCTGACTGCTGTAGCAGAGTGTCATGTGATCTGCTGATTAATCACTTTACTCTGTAGGAGCCCATCTGTGTCCTGCATGCCTCCACTGAGACAGCCTCACAGACACCTGCACAATCTAAATCTGTAAGTGAATTGGATTTTTTTTATACTGTATCTGCATGTATGATTTGAGTTGCAATAAACTGATTGCAAGCAGTGCTGGTCTCATTCCTCTCTTCCACCTGGAATAATTCAAGTGTGATGGCAAGACTTTTACCACAGAGTAAAGAGAACCTTATACGTCAGACTGGGAGCTCACTTGTCAATGCGGCAAACCATGCGCTTTGATACTTTTTTTTTTTTTTAATGCATTTGCGGTTTTGCTGATCTGCCATTTGAAGAAGAGAAAACAAGAGTAAGTATATTACTTTATAGAAAAACAAGTTAAAAAACACACCTATTGCGTCTCCAATGCGAATGGGAAACCATTGTGTGCAATTTGCATGTGGGAAAAAAACAAAGCTGTATTTTAAAATGGGCTTGAAAGACAAATTGTGACTCGTAACCCAATGGGAATTGTGTGTAGCCCACAGACTTTCATTAAAGGGAACCAGAGGTGAGGCGGAAATGGAGGCAGCCACATTTATTTCCTTGTGAACAATGCCAGTTGCCTGGCAGTAGAGATGGCCCAGCCTTGGAGAACTCATGGAGAAGCACATGATCAGCTGATAGATTTGTAAGCCTCTGATTTGCTGTGATGACTCCCTGGTTTAACACATGATCATGACCAGCAAATCAGAGCCTTACAAATCTATCAGCTGATCAGACTGATCATGTGCATCTCCATGAGTTCTCCAAGGCTGGGCCATCCCTACCTGGCAGCCCTGTTTATCTTCTGGCATAAGTAGTGTCTGAGTCAAATCCCTGGAATAAGCATATGGCTAATCCAGTAAAACCTGAGTCAGCTGAGTCAGAGTACCTGATATGCTGCATGCTTGTTCAGGGTCTTCAGCAAAATGTATTTGAGACACAGGATCAGGAGGACTTCCAGGCAACTGGTATTGTTTAAAAGGAAATAAATATGGCAGCCTCCATATCACTCTCACCTTGGGTTTCCTTTATACAGTACGTGATTTTGTGTGTGTTTTACACTATGCGGCACAATGTCTGCCATTCCAATACGTGGGCTCCCTACCTAAGCAATTTTAAGAAGAAACAATTTTTCACTATCTGCTGTTATTAAATTTAGTATCAAGACTCCCTTTGTGTGGTGAAGAGATTTTCAATTTTTGTTTTTGTGAAGGAGGTGTGAGCCTTGTTCACATTATGCACGTTGGGTTATGGGGCACACGTTACACACAAGAATTTACTAGTTGAAAAAGTAGTCTGTACCACCAACAATGTGTAAAAGTTATGTTAATCAGTTCATGACCACAGGCTTACACCCCTCTAGTGACCCGGCTATTTTTTACAATTCAGGCAACTGTAGCTTTAACTGAATGCTGCAGGGCCATACTTCTTATCACACAAATGAATCTCCCACCCTTTTCTTGCCACCAACAGAGCTTTGTTTTGGTGGTATCTGATTGGTGCTGCAATGTTTTTTTTATTAATGTGTGTATATATATATATATATATATATATATATATATATATATATATATATATATATATATATATATATATAATATTTTTTTTTTTTTTTTTAATACATGTCGTTTTTTTTTAATTCCCCCTCCCAGCCCCCCCCCCTCCAAGATCCAATGAGCGTGATCTCTCGCATCAGCCTACAAGAGGGATCACTTTGTGTGCCGGTACAACACTGCAGTAGATTGCAGCGCTGTACAAGTGTTAACGGACGGTTTTTTTTTTTTCAACCTGCCAGCCGCGATCGCAGTTAGCAGTGGGGTGCACGCGCATTGGCTCATGCGATCCCCGCTAATCTCCGTCCACCGCTCTTCACGCCTTTCGGCATTAGGCGGTCTGGGGCTACCACCTTCCCGACGCCTATCGGCGTTAGATAGTCGGGAAAGGGGTTAATGAAAGTCAAATCTCCATTAGAGATGTTTGGGTCTCACGGTGCAGAGACCTATAGTTGTGGCACACTTGGAGAAGCGGCTGTAGTCGCGGAACGCGTGAGGGTGAGAACTGGTGGACGGGCATATGAATCTTGACTGCACGGCTTTCAGGTATATATACACATGCATGCTGTTTATTGGATGTATGTAGATTGCAACCGCTACTGAATTATTTTTCCAGAGGGTTTGGACAGTATATGCTGGCCTCTAATTTTGATTTTTGTGAGAGCCTGGTCAGATTTGTTTACAATTTGTATATATTACATTGCCACTTTAGATGATTATGGGATGATTATGGGATCAGATTAATACACGGTATGTGCCTTGCTGTCACCCTTGTGTTTTTAATTGTTTTTATAAGATCCGTTTCCTTAATAAGCTACTGAACTCTCTATTTTGAGGTGATTTTGGTCATTCATTTTGGTCTAGATTGTAAGACTTTGGGCGGGGTCCTCCTTTTGTCTCCTACCTGCTCATGCACCTTTATTATCGTACACCCATCCTATGGATCTGAGTGAACTGGACTTGCCTAATCTCCATGCTCCCATCCAGTGACTGACTAAGCATTACCTTGTATTCGTACTGTGCTGCATGATCAGGTTTTTCTTGTATTCCTGTATTGTCTTATTGCTGTATATCACCCCTAAACATTGTCTGTAACTGTGCCGAATTGCGGAGAAGCCGCCGCGCCTTCTGACAGTGAGGCGGCGGTGTCCGCGCACAGAGCAGCAGTTTCCCCGCAGCAACATGCGTCTAGTTTGTCTGGACCCAGTAGTGCACACAGATGGAGAGCTACGCGCGCGCCGCAAGACAGGCTCTTTATACCAATAGGAGAAGGGTCAGCTGATCGAGGCGGTCAGCTGATCCCAGCTCAGCACTTGATTGGTTGATGGGAGCTGGGCGGCGCTGGAGAGCGCTTCACTATATAGATCTCTTGCTGTTCAGTTGCTGGTTGTCTGGCGTTGCGAATGCCTATGTGTTACCACTCAGACCTTAGTCAGATCCTTCAGTGTGGTGGAACCAGGAGGACCTGGGAATCCACACTTAGCCAGTTTACTGTGTATTATCTGTGTTATTCATTAGACCAGTTCCAGGGTGTAGAGACACGGACCTCACACCCCAGACTAGGAATACTGTGTATCATCTGTGTTATTCATTAGACCAGTTCCAGGGTGTAGAGACCACGGACCTCACACCCCAGACTAGGAATACTGTGTATCATCTGTGTTATTCCTTAGACCAGTTCCAGGGTGTAGAGACCACGGACCTCACACCCAGACTAGGGAACTTGTGTTATCATTCTGTTATACATCAGACTAGTTCCAGGGTGTAGAGACCACGGACCTCACACCCAGACTAGGGAACTTGTGTTATCATTCTGTTATACATCAGACTAGTTCCAGGGTGTAGAGACCACGGACCTCACACCCAGACTAGGCATTGTTTGATATCTGTTATGACTTATTGCTTTCCTGACCACTCCTCTGATTCGGTACCTTGCACTTCTGATATTCCGTTGCCAAACCCTGCTTGCCTTGGATACCGAATCAGCTTCCTGTCTTTGTACTTTATCTGTCAGTGTGTTGCCGACCCGGCCTGCCCGACCTTTCTGTTTGTCACCCACCCCTTGGGTGCTCAGCCTTCCTGCAGGGGCTCCTGCTCCTCAGAGGGGGCACTGCTGCAATACCAGTCAGAGTCTCCTTCTCCTGGAGTCCTTGACTGCAGTCTGTCTCTACTTATTGGACCACCTGCTACCCCGGTGGTCCAATTTCTACTGTTACACCAAACACTTACACGCTTCAGGTGTCCAGAGGTTAGCAATATATCTGTATTATCGGTGATTCTGCAGATCATCAATAATCAGGTATATATCTCTATTCTTGGTGATACTGCAGATCACCAATAATCAGATTCTCTCTGCGTGATGACACTAACCGTTACAGTAACCTTAACTAATGTCCAGCGCTGCGTAATATGTTGTCGCTTTATAAATACAATAAATAAATATAAATTCATGAACCTTAGCATGGAAAGAAAAAAACCTGGTTATTCACAGTGGGGTAGTGGTTAGCGCTCTCGCCTTGCAGCTCTGGGTCCCTGGTTTGAATCCCAGCCAGGTCAACATCTGGAGTTTGTATGTTCTCCCCGTGTCTGCGGGGTTTCCTCCGGGCACTCCGGTTTTCTCTCACACCCCAAAAACATACAGATAAGTTATTTGGCTTCCCCCTAAATTGGCCCTAGACTACGATACATACATTACACGATACATACATAGACATATGACTATGGCAGTGATTAGATTGTTAACCCCCTCTGAGGGACAGCTAGTGACGAGCCTATATATACTCTGCGGTCCGGAAGATGTCGGCGCTATATAAATACTAAATACCAATAAAAGAATTGCCAAACCAGCCAACCACTGAATGGACTACTGGGTAACATTATCCCCATCTCTACTCGGGTCATGGAGGAACCAGACTTGTCACACTCCCAAGGAAAAAAATATGGGCTAAAAACTCAGCCTCTCCACTCAAGGTGGGCATGTTAATATTTGCTAGTAAGAAGCGGCCAAAGCTAAAATAATTACCAACAATGTAAAATGGTGGAAAGTGCAGACTTAGCCCCAAAGAGCCACAATAGCTGTAATAAGGAAAAAGGTTATTTACTAATAAATAATAAAATGAATTAGTAATAAAATAATAAAAACATCTGAAACAGTTAAAAAGCATTAAACACTGTGCTCTCTCATCACACACACATACTGGTCTCTGTCCACCTCAGCTCTGCCCAGCGCTTTTGTCCACCAATTAAGACTGATCAGGGACCCTGATGACTCCTGATTGGTTGACAAGGCCGTGTTGGAAGACCCAGACACCACTGAAATGCATCAAAGATGAGGCTTTGAAGTGACTGGAAAAAAAGATTGGGAAAAGGGGACATTTTTCAAAGATTTCCCTAATTTTTTTGTGAAAAGCTCTATTTGCAGCATGGATACATTCACAAAATTAAATGGGAGTATTAACACCTTTTGGCGCAATTCTAAATATGGAGAAAAAATAATGATCACAAAAAAGTGAGGGATAACCCATTTACAGCTTTATAAATAGACCCACATGTGTTCAGCTCCTTATATAATTTGCAGAAGTATCACTAAACCAATCAGCAAAACAGCCAGGATTTCTAAAACAGGAATAAAAATAATGGAATCTGTCATACTTGTGTTGACTACTTAGTGATTTTGTATGGTTTATCTGTTTGTAAGTCTATGGATCTAATTCTGTCATGTTGTTGTTTAAAAAATTTTGCTGAATATAAATTAAAAATAAAAATTGGTTATTCTTTACAATATGGCTTTAGAAATTATTCAGTTGATGGTTGCTCATTGTAAAATCTATCCTCGCCACAATTTATATTCCTACATTTACCACAGGTGGCGACATCCTTACTGCAGGCAAAGTGCCTCACTGTGGGATGTTTGCTTGTTGTGAAAGTAAGCAGGAACCGACACCTGGGCCCATATGCAATTATATTTTTCACCTGAGTTTTCTCCTAGGCGATATTTTCATAACTTGTCATAAAATGCCTTTAAAGCCACCAGCAAGTAAGAAAATGCTCAAAATAAATCTGATGGCACTTTTTCACCAACTTTTGGGTACTTTTTTAGTTGTAGAATTCTGAAAAAATAGTTTAAAGAGAAGATGAAAATTATCTCCTAGGAGAGAACT
The DNA here is from genome assembly GCF_040937935.1 of Hyperolius riggenbachi. NCBI lineage: Eukaryota > Metazoa > Chordata > Amphibia > Anura > Hyperoliidae > Hyperolius > Hyperolius riggenbachi. The sequence goes on along the minus strand of NC_090646.1, from coordinate 591,151,110 downwards.
CAGGTGAAAAATGTAATTGCATATGGGCCCTGGTCTCCCACAGTGCTCTGGGGCAGAAGGCCATGTGACATCATGGCCTCGGCTCAACATCACTGGGAGGGTGTGGCTACTCGCCAATAAACAACAATATATATAGAAATAGGTGTTTCTGATGCTGAATGCAGGATAAATAATGTAATGTCATTACGGTTCTTCAGTAAGAAGCTGATTCAATCAGAGAAATCTGTTAGCACTGCATGAATGCAGGAATTTATGTCAGATAATTACACTTTTATCTTTTAGACTGATTGGTTTTAAGAATAATGAGCAGCCCTGATTTGTAGCTGGCACAGCGAGGGTTACTGCCTCTTATATCACCCGGTTGTATTGTCCCTGCGCTTTGTGCTTGAGATTTGTGCTTTGATGAACGTGTTGGAATTTATGCCCTTTCTGAGCTCATTGCTTGGCAGCATGATGAAGAATTGGATGGTAATGTAGTCCCCGGGTAAAATAAAAAAAAAGTGAGCGTAAAAGCTGAAGGAACAGGGCAATAGAAGGGTTTATCGTTGACATTATACTTGAGAGTTGGTTCTAATTCAAGTTACATTCTCCGTAGCTATTATGTAGCTCATAAATTCAATAAAATGTTTTACAGTTGCCATAAAAAATGACAGGAGGGGGGTTTTATGTTGTAAGTTTAGTCAGTCGTTCTGTGGCTTATACAAGATTTCTCTAGCCATTATACCATTAAAAGCAGCGCGCTGCCAGGCTCCCACTCCTCCATTACATCTGCTTACCATACTATATTTTAGGTAACTTTATGTAAACAGCTTTGCCGGGTGCCGCTCGGATACGTTAATGTTCTCTCCTGTCTACAAGATATGTTGGTGGCGTTTGTTCCTGCCGAGGATATTTAATATTTAAAAAAGGCAATATTTTTGTTGGCTAATTATTTACTATTATGCATTTATTTAGTGCTTACATTTTCTGCAGCGCTTTACAGAGTACATCAAAAAAAGTCATATGGAGCCCGCAACCGAATACCTACTGCAGTCACGTTTACCCAAAACAAAGGACAATTTTTTGTTTGTTTTGGGTTGCAGGTGGAAACTCACATGAACTTGAGCAGAACATACAAACTCCATGCAGATAGTGTCAAGGTTGAGATTTGACCCTGGCACTACAAGGTGAGAGCAGCGATTTCACCATTTAGCAGCCAGTTTATTTAGAGGCTTGAAAGTGCTCCAGGCCTATTTATTTAGCACATTCTTTTCATTTCTTATTTGTTACATTTCTTTGGTAATAATTAGTACTGCTGTAATATGTATTTATGGCCACATGTCACTAGGAAACACAGAATAGAGACACAGAGAGCCCAATATAGTGTTGTATGTACTGGTATGTGGATAGGACAAGTATCTGTTTATACTCGCAAACGTAGGTTACCGTCCAGGTAACCACAATATCAGCAGGTGAGGAGATTAGACCTGTCCCCACTCCGGAGTAAGACGTCGCTCTCTGTAGATAGGAAATAAGGGGCAACACCCCTCCACCAAGGGTGGATTCAGGAACTGTATAAGCAGACAGAGGCGCCAAAAGGATAAAATATTCTAAAACGTTTAAAATGAGAGGAGGCAAGCCAAGCAGACACACACGAGGCACTGAGCTTTGCACCAGACCTATTTGAGTTTTATGCTCCATTTCTATTGCCTGATGAAGCGGGAGATGCCCACGAAACGCGTTGCACTTGCACTTTCTGGAGTATATAAATACATTTTTGTTGTTTTGAATATACACAACACTCGTGCGTGTCTGTTTGGAGGAGGTAAGTCCACCTCTGCCTCCTCTCATTTTAAACATTTTAGAATATTTTATCCTTTTGGTGCCTCTGTCTGCTTATACTGTCACTAGGGGGCAGTGTAAGACAATAACAGAAGACTTCGGCTTTTAGTTTCTAGATTTTCTGCTAGCAGAGCGAGATCGAAGCATTCCAAGAATTTACAGAACGACTAGTTTTGCCGACTGAGGACAAAAGCAGCACAATTACCTCAAACAAGATAGTTCCTTTGAAGCTGCTAATGGGTTAAAGGGAACCTGATGTGAGCGACATATGAAGGCTGACTTACTTATTTCCTTTTAAATAATACACATTGCCTGTCTGTCCTGCTGATCCGCTACCTCTAATACTTTTTAGCCATAGACCCCGAACAAGCATGCAGATTAGATGTTTCTAACAAAAATCTGACAAGCTTTTTCAGTTGTTCAGGTTCAAGTTGCATGCTTGTTTCAGGTGTGTGATTCAGACACTACTGACCAGAACATTGAACAGCGATGCGTTGTCTGCATTTGCTGTATTGTTTTCTAGCGCTGTCTTTGAATTTAACCTAAACACAATGCAGGAAAACTGCGCTACATTTGCACCACACTTTTGATGATTATCAGGGTGTCATTGCAAAAGCCTGTACAGTGTAAAAGTTTCTTTATATGTTGCATTGCCAGGTTTCACCAGCAGGTGGCATTTCATGTAAGTTCTGCAGCTTCTCATCCGTTTGAAACTCGGGAGATGCAGCAGTGTGTGAAATTCCCTCTGGCTTCAGGAGAAAATACAAATAAATGAGATTCGAGTTTTCCTGATATTACTATTCAGCATGTTGTATCTCACTTTGCGCAACGTAGTGCAACATAAGGCGAATTTCCATGCCCATAATGAAGGTGAAATGGGCTCTAGGCAAGGTAGTAACTTTGACTTATCCTGATGGTCCTTTGGGCAATCTGAGGTGGGAGACAGGACAAAGAAATTGGCCGTTGGGCCCCCTTGACAACCATTAGGCCCCAGGCACCTACTTGGGTTGCCTTGTGGATGATCCTGCTCTGTTCTTGCATTCAACCTGTGTTATAACAGACAATAAACACAACATGAATGCCTTAAGGTTCACAGTGGTCAGTTTATAATGCACTTGTTAAAATGACTGTGAATTGCAATGGAGACTGGACATAGACTTTAATGCAAAGCCTGCATGCAGCGAGTTAGAATAACGCGATCCGTTACTGTGAACAGGCCCATAGAGTTGTATGGGCAGTGACTTGACATGCAGAGTTATTCTGCAATGCAACTGACCACTGTGAACAGGGCCTGAATCACAATGCACACAATATTTTAAACACCTAATCAATCGCAACAGGACGCACACTTTGTTATATGCATTATCCATTTAACCCTTTCGCTGTGATTATGGAGTCAATTATGAAGCGGTGTTGTGAATATATCCCTTCAGTTGTATAGGCAGAATGTTTGCATGGGGTAATGCACTGTGCTGCCACGCATTACATATAGGCCCTTATTCAATTCACTTTTCCTCCTACGTTTTCTCCTAAGTGATACTTTTAAACCTAAAAGTAAGGCTATGGGGGGATTTTTATAAAATCACATCTCTCAGGTGGGATCACACCCCTAGCATTACATTAGCAAGAGCTTTTCTAATCACAAAGCACTCAGAAAATCACTCCTAGTGGGTTTCTGGCCTTAGACATGGTTCACATTATAAGTCGCCGCCGCTATCGCAAGCGATGAGCGACTCATTGAATGATTTTGAAAGCGCTTTTGTGTAGCAATGTTTTTCAGTCAGGAAGTGAACTCCTTGCCCTGGAAATGAATAAATATAATTATTCATTAAAAGCGCTCGGAAAATCACTTTTCAAGGCACTTTTTCAAGCACTTAGCGATTTTCCTATCCTTTCTATTGAATCGCAATCGCTCTGAAAATGATGCAGGAGCTGCGTTTGCAATCGAATAGAAAGCTCATCGCTCTTGTGAAAACACTCACATAGAGCAACATTGCAGAAGCTCTTTAAAGAGGCACTATTAGCAATAACATGCCCCCCAAAGAAAATACATATGTAAGTAGATAAATACTTCCTCTACTTACATAACAGATGTATTGCACTGTCCTCGGTTTCCATCCATATAATTTTATATTATAAATAAAGGGACATTCTCTTCATGGCAGGGGCCACCTTGCTTCCTCCGGGTATATTCTTCCACACACCCCCCCCCCCCCCGCACTCCCCTCCTCCCCGCACTTATTCTCAGCACAGCGGGGAGGAAAAGCTGCAGCTGGCAAAGACTCACCTAATAATAGATCCAAGCGCTGCAGTTCCCCCCTATACTCTCTGCACTACCACCGGCGGCAGTGCAGAGAGTATGGGGGGGAACTGCAGCGCCTGGGAACATTATTCCTGGAGTCTGTGCACTGCCTTTATCCTTCCCCAAAGTTCTGTGCGGGAAAGAAGGAGAATGCGGCGGCGGCAGAAGGGCAGGAGGGGGGGCGCGGACCTCACACTGGAGAAGGGGGGCAGAGGACAGTGACAGGAGATAGCCTCTGGCCCCCCTCCGTGCGCTCTTACAGCGGCTACAACCACTGCAGACAAGGGGAGAGCAGGCGGCCAATAGCAGAGCAGAGAGGTGATTGACAGAGGCTTTAGCCAATCAGCCTGCCTGTCATTTCTGTTCTGCGGCCTTGCGTCCTGCAGGCATGGGGAGAGAAAAATCTCCTAGGAAAAAAAGTAAGAATGATTTTAAGTATTTGTATTGCCTTATTAGCATCCTGTTTGTCTATGTAATAGGCTAAAATAGAAAAATGATTTCACATATAATGCCTAACAGTTACTCTTTAAAAAAAAAAGTGAAAACGCTCTTAAGCCACCAGCAAGAAAGAAAATAACCAAAATAATATACTTTTTAAGTTACTTATGTTACTTTTTGAATAGCGAAGTGCTGAAAAGTTATTTTAAAAAGAAGAAGAAAAATTATTTCCTAGGAGGAATCTTATGGGAAAAAGGAATTGAATCAGGGCCATAGTGCGAGTACATCACAGAATTTCAAGTTCTATTCTGATTTTTCTGACTATCTGTGCTGGATTACATAACTCTACTAATGATTTTTTTTCCCCTGCAACATTAAAGAACAAGCGACACCCATGCTAACCTAGAAATAAAAAACACATACCGTATATACTCGCATATAAGCCGACCCGCATATAAGCCGACCCCCCAACTTTTCCCTGAAAAAAACGGGAAAATGATTGACCCCCATATAAGCCGGGGGTAGGAAATGCTGGATTGGTGCAGCCCCCCAGTGTGTCCCAATATAGCTAGTATAGTGCCCAGTATAGGTAGGTAGTGTCCAGTATAGCTAGTAAAGTGCCCAGTATAGCCAGTATAGTGCCCAGTATAGCGCCCAGTATGGGTAGGTAGTGCCTCAGTTTAGCTAGTATAGTGCCCAGTTTAGCTAGTATAGTGCCCCAGTATGGCTAGTAAAGTGCCCAGTTTAGTTAGTATAGTGCCCAGTTTAGCCAGTATAGTGCCCAGTTTAGCTAGTATAGTGCCCAGTTTAGCCAGTATAGTGCCCAGTTTAGCCAGTATAGTGCCCAGTTTAGCTAGTATAGTGCCCAGTTTAGCCAGTATAGTGCCCAGTTTAGCTAGTATAGTGCCCCAGTTTGGCTAGTAAAGTGCCCAGTTTAGCCAGTATAGTGCCCAGTTTAGCTAGTATAGTGCCCCAGTATGGCTAGTAAAGTGCCCAGTTTAGCCAGTATAGTGCCCAGTTTAGCCAGTATAGTGCCCAGTTTAGCTAGTATAGTGCCCCAGTATGGCTAGTAAAGTGCCCAGTTTAGCCAGTATAGTGCCCAGTTTAGCTAGTATAGTGCCCAGTTTAGCCAGTATAGTGCCCAGTTTAGCTAGTATAGTGCCCAGTTTAGCCAGTATAGTGCCCAGTTTAGCCAGTATAGTGCCCAGCATAGGTGGGTAGTGCTCCCCCCCCCGCGGCCGCCGCTGCTATTACCTTCTTAGACAGCGGCCGCTTCCTAATCCGCGTTTCTCTTCTTTCTCAGAGTGTATCACAGCAGCGCGCCGGGCGCTGCTGCTGTGACGATGCAGGGGGCAGGAAAGAGCGCGGCTCCCTATAGCGGCGATCTGTATCGCCGTTACCAAGGGAACCGCTCTTTCCTGCCCCCTGCATCGTCACAGCAGCAGCGCCGGGCGCGCTGCTGTGATACACTCTGAGAAAGAAGAGGAACGCGGATTAGGAAGCGGCCGCTGCCTAAGCAGGTAATAGCAGCGGCGGCCGCGGGGGGAGCGGGGAGGGGGGGGAGCGGGGCGCGGACCACCCGACCACTAGACCACCAGGGAAGACTCGCATACAAGCCGACCCCCCAACTTTTGACCCCCTTTTTGGGGGTCAAAAATTCGGCTTGTATGCGAGTATATACGGTATGCGAGTATATACGGTATATATGAATAGATAAATACTACTTCTACTTGAATAGAGTGACCAGACGTCCCGGATTCAGGGTCCGCTGTCCCAGGCAGCATGAGGTCCCGGGAAACGTCCCGCTTTCAGCAGCGGGACGCCTCGGGACTCTGGCCACTCTATACTCATGAACTCATGAACTGGCAGCGGCGTCTATAGACGCCGTGCCAGTTCATTGCCTGCAGCCCCGCTCCAGCCTAACGGTCTTCCAGTGTTCCGACACCGGCAGGCGAGCAGGGCTACGGCAAGATGGCTGCCGAAGCCCTGTACTGGAGACTATTTGTGTCTCCAGTACAGGGCTTCAGGCGCCATCTTGCCGTAGCCCTGTCAGCGCGGGAGAGAAGATCAGCAGCAAGATGGTCCCGGGAGCAGCGCGCCAGAGGCCGGAGACTTCTGCCAGGTGAGTAAATGCTTTCTTTTCCAGGTGAAATGATTGCCCGCATTGCGTTTTTTTTTTCATGTGAAATGTTTGCCCGCATTGCGTTTCTTTTCCAGGTGAAATGTTTGCCCGCATTGCGTTAATTTTCTGGTGAAATGTTTGCCTGCATTGCGTTTATTTTGTACTGACATGTTGGCCGCATTGCGTTTATTTTGTACTGACATGTTTGCCCGCATTGAGTTTATTTTGTACTGACATGTTTGCCCGCATTGCGTTTATTTTGTACTGACATGTTGCCCGCATTGCATTTATTTTATACTGACCTGTTGCCCGCATTGCATTTGTTTTGTGCTGACATGTTGCCCATTGCGTTTATTTTCTGGTGTCCGGGGTAACTGTCACTGCATTTATTATTTAATGGTCCTAGATGGCTATGTTTGCTGCTTTGTGGTTACGGTATACTATTAGCATCACACAGTTTCTGCACACCCATGATGCAAAGTCTCGTTTGTCTTATGCCTCGCTGTTACATCATTACGTTAGCTCCGCCCATACAATGTCATGGCCACGCCCATCCCCCCCCCCCAGTCTTCTTTGCTGCGCGCTCCTCAGTCCTCCCCACTTTTCGCCGCTACGCGCTACTGTGGAATATCTTAAAATGTCATTTTTAGGTGAAGGAAAATAAATACAATCATTTATTTCATTCGTTTATTTTCGCTTTGGGCGTCCTTTACAGAGGAACTCAAAATTTAAAACACATACAAATAAGTACCACCGTACATTTCTTCCTGAGTAAAATGAGCAATAAATTACTTCTCTCCTATGTTGCTGGCATTTACGGTAAGAAGTAGAAATCTGACATTACTGACAGGTTTTGGGCTAGTCCATCCCTCAATAGGGGATTCTCAGCATGGCCTTATTTCTTTATAAAGACACTCCCTGAAAAAATGTATACAAAGATGCTGACCAGCCTCCCCGCTCACCATACCTTTTTTTGGCAGTTTGACGGAGCAACTGCCATTCACTAAGTGCATTTTGAAAATAAAGAAATCCCTGTGAACCCACCGTGAGGAGATTTGCTAGTCCAAAACCTGTCGGTTCTGTCAGATTTCTACTACCTACTGTAAGTGACAGCAACATAGGAGAAAAGTAATTTATGGCTCATTTTATTCTGGAAGAAACCTACTTCTTAATTGTATACGTTTACATATATTTTACATTTTAAGATTTTCTGGACAGAGGTCCTTTAACCACTTAAGTACCTGGCCATTTTTGCCTGATCTGTGCAGCGTGGGCTCTCCAGCCCACAGCACAGATCAGGATAGAGCCAGTGCGACCAGACTTACCCCCCCCCCTTTTTTTCCCCACTAGGGGGATGTCCTGCTGGTGGGATCTGATCGCCGCCAGCTATTTTCGCCTGCAGGGGGGGGGGGGGGGCTCCTCCTATGACAGGCTTCAGAGGCCGGGGATCGCCAATCTCCTTTACGGCGCTGCACCGTATGATGTAAACAGCGGGGATTTCTTCCCCGCGTGTTTACATTTCGCCTGCGAGCCGCGATCGGAGGCTCGCAGGCAGTTCACGGAGACACCCTCCGTGCGGCAGCAGCAGTTTCAATGGCAAACCACTTAACACCTAGGTCCGCCGATCTGCTGACCGTGCTCGTTACATGGTTAAAGAAGAATTGTAGTGAAAATAACATAATGAATAAAATTGCTTATTGTTGTTTTTTGTTTTTGTTTTTTTTTTACAATATTAACCTGGCGTTACATTTCCCCAGGATTTCTGTGCAAAAAGTGATCAAATACATTTTTAAAACTTTTTTTTTTTCCTGTAACTTGCCAAAATGTGTCAAGCAAGGGTCTAGTATACAGTGCAGGAGAGTATTGATGTGTATGCACATCAATACTGTTCACAGCATGTTTTGTTTGGACAGAGAATCTGTCCATACCGCTAGGGAGGTTAACTTATACATTATTTAGTTAGTGTTTGCCCATTATAAAATCTTTTCCTCATCCCAATTTTTATTTTGAGATTTATTACAGGTTTGCAACCACTTTAGTACTGGCAGGTGATCTCTGTGAAATATTTGGTTATTGAGAGTTCTAGAGCCAGTAGAAAATTTACCTGGTCACCCAGAATGCTCTGTGGGGGAGAATTCAGCATACCGAAATTGGCCTAGGTTAACTGGGCTACATACTAATATACTGCTATATATAGATATAGGAAGTGTTTCTGATGCTGAAACCAGGAAACTTAATGTAAAAGTGGATATCCTGAATCATTTATTGTATTGTACTATATGCTGTTACAGGAAGTACACAAACTGCTGTCTACCCATAATGGCATTAAACTGGCAACATGAAGAGCCTTGTGATGGATCATAATTTGTACTAATTGTTACAAGTGTCATATTTTTCTGCAGGAGTAGCTACACAGTGGCACTGGCTATTTCTCTGAAGACGAGCGATGTGCACCTTGTCCTGAGCTTCTTCTCTTGAACCTATTTATAAACAAGTAGTTCATAAATCCCCATTTCATTTTTTCACATTTTTAACAGATTGCGTCTTTAACCACTTTTTCCACCACTACAGTATATCTACGTCCTCTGTGACTTCATCTAAGCCACGAGGACGTAGATGTACGTCCTGTAGCTGAAGCAGTGCTGTGCTTGATTGGACTGGCTCCTGTGCAAACCTTTGGCACTATCTGATGCAGCACTAATTGGTAAAAAGGAGTATATGTTCCCTGAGCCAATAAGATTGCTCTTTACCATTAAAAATACTTTTATTTTCTCAGTTCATAGTGAAAAATACACACTGCAGCATTATTTCAGAACCAAATATTTCACCATAAATTGTGACAGGAATGCAATTTATGTTTTTGATAAATGGTAGAAATAGCCGAACACAATTTGTGTTTTTTATTTACAGTAGTGTTTTTTTTATATATTTTTAAACTGGAATTGGTGTCATAAGTAGGGATAAAGTTATTGCTGATTAAATAGGGACATAGCTGAAATGTCAAAATCAGGGGTGCTCGGATACCCCTTTTCTTGGCAACCAGTGTTCGAGTCTCGGCTCTGCCTGTTCGTAGCGCCATCCTCTGTATTAACTTTTTTTGCCCTTTTCAAAATCCGAATTGATCCGGATACTCAGATATCCGAATCCGAACTTTTTGGTATCCGAGTAAACTCAGATATCCGGATAGGAAACCGGAAGTGACCTTAAAATTGCTTAAAATGCTTCCAAAAGTCTCTTCAAATGGCAAAAACCCCTTCCGGAGGTCTCTCTCTCTCTCTCTCTCTCTCTCTGCATATGCAAAATATGCAAATTGCTATTCAAAGTTCGGATTATCTGGGTAGTTCGGATACCCGAATATTGGATGAGCATCACTGGTCAAAACTGCTCTGGTCCACAAGGGGGAAATAAGGTCTAGATGTGGTTAAGGTACGTTGATCCCCTTCCACAAGTTCCCTTAAGTGGATGTTCTGTTTTTATGGGTGTTAGGAATATGGTCATGCCACTTCCTGCCTGCTGGTGGCAGCATTGTGTTGAACTCTGAACTTCCTTTATTCCACCAGCAGATGGCTCTAGAGACTTTGCAGGACCTGAACTTTCCTTGTTCCACCACTGGGTGGCTCTATGCTGGCTGGAGACAGCTCTGCCACTGCAAGGGTTGCTCTCTATGGACTTTGCTTGTCAATCATGCTGCAGGTGTGTCTTCCTTATTTAAGAGCCCTGCAAGGAGCAACCTTTGCCAGAACTTTGTGCTCGCTAGCTGGAGTATCTGGACAACCCTGGTTCTCTGGTATCCTGTATCCCTGTATCTGTTATCCTGTTTCTGAACCTAGATTCTGTCTGACCTCGTTTACTGCCTGCTCCTTGTGTACCGTGATTGCTCGATTGTTGCCGACCTATGCTTTGTCCTGACTGTGATTTTGTGCCTGCCTTCTTGTACTGCGTTTGGTGTATATATTGTATATCTTTGTCCGGTGTATCTGTGTGTGTATATATATATCCTGTATATATTTAGGTAGATAGATAGATAGATAGATAGGGATTGGGGTTTTTGCATCTTGCCTTGATTGTATGGTGTGTATGTATGTGGTGGTTGCGTTCTTGTATATAATTGCCACCATATTCTCTGACTGCTGTACATAGTGTTATGTGTGCTGCTGCATTGATATTGCATAATACTGTATGCACGATTGTAAATAAACCTTCCTGCATAGTTTATTCCTGTCTCAGTGTCTGTGTTGCTGCAAACTGCAATCAATCCCAGTTTCTCCGTTCAGGCTCATGACAATGGGGAAGGGGTGTTTGGAAGGCCAGTGAAGCGGTGCAAATGTGACGTCACGCAGTGGGAGGGGGAGCACCGCACACAATGACGTTAGCCATCACTCGGCTAATTTGGGATCTGCTGGATGGATCGCCTGTGGTGCGGCAGTTGGAAGCTACTGTACACATGACTATTGGCTGAGTTGGGGCTTTGACCTAGTTGTCGGCTCTCAAATGGATTAGTAAATACTATATAGACTATTAGTACTTTAGTATAGACTCAAACTTGCAACACAGTGGGGGTGGCAAGCAGGTATCTTAACAAGGGGATAAAATAAATAATGCAAGTATTAAATAAACTTTAAACACACTTAAGCATAAATATGCAAACACGTTACAGGGAACCTGAAGTAAGAAGGATATGGAGGCTGCCATATGTATTTCCTTTTAGGCTTCTTGCACACCAAGACGTTGCATTAGGTGCCACGTTAAGGTCGCATAACGTGCACCTAACACAACGTATGGTGCTGCAAGAGCCGACGGTAGAGTGAGCCGCGTTAGGGGGCTCGAGTCCTATAATGTCTCCCAGAGTGGCGCTGATTGGCCAGCGGGACCACGTGATGCAGAGCGAGACACTCCGCATCACGTGGTCCCGCCGGCCAATCAGCGCCCGCCAGTGCAGTGAATATTAAGTAGCCATGTGCGCGGCTACTGTAGCTGGCTCTCCCCGCCTCCTCTCCGCCCCCCACTGCGCATGTGCAAACAGTCTAACGCGGCTATAGCCGCTCCAACGCCGTAGCATGCTGCACTTTGCACAGAACGTGCAGCGTTACATGTAACGCAACGTGGGCTGTGTGAACAGCCCACTTGTGTTACATTGCTGTGCGTTGGGGGAGCGTTACAGGCGCACTAACGTGCGCCTGTAACGTCTTGGTGTGTAAGCAGCCTTAAACAATACCAGTTGCCTGGCAGCCCTGCTGATCTTACTTGCTGCAGGAGTGTTTGAATCACACACCTGAAACAAGCATGCAGCTAATCTTGTCGGATTTTCGACAGAAACACCTGCTCTGCATGTTTGTTCAGGGTCTCTGACTTAAAGGAATAATTAAATTACATAAGAAAAATTATTTTAACTTACCAGCGGCCTCTTGCACCCCCCTGGAGTCCTTCTGTGCCCGCAACGTCGTCCTGATCCCCTCTGGCCAGCAGCAGTGACCCCCACAAAGCTGGCACGCCGCCACGAGTTGCCCCAAGCAACGCGCACCCTAATCGCTCTCCCGCTACCAGGAGCGCTCTGTGCATGTGCAGTGGTGATTTTTGAGTAATGCCCATGCGCAGAGAGCTTTTGGCCAAATGAGAGGGTTCGCGCTGCCCGGAACCGCGCATGCACAGTATCCGGTGACTTAGGGGTCGCCGCTGCTGGCCGGAGGGGATCAGGAAGAGGTCGTGGGCACAGAAGGACTCCAGGAGGTTATAGGAAGCCCCAGGTAAGTTAAAATCATTTTTTATCTGATTTAAATATTCCTTTAGGGCTCATTCACACTAAGGGTGTTTTTGCCCTTTTTTCAAGCGCAGGCAATTTTCAAAATCGCCCATAAAACTATTGTGCAATGAATCTCTATGAGAAGGTTCATATCAGCGCTTGCGCCTGCTTTGCGGTCGACAAAGTGCTGCATGTACCATTTTTGGGGTGTTTTTGTTATAATGGAAGGTATAGGAAAAACGCAAAACGCTCACAAAACCTCTTTGCATATTGCATAACCTTATTTGCATATTTATGGAATACATTCTACTTATTATTTTCCGGCTTGCGTAAGGGAGTAAATTACAAAACCACTTTGGAAAAGCGCTTAGATAAGCTCTTTCACCAGAAACGCAGTGCGCAGTGGAGCCCCGGGAGGGGGAAAAAGCACACAAAAAAACGGAAAAAAAAGTTTGCGTTTTCGATTTTAGGTGTGAATGAGGCCTTAATTTAAAGGTTGTGGGCAGAGGCTAGACAAGACAGCCAGGCAATGTGTATTGTTTAAACTTAAAAATGTCATCTTCCATATGTCCCTCACTTCAGGTTTCCATTAGGTTACTAAGCAGCAGCAACCTGACAAAATAACATTCCTTAGCGCTTTTAATAAAGACAAAACATTTTTCATAGAGCAAATAGGTGACAAGAAGATTTTCTGCTTTTTGCCAGAAGCAGCGGGCTGAGCTGATGGGGCTGCTAATTCCTGCATTTCATGGCTCCTGTCACCGATCTGTCGGAGGAGGAGGGTATCCGAGTGCACACAGAGTCTGCTATCCCAGCAGCGGAAGCACCTGTCTGCCCCCAACACTTCTTATTAGTTTGCAGCTTTCTGAGAGCAGCTGAGGAGTGACAAGCTGGCATTGCCAGCAGCGGCACAGAGTGACAGGCGCAGGCAGCCGGCCCCATTGTCTGGCCTTGATGAGCATGTCATTAATGGAAATAGAAGAATGCGAGGGACACATCAGTATTCAAATAGCCTCCATCCCCGCTGCCTTTCAGCTGGTGAGCTGCAGCTTCTGCACTTCCCATGTACTGTACATCACAATATCCTGTCTGCATACAAACTACCCTGAAATGTGACCCCATCAATTCTTCCTGCACCCACAGATTGGATGCAGTCGCTACATACAGTATGTAGCTCTGTATTTCCACCGGTTTGACATTTGTTCTGTTATACATGTTAGATGCAGAAGTCATAATTTACTGTATACACCCTGTGCAGCATAGCTAAGAGGAATGGGCTGCATTTTACAGATATCTTTATTATTATTTTGCATTTATATAACCCTGTCCTCTTCAGCAGAGCTTTAAAGTGAACCAGAGACGAAGCACCCTCATGTATTTTACCATATATATCAGTGGGGACATTAGAGAAAATGCCTACCCTGCTCTGTTTTTTTTCCTCATTTTTAACTGTTCCGCTTGCTTCTAATCAGCCCAGATAAAATCCCCGACTGAGCATTCAGTCTGGCTTTGCTCAGGAATTTTTTAATAGCTGAGTCTGTGTTCTCTGATGTCTTTTCAGCCCCAAGCCTGCCCCCCTTGTGGAATCAAGGAATCGTTATAACTGAGTGCTTATAGCAAAGCCAGACCGAATGCTCAGTCAGGGATTTTACCCGGGCTGATTAGAAACAAGCTGAACAGTTAAAAATGAAACAGAGAGCAGGGTAGGTGTTTTCTCTAATGTTCCCACTGATATACATGGTAAAATACATTAGGGTGCTTCGTCTCTGGTTCACTTTAATGAGAATGTCCAGGCTAGCTTAAAAAAAAAAAAAACAAAGAACAAAAAAAAAAAACAAAAAAAAAAAGAATCTACTTACCCCGGGGCTTCCTCCCACCCCTAGCAGCCGCCATGTCCCACGCTGCAGCTCCGCTCTCAGCCGCCGGCCCGGGGTCCCCTCCACTGCAGAGGAATCACTTGTGTGCTGACATGTGCGGCCCTGCAGCGAGCCCTTAAAGCTGCAGTGGCCAATTTATTGAAAAATGGCCTGGTCTTTAGGGGGGTTTAACACTGCAGTCCTCAAGTGGTTAATAGGACCTGTTCACATGTCATTCCACAATGAATCCGTTGGTTCCGTTGTGGTAATTGCAATGTATAATACAACTGCACGGTTACTCTGGACAGTGGATACATCTCCCACAAAAGACTATGGTGGAATTGCATCTGCTCCAGACTCCAACCAGATCACAGCGCGCCAGCGGAGAGGACACTACACTTTACGCTCCAGTTGATCATTGGAGTTCTGTCCCGATGTGAGTGGAGCTATCTTTATTGCTTGGCTTGCTTCAGCCCCATTATGATGGTGTGCCATAGTGGTTTTCCTTCTAAAGCTTGGCATGTTTCTCCTGGTTAAAGGTGCCATATATGTTTTTATGTTCCCTCTCCTCATGCTTAAAGAGGAACTGTAACCAAGGTTTGAACTTCATCTCACTCAATAACTGATACCCCATTTCCTATGAGAAATCTTTACCTTTTCTTGAATAGTTCATCAGGGGGGTCTGTGTGGCTGATATTGTGGTGAAACCCCTCCCACAGTGTGATGTCATGACCATGATCCTGACAGTTTGCTGTCTGTGAACCCTGTTGCATTGTGGGAAATAACAGCTTTTTCCAACTGCCACGCAAGCAATATTTCCCTCTGTGCATAGAGCTCTCGGTAACGAACGTTCCATACAGATTACCTGGCAAAACTAAAGATTGTCACCACCAATTATACATTTCAGAATGTAAATCATAGAGAGAAAAGTTTTTACAATGGGCAAACACTGACTAAATAATCTGTAAATTAATGTGAGAAATAAGCAAATTTACAGTAGCAATAACACACACACAGTCTGCTTAAACTAATACTACACAAAACATTAAATGTTTCCACAGTAAACACACTATGTAAACCAGGGGCGCCTTTACCTACTGACCACCCAGGCAGCGGCTTGGAGCGGCTTTGATGGGGAAGGCGCAATAAATTACTGTCAGTCCAAGGGGAAATAAAAATTCCTGTCCTGAAAGACCGTTGTAAGGGACTGGAGAGAAAAAGATTTCCTTCTGTTTTAAGAAGGCAAATTACACCAAGCTTTGCTTTTTTAGTAGGAGAGCATTTGGTTCCTTTTATCCCCCTATGCATTCCTAGTAGCTTGGGTCACCCCGAGCTGCTTGGTTACTCTGCTCTTTTCACAAATAGCATTCTGCTAAGTCAGGGATAAAGAATCATTCAGAGTTCAGATTTATAGATACTCCCTAAGAACTAGAAGAAGGTGTCTGGTTTATAACTGTGACTGACTGCCGTTTAAGGGTATGTAGAGAAAGTTTTCTACTCTCTGTTTTAAGAAGGCAATTACACCTAGCTTTGCTTTTTTAGTAGGAGGGCTTTTTGGTTCCTTTTATCCCCCTATACATTCCTAGTAGTTTGGGTCACCCTGAGCTGCTTGGTTACTCTGCTCTTTTCACAAATAGTCTTCCGCTAAGTCACTGATAAAGAATCATTCAGAGTTCAGAATTATAGATACTCCCTAAGAAGAAGGTGTCTCTGGCTTATAGCTGTTCTCTGCCCCTCCACAGAGGAGACAGAGACAGCGCCCTACCCCCAAATGTTACTGAGTCTGCAGAGGGAGTGAAACAAACAAACAAACAGTAAACTCTGCAGACAGCTGTGTGCTCTGCTAGAATGTCTGCATGTCTAGATGTCAGGAGGATCGCCATGACTAGCTATGGATCATCTGATCCTCTCCCCTACACAGCCTGCACTTCTCCCTGAATTCAACAGGACAGTGTTTGAAGTGTGTAATGGACACAGTGGGAGTTGCAGGTTTTGTCTTTCATTGTGCGTGAGTGAATAGGAGGGCAGCATCGCTCAAACAATGATAATGGACATGTAAGCAATGTGTGTAATTACATCCATCACTACTTATAATTGAAGCTGGCATAATAATGTATTTCCATTAATGCTGTCTGTTTGCCCTCTCTCTAATGCTATGTACCACCTCACGATTTTTCCAACGATTTTCCCGATGTTCATCAATTTTTTTTTTTGAGCGACAAGTAGTCATTTACACGATGTCGTGACATTGCTTAGCGTTGTGTGGTGAAAAGTGACCGTCACTGAGGATCAAGTAAAGTACTGAGGTCGCTTGACTTCTCGTTCGCGCCCGTCCTGTAATGTCACGTGACATCTCACATACCCGCTGGCAGGAAGATGAATCGCTGGACGCTTGTCATGAAGGACACCTCGCTAGACCCATCTTCCTGTGTTGTTGCAGTCACTGTGGTGAGTGTGGAGCTTAACTTTGCTTGCCCTCACCCTCTGCTCATGCTCCCTCTCCCACTGTCTCTCTGACCAAACAACTGCTACTTGGGGAACAATGTGCACAACTATGTACACTAGTCTGAGCACTCTTCAGGGGAGCCAGTAGCATTTGGAACTATGATTGTGTATTTATGTAGCACTGACATCTTCAGCACTTTACAGAGTACATAGTCATGTCACTGACTGCTCACTGGAGCTTACAATTTCATCCCTACCATAGTCAAACTGTAATGTCCGACCATATTATTATCATGTATTTATATAGCACTGACATCTTCTGCAGTACTTTATATAGCACTGACATCTTCTGCAGTACTTTACAGAGTACATAGTCATGTCACTGACTGTCCTCAGAGGAGCTCACAATCTAATCCTACCATAGTCATAGTCTAATGTCCTACCATAGTATTATTATGTATTTATATAGCACTGACATCTTCTGCAGCACTTTACAGAGTACATAGTCATGTCACTGACTGTCCCCAGAGGAGCTCACAATCTAATCCTACCATAGTCATAGTCTAATGTCCTACCATATTATTATTATGTATTTATATAGCACTGACATCTTCTGCAGCACTGTAGAGAGTACATAGTGATGTCACTGACTGTCCTCAGAGGAGCTCACAATCTAACCCTACCATAGTCATAGTCTAATGTCCTACCATATTATTATTATTTATTTATATAGCACTGACATCTCCTGAAGCACTTTACAGAGTACATAGTCATGTCACTGACTGTCCTCAGAGGAGCTCACAATCTAACCCTACCATAGTCATAGTATAATGTCCTACCATATTATTATTGTTTATTTATATAGCACTGACATCTCCTGAAGCACTTTACAGAGTACATAGTCATGTCACTGACTGTCCTCAGAGGAGCTCACAGTCTAATCCCTACCACAGTTATAGTCTAATATTTTCAATATAGGATTGTTTTGGGGTAAACCAGTTGACTTATTAGTATGTTTTTTAGGATGCAGGAAATGTCTGAAGTGTCTGAAGACAGAAACTCCATGCAGATTTTGCCCTGGCCAATGTTCAAGCCTAGGACTCAGCACTAAAATGCAGTAGTGGTACCCACTGAGCCTCTATTCTACTCATAGATATCTGCTCATCCATGTCATCAATTCTGACCCTCTACTACCCTTCCTCCCTCCATTCTACTTCTCTTCTCTTGTATCACTTACACTACAAACACACTGTGCTTATCTCCAGAATGGATTATGAATCAAACTATTAGCCCCAGTGCACACCAAAACCGCTAGCAGATCCTCAAAACGCTAGCGGTTTTGGAGCAGATTTCAGAGCGATTCTAGGCATGTTTAGAGACATTTTCTAAACATGCCGAGCGTTTTTGTGAAGCAGATTACAAATATTGTTACAGTAAAAGCTGTTACTGAACAGCTTCTATAACAAATACGCCTGGAAAACTGCTCTGATCTAGCGTTTTTCAGAGCGGTTTGCATTTTTCCTATACTTTACATTGAGGCAGAATCGCTTCTGCAAACCGCAAATGTGCAGCAGGAGGCACGTTTGCGGTTTGCTAAAAACCTCAAACCGCTGGTGTGCACCATCCCATGGAAATACATTAGCCAAGCGTTTTCACAGACAAATGCGGTTGGCGGATCGCTGCTAAAACCGCTCGGTGTGCACTGGGCCTTAAACCACCTTACCATATCAGCCCTTCAATGTCATGATATACCCACTCTAGTCCTACCCTAACAGGTGGTAACATATTTGCATATCTCATAATGTTTGTGAAAAATTATTTTGAAAGTAAGAATGTCTTGCTTTATAATCCAATCTTGCAATGTGACTGCCATTGGAACTTGTAGTGTGGATGCTGTATTTATTTGAGGTGCATACTGGCAGCATGTGCTGTATGGCATACAATGCTGATCATCCACAAGGCAAACTTAGGCAGCTGCCTAGGGTCTAGAGAGAGTTTAGGGGCCTGGTGGTTGCTAGCCCCCACCAAATCTAACTAAATAAGCCAGGTGACCATCAGTGGAGGGCAAAGTGTTATCTTGCCTAGGGCCCCATTTCATAGTTATCCCTCTCTGATGGCTTATATCATGTGTGAAGTGTTCTATAATGTATATGATTTTTGTTTTATTTTTTATGGGGGGGGGGGGGGCGCCACAGGATTTCTTGCCTGGAGTGACAAGAAGGCTAGAGGCGCCCCTGATGTAAACATTAACAGTGCAGGTGGAAAAAGGTATGTGAACCCCAAGACTAATGACATCTCCAAGAGCTAATTGGAGTGATGTGTTAGCCAGCTGGAGTCCAATCAATGAGATGAAATTGGAGGTGTTGGTTACAGCTGTCCTGCCCTATAAAAACACACACCAGTTTTGGGTTTGCATTTCCCAATAAGCATTGCCTGATGTGAATGACAACACACAAAAAAGATCTCGGAAGACCTACGATCAAGAATTGTTGACTTGCATAAAGCTGGAAAGAGTTATAAAAGTATCCCCAAAAGCCTTGCAGTTCATTATTCCACAGTAAGACAAATTGTCTATAAATGGAGAAAGTTCAGCACTGCTGCTACTCTCCCTGGGAGTGGCTGTCCTGTAAAGATGACTGCAAGAGCACAGCGCAGAATGCTCAATGAGATGAAGAAGAATCCTAGAATGTCAGCTAAAGACTTACAAAAGTATCTGGCATATGCTAACATACCTATTAGCGAATCTATGATACGTAAAACACTGAACAAGAATGGAGTCCATAGGAAGATACCACAGAGGAAGCCACTGCTGTCAAAAAAAACATGGCTGCAGTTTTAAAGTTTGCATAACAGCACCTGGATGTTCCACAGCAGTACTTGCAAAATATTCTGTGGATAGATGAAACCAAAGTTGAGTTGCTTGGAAGAAACACACAGCACTATGTGTGAAGAAAACAAGGCACAGCACACCAACATCAAAACCTCATCCCAATTGCGAAATATGGTGGTGAGGGCTTATGGCTGCTTTGCTGCATCAGGGCCTGGATCGATTGCTATCATCGAAGGAAAAATGAATTCTCAAGTTTATCTGGACATTTTGCATGAGAACTTAAAGGGACTCAGAGCTCTTAAAGTAAAAAGATTTTATACATACCTAGGGCTTCCTCTAGCCCCACCCACTCCAATCGCTCCCACGCTGCCGTCTCCGCTGCCCGCAGCTTTTGGAACTGGGTTCCGTCACTGATGTCAGTCATGGCCAGCTATGCAGGGGAAGTGCGGTCTTTGCATATCTCTCCAGCAGCTGCTGACGGAAGTGCGGGGACCCGGTTCCCGAAGCTGTGGGCAGCAGTGGACTGCAGCATGGGAGCGATCTTTTTAATTTTAGAACTCTGGTACACTTTATAGCCATCTGTCCACGAACTGAAGCTCAGCAGAAGATGTGTTGCAACAGGACAATGACCGAAAGCATAGATGTAAATCAACAACAGAATGGCTTAAACAGAGGAAAATACGTCTTCTGGGGTGGCCCAGTCAGGGTCCTGACCTCAACCCTAATTGAGATGATGTGGCATGACCCCAAGAAAGCGATTTACACCAGGCATCCCAAGAATATTGCTGAACTGAAACAGTCCTGTAAAGAGGAATGGTCAAAAATTACTCCTGACCGTTGTGCATGTCTCCTGCATTACTCCTGACCGCTGTGCATGTCTGATCTGCAACTACAGGAAACGTTTGGTTGAGGTTAATGCTGCCTAAGGAGGTTCAACCAGTTATTAAATCCAAGGGTTCACATACTTTTCCCACCTGCACTGTGAATGTTTACATGGTGTGCAATAAAAACATGGAAAAATGTAATTATTTGTGTGGTATTAGTTTGATCAGACTGCAATTGTCTACTGTTGCGACTTTGAAAAGGTCAGATCACATTTTATGACCAGTTTGTGCAGAAATCCATATAATTCCAAAGGGTTCACATACTTTTCACTAATACTGTATTCATTGTTATTTTCACTACAGTTCTTCTTTAACTTACATGGCAGATGACATCACTCTTCCACAGACTTACATGGCAGATGACATCACTCTTCCACAGACTTACATGGCAGGTGACATCACTCTTCCACAGACTTACATGGCAGATGACATCACTCTTCCACAGAACTCCTTTGAGAGGAACCTTTGGCTTTATTCCCTAGACAAAATCATCCAATGGACGCTTGACAGTTGCTTTTTACAAACCACTTGGAAAGTAAGTGATAGGTTCGTTTTAATTTTTCTATACAATGATATATGATGTATAAAACTTCTTTGTAAAGCCCTGAAATGATCATATCACTGGGGTCCAACCAGAACGACAGACATTTATGATATTGGCCTCCTTCATAAATTATGAATTTATATATTCTGTAGAATTATTTAAAAACCCTATATTTTGTAGAAAAGGATTTGTTAGATAAGAAATTTGCCTAATTTTCCCCCCTTAAAGGGAAAATCTACTTTTGTGACAAAACTGACATATTGACTTTGATCAGTGATGCAGAAGGGTTTTTGTAATTTAATTTTATCAGTGTTTGTTTTACTTTCAGTTTGTAACTAGCAAAGAATGTCCCAACAATGTCTGTAAGTTCTAACGGAAGCACTTTGTCACCATGGCAACAGTGCTGTGTTTGTAGTACATTCTGCACAGAAACTCCCACTTTGCTGCATGATTATTTAGCTGCACAGAACATGAGTGCTTGTTACTTATTTTAACCAGCACTAATCAAGAAATCTTTGATATTCACATCCACCACTTTCTGTTATTCTGTTAGAACACATTGGAGTGTTTGTGATTTATATACACATAAGATTTAAAGGGCAACTGAAGTGAGAGGAATATGGAGGCTGCCATATTAAGCGTAATATGTTGGCGCTTTATAAATACAATAAATAAATAAATAAATAAATTTCTTTCTTTCTAAGCAATACCAATTGCCTGGCTATCCTGCTGATCCTCTGCCTCTAATACTTTTAGCCATAGACCCAGAACAAGCATGCAGCAGATCAGATGTTTCTGACATTATTGTCAGATTTGCCAAGATCAGCTGCATACTTGTTTCTGGTGTTATTTCTTCACTACTGCAGCCAAATGGAATAGCCGCCACCCCCACCGCTCTCCGCCGTTCCATTGGCCCACTTTTACTTTCGTGACCTCTGGGTAATGAGGCTGGA